>NW_028274873.1:0-344532 GCF_037043125.1 Eumetopias jubatus
AAACTGACCCAGGAAGAAATAGAAAACATGAACAGTCCTATAACCACGAAGGCAATTGAAGTAGTCATCAAAAACCTCCCAAGAAACCAAAGCCCAGGGCCAGATGGTTTCCCAGGGGAATTCTATCAGACATTTAAAGAAGAATTAATACCTATTCTCCTGAAACTGTTCCAAACAATAGAAATGGAAGGAAAACTTCCAAACTCATTTATGAGGCCACCATTACCTTGATTCCAAAACCAGACAAAGATCCCATCAAAAAGGAGAATTAGAGACCAATATCCTTGAGGAACATCGATGCAAAAATTCTCACCAAAATACTAGCCAAGAGGACCCAACAGTACATGAAAAGGAGTATTCACCATGACCAAGTGGGATTTATCCCTGGGCTGCAAGGCTGGTTCAACATCCGCAAATCAGTCAACGTGATCAAATACATTAACAAAAGAAAGAACGAGAATCAGATGATCCTCTCAATAGATGCAGAAAAAGCATTGGACAAAGTACAGCACCCTTTCTGGATCAAAACTCTTCAGAGTATAGGGACAGCGGGTACATACCTCAATATCATAAAAGCCATCTACGAAAACCCTACAGCGAATATCATTCTCAATGGGGAAAAGCTGAGATCTTTTCCCCTAAGGTCAGGAACGCGGCAGGGATAGCCATTCTCACCACTGCTATTCAACATAGTATTAGAAGTCCTAGCCACAGCAATCAGACAACAAAATGTAATCCAAGGCATCCAAATCGGCAGAGAGGAAGTCAAACTCTCACTCTTTGCAGATGATATGATACTTTATGTGGAAAACCCAAAAGACTCCACCCCAAAACTGCTAGAACTCACACAGCAATTCCGTCAAGTAGCAGGCTATAAAATCAATGCACAGGAATCAGTGGCATTCCTATACACCAACAACAAGACAGAAGAGAGACAAATCAAGGAGTCGATCCCATTCACAACTGCACCCAAAACCAGAAGAGACCTAGGAATATATTCATCCCAAGAGGCAAAGGATCTGTACTCAGAAAACTACAAAATACGCAGGAAAGAAATTGAAGAAGACACAAAGAAACGGAAAAACGTTCCATGCTCATGGATTGGGAGAACCAACATTGTGAAGAGGTCAATGCTACCTAGAGCAATCTACACATGCAATGCAATCCCCATCAAAATACCATCCACTTTTTTCCAGGAAATGGAACAAATACTCCTAAAATTTGAATGGAACCAGAAGAGACCCCGAATAGCCAGAGGAATATTGAGAAAGAAAAGCAAAGCTGGCGGCATCACAATTCTGGACTTCCTGCTCTATGACAAAGCTGTCATCATCAAGACAGTATGGTACTGGCACAAAAACAGACACATGGATCCATGGAACAGAATCGAGAGCCCAGAAATGGACCCTCAACTCTATGGTCAACTTATCTTTGACAGAGCAGGAAGGAATGTCCAATGGCAAAAAGAGAGTCTCTTCAACAACTGGTGTTGGGAGAATTGGACAGCCCCATGCAGAAGAATGACAGTGGACCATTTCCTGACACCACACACAACAGTAGACTCCAAATGGTTGAAAGACCTCAATGTGAGACAGGAGTCCATCAAAATCCTAAAGGAGAACACAGGTAGCAAGCACTTCGACCTCAGCCGCAGCAACTTCTTCCTAGAAACATCACCAAAGGCACGGGAAGCCAGGGCAAAAATGAACTATTGGGATTTCATCAAGATAAAAAGCTTTGGCACAGCAAAAGAAACAGTCCACAAAACCAAAAGACAACCGACAGATTGGGAGAAATTATTTGCAAATGACCTATCAGATAAAGGGCTACTACCCAATATGTATAAAAACTTATCAAACTCAACACCCAAAGAACAAATAATCCAATCAAGAAATAGGCAGAAGACATGAACAGACATTTTTCCAAAGAAGACATCCAAATGGCCCACAGGCACATGAAAAAGTGCTCAACACGGCTTGGCATCAGAGAAATCCAAATGAAAACCTCAATGAGATACCACCTCACACCCGTCAGAATGGCTCAAATGAACAAGTCAGGGAACGACAGAGTTTGGCGGGGATGTGGAGATAGGGGAACCCGCCGACACTGGTGGTGGGAATGCAAGCTGCTGCAACCCCTCTGGAAAACAGTATGGAGGTTCCTCACACAGTTGAAATTAGAGCTACCATTCGATCCAACATTTGCACTCCTGGGTATTTACCCCAAAGATACAAATGTAGGGACCCGAAGCGGTACGTGCACCCCATTGTTTATAGCAGCAATGTCCACAATAGCCAAACTGTGGAAACAGCCAAGATGTCCATCGACAGATGAATGGATAAAGAAGAGGTGGTATATATATACACAATGGACTATTACGCAGCCATCAAAAGGAATGAGATGTTGCCATGGACAACGACGTGGATGGAACTGGAGGGTCCGACGATTAGTGAAATAAGTCAATCAGAGAAAGACATGTATCATATGACCCCACTGATATGAGGGATTCTTAATCTCAGGAACAGAGTGAGGCTTGCTGGAGTGGTCGGGGGTGGGAGGGATGGGGTGGCTGGGTGATAGACATTGGGGAGGGTATGAGCTACGGTGAGCGCTGTGAATTGTGTAAGACTGTTGAATCACAGATCTGTACTTCTGAAACAACGCAACATATTTTAAGAATAAAGGAAAAGAAGGAGACAGCAGGAGTGGAAGAATGAAGGGGAGTTAGTGAGAGGATGAGACGGACCAGGAGAGATGATGGGTTCTGAAAAAAAATCTGAGGTTTCTAGAGGGGAGGTGGGTCGGGGGATTGGTTAGCCTGGTGGTGGGTATTAAAGAGGGCACATTCTCCATGGAGCACTGTGTGTTAGGAACAAACAATGAATCATGGGACACTACACCAAAACAAAGGATGTACTCCATGGTGATTAACAAAGCAATAAAAAACAAAGACTGTAATAAGAGATGAAGAAGGACACTATATCCTACTTAAAGGGTCTATCCAACAAGAAGATCTCACAATTGTAAATATCTATGCCCCGAACATGGGAGCATCCAATTATATAAGGCAATTAAGAAGAAAAGCAAAGAAACACATTGACCACCATACAATCATAGTGGGGGACTTTAACACCCCCCCTGACTGAAATGGCCAGATCATCTAAGCAAAAGATCAACAAGGAAATAAAGACTTTAAATGACACACTGGACCAAATGGACTTCACAGACATATTCAGAACGTTCCATCCCAATGCAACGGAATACACATTCTTCTCTAGTGCCCATGGAACATTCTCCAGAATGGATCACATCCTAGGTCACAAATCAGGTCTCAACCGGTACCCAAAGATTGGGATCATTCCCTGCACATTTTCAGACCACAATGTTTTGAAACTAGAACTCAATCACAAGAGGAGAGTCGGAAAGAACTCAAATACATGGAGGCTAAAGAGCATCCTACGAAAGAATGAATGGGTCAACCAGGAAATTAAAGAAGAATTTAAAAAGTTCATGGAAACCAATGAAAATGAAAACTCAACTGTCCAAAATCTTTGGGATACAGCCAAGGCAGTCCTGCGAGGAAAGTATATAGCAATACAAGCCTTTCTCAAGAAACAAGAAAGGTCTCAAATACACACCCAACCCTACACCTAAAGGAGCTGGAGAAAGAACGGCAAATAAAGCCTAAACCCAGCAGGAGAAGAGAAATCATGCAGTTCAGAGCAGAAATCAATGAAATAGAACCCAGAAGAACAGTAGAAGGGATCAACGGAACTAGGAGCTGGTACTTTGAAAGAATTCACAAGATTGATACACCCCTGTCCAGGCTGATCAAAAAGAAAAGAGAAATGACCCAAATCAACAAAATCATGAATGAAAGAGGAGAGATCACAAACAACACCAAAGAAATACAAACAATTATAAGAACGTAATCTGAGCAACCCTAGGGCAGCAAATTCCATAACCTGGAAGAAATGGGTGCATTCCTAGAGATGTGTCAACTAACAAAACTGACCCAGGAAGAAATAGAAAACATGAACAGTCCTATAACCACGAAGGCAATTGAAGTAGTCATCAAAAACCTCCCAAGAAACCAAAGCCCAGGGCCAGATGGTTTCCCAGGGGAATTCTATCAGACATTTAAAGAAGAATTAATACCTATTCTCCTGAAACTGTTCCAAACAATAGAAATGGAAGGAAAACTTCCAAACTCATTTATGAGGCCACCATTACCTTGATTCCAAAACCAGACAAAGATCCCATCAAAAAGGAGAATTAGAGACCAATATCCTTGAGGAACATCGATGCAAAAATTCTCACCAAAATACTAGCCAAGAGGACCCAACAGTACATGAAAAGGAGTATTCACCATGACCAAGTGGGATTTATCCCTGGGCTGCAAGGCTGGTTCAACATCCGCAAATCAGTCAACGTGATCAAATACATTAACAAAAGAAAGAACGAGAATCAGATGATCCTCTCAATAGATGCAGAAAAAGCATTGGACAAAGTACAGCACCCTTTCTGGATCAAAACTCTTCAGAGTATAGGGACAGCGGGTACATACCTCAATATCATAAAAGCCATCTACGAAAACCCTACAGCGAATATCATTCTCAATGGGGAAAAGCTGAGATCTTTTCCCCTAAGGTCAGGAACGCGGCAGGGATAGCCATTCTCACCACTGCTATTCAACATAGTATTAGAAGTCCTAGCCACAGCAATCAGACAACAAAATGTAATCCAAGGCATCCAAATCGGCAGAGAGGAAGTCAAACTCTCACTCTTTGCAGATGATATGATACTTTATGTGGAAAACCCAAAAGACTCCACCCCAAAACTGCTAGAACTCACACAGCAATTCCGTCAAGTAGCAGGCTATAAAATCAATGCACAGGAATCAGTGGCATTCCTATACACCAACAACAAGACAGAAGAGAGACAAATCAAGGAGTCGATCCCATTCACAACTGCACCCAAAACCAGAAGAGACCTAGGAATATATTCATCCCAAGAGGCAAAGGATCTGTACTCAGAAAACTACAAAATACGCAGGAAAGAAATTGAAGAAGACACAAAGAAACGGAAAAACGTTCCATGCTCATGGATTGGGAGAACCAACATTGTGAAGAGGTCAATGCTACCTAGAGCAATCTACACATGCAATGCAATCCCCATCAAAATACCATCCACTTTTTTCCAGGAAATGGAACAAATACTCCTAAAATTTGAATGGAACCAGAAGAGACCCCGAATAGCCAGAGGAATATTGAGAAAGAAAAGCAAAGCTGGCGGCATCACAATTCTGGACTTCCTGCTCTATGACAAAGCTGTCATCATCAAGACAGTATGGTACTGGCACAAAAACAGACACATGGATCCATGGAACAGAATCGAGAGCCCAGAAATGGACCCTCAACTCTATGGTCAACTTATCTTTGACAGAGCAGGAAGGAATGTCCAATGGCAAAAAGAGAGTCTCTTCAACAACTGGTGTTGGGAGAATTGGACAGCCCCATGCAGAAGAATGACAGTGGACCATTTCCTGACACCACACACAACAGTAGACTCCAAATGGTTGAAAGACCTCAATGTGAGACAGGAGTCCATCAAAATCCTAAAGGAGAACACAGGTAGCAAGCACTTCGACCTCAGCCGCAGCAACTTCTTCCTAGAAACATCACCAAAGGCACGGGAAGCCAGGGCAAAAATGAACTATTGGGATTTCATCAAGATAAAAAGCTTTGGCACAGCAAAAGAAACAGTCCACAAAACCAAAAGACAACCGACAGATTGGGAGAAATTATTTGCAAATGACCTATCAGATAAAGGGCTACTACCCAATATGTATAAAAACTTATCAAACTCAACACCCAAAGAACAAATAATCCAATCAAGAAATAGGCAGAAGACATGAACAGACATTTTTCCAAAGAAGACATCCAAATGGCCCACAGGCACATGAAAAAGTGCTCAACACGGCTTGGCATCAGAGAAATCCAAATGAAAACCTCAATGAGATACCACCTCACACCCGTCAGAATGGCTCAAATGAACAAGTCAGGGAACGACAGAGTTTGGCGGGGATGTGGAGATAGGGGAACCCGCCGACACTGGTGGTGGGAATGCAAGCTGCTGCAACCCCTCTGGAAAACAGTATGGAGGTTCCTCACACAGTTGAAATTAGAGCTACCATTCGATCCAACATTTGCACTCCTGGGTATTTACCCCAAAGATACAAATGTAGGGACCCGAAGCGGTACGTGCACCCCATTGTTTATAGCAGCAATGTCCACAATAGCCAAACTGTGGAAACAGCCAAGATGTCCATCGACAGATGAATGGATAAAGAAGAGGTGGTGTATATATACACAATGGACTATTACGCAGCCATCAAAAGGAATGAGATGTTGCCATGGACAACGACGTGGATGGAACTGGAGGGTCCGACGATTAGTGAAATAAGTCAATCAGAGAAAGACATGTATCATATGACCCCACTGATATGAGGGATTCTTAATCTCAGGAACAGAGTGAGGCTTGCTGGAGTGGTCGGGGGTGGGAGGGATGGGGTGGCTGGGTGATAGACATTGGGGAGGGTATGAGCTACGGTGAGCGCTGTGAATTGTGTAAGACTGTTGAATCACAGATCTGTACTTCTGAAACAACGCAACATATTTTAAGAATAAAGGAAAAGAAGGAGACAGCAGGAGTGGAAGAATGAAGGGGAGTTAGTGAGAGGATGAGACGGACCAGGAGAGATGATGGGTTCTGAAAAAAAATCTGAGGTTTCTAGAGGGGAGGTGGGTCGGGGGATTGGTTAGCCTGGTGGTGGGTATTAAAGAGGGCACATTCTCCATGGAGCACTGTGTGTTAGGAACAAACAATGAATCATGGGACACTACACCAAAACAAAGGATGTACTCCATGGTGATTAACAAAGCAATAAAAAACAAAGACTGTAATAAGAGATGAAGAAGGACACTATATCCTACTTAAAGGGTCTATCCAACAAGAAGATCTCACAATTGTAAATATCTATGCCCCGAACATGGGAGCATCCAATTATATAAGGCAATTAAGAAGAAAAGCAAAGAAACACATTGACCACCATACAATCATAGTGGGGGACTTTAACACCCCCCCTGACTGAAATGGCCAGATCATCTAAGCAAAAGATCAACAAGGAAATAAAGACTTTAAATGACACACTGGACCAAATGGACTTCACAGACATATTCAGAACGTTCCATCCCAATGCAACGGAATACACATTCTTCTCTAGTGCCCATGGAACATTCTCCAGAATGGATCACATCCTAGGTCACAAATCAGGTCTCAACCGGTACCCAAAGATTGGGATCATTCCCTGCACATTTTCAGACCACAATGTTTTGAAACTAGAACTCAATCACAAGAGGAGAGTCGGAAAGAACTCAAATACATGGAGGCTAAAGAGCATCCTACGAAAGAATGAATGGGTCAACCAGGAAATTAAAGAAGAATTTAAAAAGTTCATGGAAACCAATGAAAATGAAAACTCAACTGTCCAAAATCTTTGGGATACAGCCAAGGCAGTCCTGCGAGGAAAGTATATAGCAATACAAGCCTTTCTCAAGAAACAAGAAAGGTCTCAAATACACACCCAACCCTACACCTAAAGGAGCTGGAGAAAGAACGGCAAATAAAGCCTAAACCCAGCAGGAGAAGAGAAATCATGCAGTTCAGAGCAGAAATCAATGAAATAGAACCCAGAAGAACAGTAGAAGGGATCAACGGAACTAGGAGCTGGTACTTTGAAAGAATTCACAAGATTGATACACCCCTGTCCAGGCTGATCAAAAAGAAAAGAGAAATGACCCAAATCAACAAAATCATGAATGAAAGAGGAGAGATCACAAACAACACCAAAGAAATACAAACAATTATAAGAACGTAATCTGAGCAACCCTAGGGCAGCAAATTCCATAACCTGGAAGAAATGGGTGCATTCCTAGAGATGTGTCAACTAACAAAACTGACCCAGGAAGAAATAGAAAACATGAACAGTCCTATAACCACGAAGGCAATTGAAGTAGTCATCAAAAACCTCCCAAGAAACCAAAGCCCAGGGCCAGATGGTTTCCCAGGGGAATTCTATCAGACATTTAAAGAAGAATTAATACCTATTCTCCTGAAACTGTTCCAAACAATAGAAATGGAAGGAAAACTTCCAAACTCATTTATGAGGCCACCATTACCTTGATTCCAAAACCAGACAAAGATCCCATCAAAAAGGAGAATTAGAGACCAATATCCTTGAGGAACATCGATGCAAAAATTCTCACCAAAATACTAGCCAAGAGGACCCAACAGTACATGAAAAGGAGTATTCACCATGACCAAGTGGGATTTATCCCTGGGCTGCAAGGCTGGTTCAACATCCGCAAATCAGTCAACGTGATCAAATACATTAACAAAAGAAAGAACGAGAATCAGATGATCCTCTCAATAGATGCAGAAAAAGCATTGGACAAAGTACAGCACCCTTTCTGGATCAAAACTCTTCAGAGTATAGGGACAGCGGGTACATACCTCAATATCATAAAAGCCATCTACGAAAACCCTACAGCGAATATCATTCTCAATGGGGAAAAGCTGAGATCTTTTCCCCTAAGGTCAGGAACGCGGCAGGGATAGCCATTCTCACCACTGCTATTCAACATAGTATTAGAAGTCCTAGCCACAGCAATCAGACAACAAAATGTAATCCAAGGCATCCAAATCGGCAGAGAGGAAGTCAAACTCTCACTCTTTGCAGATGATATGATACTTTATGTGGAAAACCCAAAAGACTCCACCCCAAAACTGCTAGAACTCACACAGCAATTCCGTCAAGTAGCAGGCTATAAAATCAATGCACAGGAATCAGTGGCATTCCTATACACCAACAACAAGACAGAAGAGAGACAAATCAAGGAGTCGATCCCATTCACAACTGCACCCAAAACCAGAAGAGACCTAGGAATATATTCATCCCAAGAGGCAAAGGATCTGTACTCAGAAAACTACAAAATACGCAGGAAAGAAATTGAAGAAGACACAAAGAAACGGAAAAACGTTCCATGCTCATGGATTGGGAGAACCAACATTGTGAAGAGGTCAATGCTACCTAGAGCAATCTACACATGCAATGCAATCCCCATCAAAATACCATCCACTTTTTTCCAGGAAATGGAACAAATACTCCTAAAATTTGAATGGAACCAGAAGAGACCCCGAATAGCCAGAGGAATATTGAGAAAGAAAAGCAAAGCTGGCGGCATCACAATTCTGGACTTCCTGCTCTATGACAAAGCTGTCATCATCAAGACAGTATGGTACTGGCACAAAAACAGACACATGGATCCATGGAACAGAATCGAGAGCCCAGAAATGGACCCTCAACTCTATGGTCAACTTATCTTTGACAGAGCAGGAAGGAATGTCCAATGGCAAAAAGAGAGTCTCTTCAACAACTGGTGTTGGGAGAATTGGACAGCCCCATGCAGAAGAATGACAGTGGACCATTTCCTGACACCACACACAACAGTAGACTCCAAATGGTTGAAAGACCTCAATGTGAGACAGGAGTCCATCAAAATCCTAAAGGAGAACACAGGTAGCAAGCACTTCGACCTCAGCCGCAGCAACTTCTTCCTAGAAACATCACCAAAGGCACGGGAAGCCAGGGCAAAAATGAACTATTGGGATTTCATCAAGATAAAAAGCTTTGGCACAGCAAAAGAAACAGTCCACAAAACCAAAAGACAACCGACAGATTGGGAGAAATTATTTGCAAATGACCTATCAGATAAAGGGCTACTACCCAATATGTATAAAAACTTATCAAACTCAACACCCAAAGAACAAATAATCCAATCAAGAAATAGGCAGAAGACATGAACAGACATTTTTCCAAAGAAGACATCCAAATGGCCCACAGGCACATGAAAAAGTGCTCAACACGGCTTGGCATCAGAGAAATCCAAATGAAAACCTCAATGAGATACCACCTCACACCCGTCAGAATGGCTCAAATGAACAAGTCAGGGAACGACAGAGTTTGGCGGGGATGTGGAGATAGGGGAACCCGCCGACACTGGTGGTGGGAATGCAAGCTGCTGCAACCCCTCTGGAAAACAGTATGGAGGTTCCTCACACAGTTGAAATTAGAGCTACCATTCGATCCAACATTTGCACTCCTGGGTATTTACCCCAAAGATACAAATGTAGGGACCCGAAGCGGTACGTGCACCCCATTGTTTATAGCAGCAATGTCCACAATAGCCAAACTGTGGAAACAGCCAAGATGTCCATCGACAGATGAATGGATAAAGAAGAGGTGGTGTATATATACACAATGGACTATTACGCAGCCATCAAAAGGAATGAGATGTTGCCATGGACAACGACGTGGATGGAACTGGAGGGTCCGACGATTAGTGAAATAAGTCAATCAGAGAAAGACATGTATCATATGACCCCACTGATATGAGGGATTCTTAATCTCAGGAACAGAGTGAGGCTTGCTGGAGTGGTCGGGGGTGGGAGGGATGGGGTGGCTGGGTGATAGACATTGGGGAGGGTATGAGCTACGGTGAGCGCTGTGAATTGTGTAAGACTGTTGAATCACAGATCTGTACTTCTGAAACAACGCAACATATTTTAAGAATAAAGGAAAAGAAGGAGACAGCAGGAGTGGAAGAATGAAGGGGAGTTAGTGAGAGGATGAGACGGACCAGGAGAGATGATGGGTTCTGAAAAAAAATCTGAGGTTTCTAGAGGGGAGGTGGGTCGGGGGATTGGTTAGCCTGGTGGTGGGTATTAAAGAGGGCACATTCTCCATGGAGCACTGTGTGTTAGGAACAAACAATGAATCATGGGAC
This sequence comes from Eumetopias jubatus, assembly GCF_037043125.1. NCBI lineage: Eukaryota > Metazoa > Chordata > Mammalia > Carnivora > Otariidae > Eumetopias > Eumetopias jubatus. Next base: position 10,908 of record NW_028274873.1, read on the forward strand.
ACTACACCAAAACAAAGGATGTACTCCATGGTGATTAACAAAGCAATAAAAAACAAAGACTGTAATAAGAGATGAAGAAGGACACTATATCCTACTTAATGGGTCTATCCAACAAGAAGATCTCACAATTGTAAATATCTATGCCCCGAACATGGGAGCATCCAATTATATAAGGCAATTAAGAAGAAAAGCAAAGAAACACATTGACCACCATACAATCATAGTGGGGGACTTTAACACCCCCCCTGACTGAAATGGCCAGATCATCTAAGCAAAAGATCAACAAGGAAATAAAGACTTTAAATGACACACTGGACCAAATGGACTTCACAGACATATTCAGAACGTTCCATCCCAATGCAACGGAATACACATTCTTCTCTAGTGCCCATGGAACATTCTCCAGAATGGATCACATCCTAGGTCACAAATCAGGTCTCAACCGGTACCCAAAGATTGGGATCATTCCCTGCACATTTTCAGACCACAATGTTTTGAAACTAGAACTCAATCACAAGAGGAGAGTCGGAAAGAACTCAAATACATGGAGGCTAAAGAGCATCCTACGAAAGAATGAATGGGTCAACCAGGAAATTAAAGAAGAATTTAAAAAGTTCATGGAAACCAATGAAAATGAAAACTCAACTGTCCAAAATCTTTGGGATACAGCCAAGGCAGTCCTGCGAGGAAAGTATATAGCAATACAAGCCTTTCTCAAGAAACAAGAAAGGTCTCAAATACACACCCAACCCTACACCTAAAGGAGCTGGAGAAAGAACGGCAAATAAAGCCTAAACCCAGCAGGAGAAGAGAAATCATGCAGTTCAGAGCAGAAATCAATGAAATAGAACCCAGAAGAACAGTAGAAGGGATCAACGGAACTAGGAGCTGGTACTTTGAAAGAATTCACAAGATTGATACACCCCTGTCCAGGCTGATCAAAAAGAAAAGAGAAATGACCCAAATCAACAAAATCATGAATGAAAGAGGAGAGATCACAAACAACACCAAAGAAATACAAACAATTATAAGAACGTAATCTGAGCAACCCTAGGGCAGCAAATTCCATAACCTGGAAGAAATGGGTGCATTCCTAGAGATGTGTCAACTAACAAAACTGACCCAGGAAGAAATAGAAAACATGAACAGTCCTATAACCACGAAGGCAATTGAAGTAGTCATCAAAAACCTCCCAAGAAACCAAAGCCCAGGGCCAGATGGTTTCCCAGGGGAATTCTATCAGACATTTAAAGAAGAATTAATACCTATTCTCCTGAAACTGTTCCAAACAATAGAAATGGAAGGAAAACTTCCAAACTCATTTATGAGGCCACCATTACCTTGATTCCAAAACCAGACAAAGATCCCATCAAAAAGGAGAATTAGAGACCAATATCCTTGAGGAACATCGATGCAAAAATTCTCACCAAAATACTAGCCAAGAGGACCCAACAGTACATGAAAAGGAGTATTCACCATGACCAAGTGGGATTTATCCCTGGGCTGCAAGGCTGGTTCAACATCCGCAAATCAGTCAACGTGATCAAATACATTAACAAAAGAAAGAACGAGAATCAGATGATCCTCTCAATAGATGCAGAAAAAGCATTGGACAAAGTACAGCACCCTTTCTGGATCAAAACTCTTCAGAGTATAGGGACAGCGGGTACATACCTCAATATCATAAAAGCCATCTACGAAAACCCTACAGCGAATATCATTCTCAATGGGGAAAAGCTGAGATCTTTTCCCCTAAGGTCAGGAACGCGGCAGGGATAGCCATTCTCACCACTGCTATTCAACATAGTATTAGAAGTCCTAGCCACAGCAATCAGACAACAAAATGTAATCCAAGGCATCCAAATCGGCAGAGAGGAAGTCAAACTCTCACTCTTTGCAGATGATATGATACTTTATGTGGAAAACCCAAAAGACTCCACCCCAAAACTGCTAGAACTCACACAGCAATTCCGTCAAGTAGCAGGCTATAAAATCAATGCACAGGAATCAGTGGCATTCCTATACACCAACAACAAGACAGAAGAGAGACAAATCAAGGAGTCGATCCCATTCACAACTGCACCCAAAACCAGAAGAGACCTAGGAATATATTCATCCCAAGAGGCAAAGGATCTGTACTCAGAAAACTACAAAATACGCAGGAAAGAAATTGAAGAAGACACAAAGAAACGGAAAAACGTTCCATGCTCATGGATTGGGAGAACCAACATTGTGAAGAGGTCAATGCTACCTAGAGCAATCTACACATGCAATGCAATCCCCATCAAAATACCATCCACTTTTTTCCAGGAAATGGAACAAATACTCCTAAAATTTGAATGGAACCAGAAGAGACCCCGAATAGCCAGAGGAATATTGAGAAAGAAAAGCAAAGCTGGCGGCATCACAATTCTGGACTTCCTGCTCTATGACAAAGCTGTCATCATCAAGACAGTATGGTACTGGCACAAAAACAGACACATGGATCCATGGAACAGAATCGAGAGCCCAGAAATGGACCCTCAACTCTATGGTCAACTTATCTTTGACAGAGCAGGAAGGAATGTCCAATGGCAAAAAGAGAGTCTCTTCAACAACTGGTGTTGGGAGAATTGGACAGCCCCATGCAGAAGAATGACAGTGGACCATTTCCTGACACCACACACAACAGTAGACTCCAAATGGTTGAAAGACCTCAATGTGAGACAGGAGTCCATCAAAATCCTAAAGGAGAACACAGGTAGCAAGCACTTCGACCTCAGCCGCAGCAACTTCTTCCTAGAAACATCACCAAAGGCACGGGAAGCCAGGGCAAAAATGAACTATTGGGATTTCATCAAGATAAAAAGCTTTGGCACAGCAAAAGAAACAGTCCACAAAACCAAAAGACAACCGACAGATTGGGAGAAATTATTTGCAAATGACCTATCAGATAAAGGGCTACTACCCAATATGTATAAAAACTTATCAAACTCAACACCCAAAGAACAAATAATCCAATCAAGAAATAGGCAGAAGACATGAACAGACATTTTTCCAAAGAAGACATCCAAATGGCCCACAGGCACATGAAAAAGTGCTCAACACGGCTTGGCATCAGAGAAATCCAAATGAAAACCTCAATGAGATACCACCTCACACCCGTCAGAATGGCTCAAATGAACAAGTCAGGGAACGACAGAGTTTGGCGGGGATGTGGAGATAGGGGAACCCGCCGACACTGGTGGTGGGAATGCAAGCTGCTGCAACCCCTCTGGAAAACAGTATGGAGGTTCCTCACACAGTTGAAATTAGAGCTACCATTCGATCCAACATTTGCACTCCTGGGTATTTACCCCAAAGATACAAATGTAGGGACCCGAAGCGGTACGTGCACCCCATTGTTTATAGCAGCAATGTCCACAATAGCTAAACTGTGGAAACAGCCAAGATGTCCATCGACAGATGAATGGATAAAGAAGAGGTGGTGTATATATACACAATGGACTATTACGCAGCCATCAAAAGGAATGAGATGTTGCCATGGACAACGACGTGGATGGAACTGGAGGGTCCGACGATTAGTGAAATAAGTCAATCAGAGAAAGACATGTATCATATGACCCCACTGATATGAGGGATTCTTAATCTCAGGAACAGAGTGAGGCTTGCTGGAGTGGTCGGGGGTGGGAGGGATGGGGTGGCTGGGTGATAGACATTGGGGAGGGTATGAGCTACGGTGAGCGCTGTGAATTGTGTAAGACTGTTGAATCACAGATCTGTACTTCTGAAACAACGCAACATATTTTAAGAATAAAGGAAAAGAAGGAGACAGCAGGAGTGGAAGAATGAAGGGGAGTTAGTGAGAGGATGAGACGGACCAGGAGAGATGATGGGTTCTGAAAAAAAATCTGAGGTTTCTAGAGGGGAGGTGGGTCGGGGGATTGGTTAGCCTGGTGGTGGGTATTAAAGAGGGCACATTCTCCATGGAGCACTGTGTGTTAGGAACAAACAATGAATCATGGGACACTACACCAAAACAAAGGATGTACTCCATGGTGATTAACAAAGCAATAAAAAACAAAGACTGTAATAAGAGATGAAGAAGGACACTATATCCTACTTAAAGGGTCTATCCAACAAGAAGATCTCACAATTGTAAATATCTATGCCCCGAACATGGGAGCATCCAATTATATAAGGCAATTAAGAAGAAAAGCAAAGAAACACATTGACCACCATACAATCATAGTGGGGGACTTTAACACCCCCCCTGACTGAAATGGCCAGATCATCTAAGCAAAAGATCAACAAGGAAATAAAGACTTTAAATGACACACTGGACCAAATGGACTTCACAGACATATTCAGAACGTTCCATCCCAATGCAACGGAATACACATTCTTCTCTAGTGCCCATGGAACATTCTCCAGAATGGATCACATCCTAGGTCACAAATCAGGTCTCAACCGGTACCCAAAGATTGGGATCATTCCCTGCACATTTTCAGACCACAATGTTTTGAAACTAGAACTCAATCACAAGAGGAGAGTCGGAAAGAACTCAAATACATGGAGGCTAAAGAGCATCCTACGAAAGAATGAATGGGTCAACCAGGAAATTAAAGAAGAATTTAAAAAGTTCATGGAAACCAATGAAAATGAAAACTCAACTGTCCAAAATCTTTGGGATACAGCCAAGGCAGTCCTGCGAGGAAAGTATATAGCAATACAAGCCTTTCTCAAGAAACAAGAAAGGTCTCAAATACACACCCAACCCTACACCTAAAGGAGCTGGAGAAAGAACGGCAAATAAAGCCTAAACCCAGCAGGAGAAGAGAAATCATGCAGTTCAGAGCAGAAATCAATGAAATAGAACCCAGAAGAACAGTAGAAGGGATCAACGGAACTAGGAGCTGGTACTTTGAAAGAATTCACAAGATTGATACACCCCTGTCCAGGCTGATCAAAAAGAAAAGAGAAATGACCCAAATCAACAAAATCATGAATGAAAGAGGAGAGATCACAAACAACACCAAAGAAATACAAACAATTATAAGAACGTGATCTGAGCAACCCTAGGGCAGCAAATTCCATAACCTGGAAGAAATGGGTGCATTCCTAGAGATGTGTCAACTAACAAAACTGACCCAGGAAGAAATAGAAAACATGAACAGTCCTATAACCACGAAGGCAATTGAAGTAGTCATCAAAAACCTCCCAAGAAACCAAAGCCCAGGGCCAGATGGTTTCCCAGGGGAATTCTATCAGACATTTAAAGAAGAATTAATACCTATTCTCCTGAAACTGTTCCAAACAATAGAAATGGAAGGAAAACTTCCAAACTCATTTATGAGGCCACCATTACCTTGATTCCAAAACCAGACAAAGATCCCATCAAAAAGGAGAATTAGAGACCAATATCCTTGAGGAACATCGATGCAAAAATTCTCACCAAAATACTAGCCAAGAGGACCCAACAGTACATGAAAAGGAGTATTCACCATGACCAAGTGGGATTTATCCCTGGGCTGCAAGGCTGGTTCAACATCCGCAAATCAGTCAACGTGATCAAATACATTAACAAAAGAAAGAACGAGAATCAGATGATCCTCTCAATAGATGCAGAAAAAGCATTGGACAAAGTACAGCACCCTTTCTGGATCAAAACTCTTCAGAGTATAGGGACAGCGGGTACATACCTCAATATCATAAAAGCCATCTACGAAAACCCTACAGCGAATATCATTCTCAATGGGGAAAAGCTGAGATCTTTTCCCCTAAGGTCAGGAACGCGGCAGGGATAGCCATTCTCACCACTGCTATTCAACATAGTATTAGAAGTCCTAGCCACAGCAATCAGACAACAAAATGTAATCCAAGGCATCCAAATCGGCAGAGAGGAAGTCAAACTCTCACTCTTTGCAGATGATATGATACTTTATGTGGAAAACCCAAAAGACTCCACCCCAAAACTGCTAGAACTCACACAGCAATTCCGTCAAGTAGCAGGCTATAAAATCAATGCACAGGAATCAGTGGCATTCCTATACACCAACAACAAGACAGAAGAGAGACAAATCAAGGAGTCGATCCCATTCACAACTGCACCCAAAACCAGAAGAGACCTAGGAATATATTCATCCCAAGAGGCAAAGGATCTGTACTCAGAAAACTACAAAATACGCAGGAAAGAAATTGAAGAAGACACAAAGAAACGGAAAAACGTTCCATGCTCATGGATTGGGAGAACCAACATTGTGAGGAGGTCAATGCTACCTAGAGCAATCTACACATGCAATGCAATCCCCATCAAAATACCATCCACTTTTTTCCAGGAAATGGAACAAATACTCCTAAAATTTGAATGGAACCAGAAGAGACCCCGAATAGCCAGAGGAATATTGAGAAAGAAAAGCAAAGCTGGCGGCATCACAATTCTGGACTTCCTGCTCTATGACAAAGCTGTCATCATCAAGACAGTATGGTACTGGCACAAAAACAGACACATGGATCCATGGAACAGAATCGAGAGCCCAGAAATGGACCCTCAACTCTATGGTCAACTTATCTTTGACAGAGCAGGAAGGAATGTCCAATGGCAAAAAGAGAGTCTCTTCAACAACTGGTGTTGGGAGAATTGGACAGCCCCATGCAGAAGAATGACAGTGGACCATTTCCTGACACCACACACAACAGTAGACTCCAAATGGTTGAAAGACCTCAATGTGAGACAGGAGTCCATCAAAATCCTAAAGGAGAACACAGGTAGCAAGCACTTCGACCTCAGCCGCAGCAACTTCTTCCTAGAAACATCACCAAAGGCACGGGAAGCCAGGGCAAAAATGAACTATTGGGATTTCATCAAGATAAAAAGCTTTGGCACAGCAAAAGAAACAGTCCACAAAACCAAAAGACAACCGACAGATTGGGAGAAATTATTTGCAAATGACCTATCAGATAAAGGGCTACTACCCAATATGTATAAAAACTTATCAAACTCAACACCCAAAGAACAAATAATCCAATCAAGAAATAGGCAGAAGACATGAACAGACATTTTTCCAAAGAAGACATCCAAATGGCCCACAGGCACATGAAAAAGTGCTCAACACGGCTTGGCATCAGAGAAATCCAAATGAAAACCTCAATGAGATACCACCTCACACCCGTCAGAATGGCTCAAATGAACAAGTCAGGGAACGACAGAGTTTGGCGGGGATGTGGAGATAGGGGAACCCGCCGACACTGGTGGTGGGAATGCAAGCTGCTGCAACCCCTCTGGAAAACAGTATGGAGGTTCCTCACACAGTTGAAATTAGAGCTACCATTCGATCCAACATTTGCACTCCTGGGTATTTACCCCAAAGATACAAATGTAGGGACCCGAAGCGGTACGTGCACCCCATTGTTTATAGCAGCAATGTCCACAATAGCCAAACTGTGGAAACAGCCAAGATGTCCATCGACAGATGAATGGATAAAGAAGAGGTGGTATATATATACACAATGGACTATTACGCAGCCATCAAAAGGAATGAGATGTTGCCATGGACAACGACGTGGATGGAACTGGAGGGTCCGACGATTAGTGAAATAAGTCAATCAGAGAAAGACATGTATCATATGACCCCACTGATATGAGGGATTCTTAATCTCAGGAACAGAGTGAGGCTTGCTGGAGTGGTCGGGGGTGGGAGGGATGGGGTGGCTGGGTGATAGACATTGGGGAGGGTATGAGCTACGGTGAGCGCTGTGAATTGTGTAAGACTGTTGAATCACAGATCTGTACTTCTGAAACAACGCAACATATTTTAAGAATAAAGGAAAAGAAGGAGACAGCAGGAGTGGAAGAATGAAGGGGAGTTAGTGAGAGGATGAGACGGACCAGGAGAGATGATGGGTTCTGAAAAAAAATCTGAGGTTTCTAGAGGGGAGGTGGGTCGGGGGATTGGTTAGCCTGGTGGTGGGTATTAAAGAGGGCACATTCTCCATGGAGCACTGTGTGTTAGGAACAAACAATGAATCATGGGACACTACACCAAAACAAAGGATGTACTCCATGGTGATTAACAAAGCAATAAAAAACAAAGACTGTAATAAGAGATGAAGAAGGACACTATATCCTACTTAAAGGGTCTATCCAACAAGAAGATCTCACAATTGTAAATATCTATGCCCCGAACATGGGAGCATCCAATTATATAAGGCAATTAAGAAGAAAAGCAAAGAAACACATTGACCACCATACAATCATAGTGGGGGACTTTAACACCCCCCCTGACTGAAATGGCCAGATCATCTAAGCAAAAGATCAACAAGGAAATAAAGACTTTAAATGACACACTGGACCAAATGGACTTCACAGACATATTCAGAACGTTCCATCCCAATGCAACGGAATACACATTCTTCTCTAGTGCCCATGGAACATTCTCCAGAATGGATCACATCCTAGGTCACAAATCAGGTCTCAACCGGTACCCAAAGATTGGGATCATTCCCTGCACATTTTCAGACCACAATGTTTTGAAACTAGAACTCAATCACAAGAGGAGAGTCGGAAAGAACTCAAATACATGGAGGCTAAAGAGCATCCTACGAAAGAATGAATGGGTCAACCAGGAAATTAAAGAAGAATTTAAAAAGTTCATGGAAACCAATGAAAATGAAAACTCAACTGTCCAAAATCTTTGGGATACAGCCAAGGCAGTCCTGCGAGGAAAGTATATAGCAATACAAGCCTTTCTCAAGAAACAAGAAAGGTCTCAAATACACACCCAACCCTACACCTAAAGGAGCTGGAGAAAGAACGGCAAATAAAGCCTAAACCCAGCAGGAGAAGAGAAATCATGCAGTTCAGAGCAGAAATCAATGAAATAGAACCCAGAAGAACAGTAGAAGTGATCAACGGAACTAGGAGCTGGTACTTTGAAAGAATTCACAAGATTGATACACCCCTGTCCAGGCTGATCAAAAAGAAAAGAGAAATGACCCAAATCAACAAAATCATGAATGAAAGAGGAGAGATCACAAACAACACCAAAGAAATACAAACAATTATAAGAAGGTGATCTGAGCAACCCTAGGGCAGCAAATTCCATAACCTGGAAGAAATGGGTGCATTCCTAGAGATGTGTCAACTAACAAAACTGACCCAGGAAGAAATAGAAAACATGAACAGTCCTATAACCACGAAGGCAATTGAAGTAGTCATCAAAAACCTCCCAAGAAACCAAAGCCCAGGGCCAGATGGTTTCCCAGGGGAATTCTATCAGACATTTAAAGAAGAATTAATACCTATTCTCCTGAAACTGTTCCAAACAATAGAAATGGAAGGAAAACTTCCAAACTCATTTATGAGGCCACCATTACCTTGATTCCAAAACCAGACAAAGATCCCATCAAAAAGGAGAATTAGAGACCAATATCCTTGATGAACATCGATGCAAAAATTCTCACCAAAATACTAGCCAAGAGGACCCAACAGTACATGAAAAGGAGTATTCACCATGACCAAGTGGGATTTATCCCTGGGCTGCAAGGCAGGTTCAACATCCGCAAATCAGTCAACGTGATCAAATACATTAACAAAAGAAAGAACGAGAATCAGATGATCCTCTCAATAGATGCAGAAAAAGCTTTGGACAAAGTACAGCACCCTTTCTGGATCAAAACTCTTCAGAGTATAGGGACAGCGGGTACATACCTCAATATCATAAAAGCCATCTACGAAAACCCTACAGCGAATATCATTCTCAATGGGGAAAAGCTGAGATCTATTCCCCTAAGGTCAGGAACGCGGCAGGGATAGCCATTCTCACCACTGCTATTCAACATAGTATTAGAAGTCCTAGCCACAGCAATCAGACAACAAAATGTAATCCAAGGCATCCAAATCGGCAGAGAGGAAGTCAAACTCTCACTCTTTGCAGATGATATGATACTTTATGTGGAAAACCCAAAAGACTCCACCCCAAAACTGCTAGAACTCACACAGCAATTCCGTCAAGTAGCAGGCTATAAAATCAATGCACAGGAATCAGTGGCATTCCTATACACCAACAACAAGACAGAAGAGAGACAAATCAAGGAGTCGATCCCATTCACAACTGCACCCAAAACCAGAAGAGACCTAGGAATATATTCATCCCAAGAGGCAAAGGATCTGTACTCAGAAAACTACAAAATACGCAGGAAAGAAATTGAAGAAGACACAAAGAAACGGAAAAACGTTCCATGCTCATGGATTGGGAGAACCAACATTGTGAAGAGGTCAATGCTACCTAGAGCAATCTACACATGCAATGCAATCCCCATCAAAATACCATCCACTTTTTTCCAGGAAATGGAACAAATACTCCTAAAATTTGAATGGAACCAGAAGAGACCCCGAATAGCCAGAGGAATATTGAGAAAGAAAAGCAAAGCTGGCGGCATCACAATTCTGGACTTCCTGCTCTATGACAAAGCTGTCATCATCAAGACAGTATGGTACTGGCACAAAAACAGACACATGGATCCATGGAACAGAATCGAGAGCCCAGAAATGGACCCTCAACTCTATGGTCAACTTATCTTTGACAGAGCAGGAAGGAATGTCCAATGGCAAAAAGAGAGTCTCTTCAACAACTGGTGTTGGGAGAATTGGACAGCCCCATGCAGAAGAATGACAGTGGACCATTTCCTGACACCACACACAACAGTAGACTCCAAATGGTTGAAAGACCTCAATGTGAGACAGGAGTCCATCAAAATCCTAAAGGAGAACACAGGTAGCAAGCACTTCGACCTCAGCCGCAGCAACTTCTTCCTAGAAACATCACCAAAGGCACGGGAATCCAGGGCAAAAATGAACTATTGGGATTTCATCAAGATAAAAAGCTTTGGCACAGCAAAAGAAACAGTCCACAAAACCAAAAGACAACCGACAGAATGGGAGAAATTATTTGCAAATGACCTATCAGATAAAGGGCTACTACCCAATATGTATAAAAACTTATCAAACTCAACACCCAAAGAACAAATAATCCAATCAAGAAATAGGCAGAAGACATGAACAGACATTTTTCCAAAGAAGACATCCAAATGGCCCACAGGCACATGAAAAAGTGCTCAACACGGCTTGGCATCAGAGAAATCCAAATGAAAACCTCAATGAGATACCACCTCACACCCGTCAGAATGGCTCAAATGAACAAGTCAGGGAACGACAGAGTTTGGCGGGGATGTGGAGATAGGGGAACCCGCCGACACTGGTGGTGGGAATGCAAGCTGCTGCAACCCCTCTGGAAAACAGTATGGAGGTTCCTCACACAGTTGAAATTAGAGCTACCATTCGATCCAACATTTGCACTCCTGGGTATTTACCCCAAAGATACAAATGTAGGGACCCGAAGCGGTACGTGCACCCCATTGTTTATAGCAGCAATGTCCACAATAGCCAAACTGTGGAAACAGCCAAGATGTCCATCGACAGATGAATGGATAAAGAAGAGGTGGTATATATATACACAATGGACTATTACGCAGCCATCAAAAGGAATGAGATGTTGCCATGGACAACGACGTGGATGGAACTGGAGGGTCCGACGATTAGTGAAATAAGTCAATCAGAGAAAGACATGTATCATATGACCCCACTGATATGAGGGATTCTTAATCTCAGGAACAGAGTGAGGCTTGCTGGAGTGGTCGGGGGTGGGAGGGATGGGGTGGCTGGGTGATAGACATTGGGGAGGGTATGAGCTACGGTGAGCGCTGTGAATTGTGTAAGACTGTTGAATCACAGATCTGTACTTCTGAAACAACGCAACATATTTTAAGAATAAAGGAAAAGAAGGAGACAGCAGGAGTGGAAGAATGAAGGGGAGTTAGTGAGAGGATGAGACGGACCAGGAGAGATGATGGGTTCTGAAAAAAAATCTGAGGTTTCTAGAGGGGAGGTGGGTCGGGGGATTGGTTAGCCTGGTGGTGGGTATTAAAGAGGGCACATTCTCCATGGAGCACTGTGTGTTAGGAACAAACAATGAATCATGGGACACTACACCAAAACAAAGGATGTACTCCATGGTGATTAACAAAGCAATAAAAAACAAAGACTGTAATAAGAGATGAAGAAGGACACTATATCCTACTTAATGGGTCTATCCAACAAGAAGATCTCACAATTGTAAATATCTATGCCCCGAACATGGGAGCATCCAATTATATAAGGCAATTAAGAAGAAAAGCAAAGAAACACATTGACCACCATACAATCATAGTGGGGGACTTTAACACCCCCCCTGACTGAAATGGCCAGATCATCTAAGCAAAAGATCAACAAGGAAATAAAGACTTTAAATGACACACTGGACCAAATGGACTTCACAGACATATTCAGAACGTTCCATCCCAATGCAACGGAATACACATTCTTCTCTAGTGCCCATGGAACATTCTCCAGAATGGATCACATCCTAGGTCACAAATCAGGTCTCAACCGGTACCCAAAGATTGGGATCATTCCCTGCACATTTTCAGACCACAATGTTTTGAAACTAGAACTCAATCACAAGAGGAGAGTCGGAAAGAACTCAAATACATGGAGGCTAAAGAGCATCCTACGAAAGAATGAATGGGTCAACCAGGAAATTAAAGAAGAATTTAAAAAGTTCATGGAAACCAATGAAAATGAAAACTCAACTGTCCAAAATCTTTGGGATACAGCCAAGGCAGTCCTGCGAGGAAAGTATATAGCAATACAAGCCTTTCTCAAGAAACAAGAAAGGTCTCAAATACACACCCAACCCTACACCTAAAGGAGCTGGAGAAAGAACGGCAAATAAAGCCTAAACCCAGCAGGAGAAGAGAAATCATGCAGTTCAGAGCAGAAATCAATGAAATAGAACCCAGAAGAACAGTAGAAGTGATCAACGGAACTAGGAGCTGGTACTTTGAAAGAATTCACAAGATTGATACACCCCTGTCCAGGCTGATCAAAAAGAAAAGAGAAATGACCCAAATCAACAAAATCATGAATGAAAGAGGAGAGATCACAAACAACACCAAAGAAATACAAACAATTATAAGAACGTAATCTGAGCAACCCTAGGGCAGCAAATTCCATAACCTGGAAGAAATGGGTGCATTCCTAGAGATGTGTCAACTAACAAAACTGACCCAGGAAGAAATAGAAAACATGAACAGTCCTATAACCACGAAGGCAATTGAAGTAGTCATCAAAAACCTCCCAAGAAACCAAAGCCCAGGGCCAGATGGTTTCCCAGGGGAATTCTATCAGACATTTAAAGAAGAATTAATACCTATTCTCCTGAAACTGTTCCAAACAATAGAAATGGAAGGAAAACTTCCAAACTCATTTATGAGGCCACCATTACCTTGATTCCAAAACCAGACAAAGATCCCATCAAAAAGGAGAATTAGAGACCAATATCCTTGATGAACATCGATGCAAAAATTCTCACCAAAATACTAGCCAAGAGGACCCAACAGTACATGAAAAGGAGTATTCACCATGACCAAGTGGGATTTATCCCTGGGCTGCAAGGCAGGTTCAACATCCGCAAATCAGTCAACGTGATCAAATACATTAACAAAAGAAAGAACGAGAATCAGATGATCCTCTCAATAGATGCAGAAAAAGCATTGGACAAAGTACAGCACCCTTTCTGGATCAAAACTCTTCAGAGTATAGGGACAGCGGGTACATACCTCAATATCATAAAAGCCATCTACGAAAACCCTACAGCGAATATCATTCTCAATGGGGAAAAGCTGAGATCTTTTCCCCTAAGGTCAGGAACGCGGCAGGGATAGCCATTCTCACCACTGCTATTCAACATAGTATTAGAAGTCCTAGCCACAGCAATCAGACAACAAAATGTAATCCAAGGCATCCAAATCGGCAGAGAGGAAGTCAAACTCTCACTCTTTGCAGATGATATGATACTTTATGTGGAAAACCCAAAAGACTCCACCCCAAAACTGCTAGAACTCACACAGCAATTCCGTCAAGTAGCAGGCTATAAAATCAATGCACAGGAATCAGTGGCATTCCTATACACCAACAACAAGACAGAAGAGAGACAAATCAAGGAGTCGATCCCATTCACAACTGCACCCAAAACCAGAAGAGACCTAGGAATATATTCATCCCAAGAGGCAAAGGATCTGTACTCAGAAAACTACAAAATACGCAGGAAAGAAATTGAAGAAGACACAAAGAAACGGAAAAACGTTCCATGCTCATGGATTGGGAGAACCAACATTGTGAAGAGGTCAATGCTACCTAGAGCAATCTACACATGCAATGCAATCCCCATCAAAATACCATCCACTTTTTTCCAGGAAATGGAACAAATACTCCTAAAATTTGAATGGAACCAGAAGAGACCCCGAATAGCCAGAGGAATATTGAGAAAGAAAAGCAAAGCTGGCGGCATCACAATTCTGGACTTCCTGCTCTATGACAAAGCTGTCATCATCAAGACAGTATGGTACTGGCACAAAAACAGACACATGGATCCATGGAACAGAATCGAGAGCCCAGAAATGGACCCTCAACTCTATGGTCAACTTATCTTTGACAGAGCAGGAAGGAATGTCCAATGGCAAAAAGAGAGTCTCTTCAACAACTGGTGTTGGGAGAATTGGACAGCCCCATGCAGAAGAATGACAGTGGACCATTTCCTGACACCACACACAACAGTAGACTCCAAATGGTTGAAAGACCTCAATGTGAGACAGGAGTCCATCAAAATCCTAAAGGAGAACACAGGTAGCAAGCACTTCGACCTCAGCCGCAGCAACTTCTTCCTAGAAACATCACCAAAGGCACGGGAAGCCAGGGCAAAAATGAACTATTGGGATTTCATCAAGATAAAAAGCTTTGGCACAGCAAAAGAAACAGTCCACAAAACCAAAAGACAACCGACAGATTGGGAGAAATTATTTGCAAATGACCTATCAGATAAAGGGCTACTACCCAATATGTATAAAAACTTATCAAACTCAACACCCAAAGAACAAATAATCCAATCAAGAAATAGGCAGAAGACATGAACAGACATTTTTCCAAAGAAGACATCCAAATGGCCCACAGGCACATGAAAAAGTGCTCAACACGGCTTGGCATCAGAGAAATCCAAATGAAAACCTCAATGAGATACCACCTCACACCCGTCAGAATGGCTCAAATGAACAAGTCAGGGAACGACAGAGTTTGGCGGGGATGTGGAGATAGGGGAACCCGCCGACACTGGTGGTGGGAATGCAAGCTGCTGCAACCCCTCTGGAAAACAGTATGGAGGTTCCTCACACAGTTGAAATTAGAGCTACCATTCGATCCAACATTTGCACTCCTGGGTATTTACCCCAAAGATACAAATGTAGGGACCCGAAGCGGTACGTGCACCCCATTGTTTATAGCAGCAATGTCCACAATAGCCAAACTGTGGAAACAGCCAAGATGTCCATCGACAGATGAATGGATAAAGAAGAGGTGGTATATATATACACAATGGACTATTACGCAGCCATCAAAAGGAATGAGATGTTGCCATGGACAACGACGTGGATGGAACTGGAGGGTCCGACGATTAGTGAAATAAGTCAATCAGAGAAAGACATGTATCATATGACCCCACTGATATGAGGGATTCTTAATCTCAGGAACAGAGTGAGGCTTGCTGGAGTGGTCGGGGGTGGGAGGGATGGGGTGGCTGGGTGATAGACATTGGGGAGGGTATGAGCTACGGTGAGCGCTGTGAATTGTGTAAGACTGTTGAATCACAGATCTGTACTTCTGAAACAACGCAACATATTTTAAGAATAAAGGAAAAGAAGGAGACAGCAGGAGTGGAAGAATGAAGGGGAGTTAGTGAGAGGATGAGACGGACCAGGAGAGATGATGGGTTCTGAAAAAAAATCTGAGGTTTCTAGAGGGGAGGTGGGTCGGGGGATTGGTTAGCCTGGTGGTGGGTATTAAAGAGGGCACATTCTCCATGGAGCACTGTGTGTTAGGAACAAACAATGAATCATGGGACACTACACCAAAACAAAGGATGTACTCCATGGTGATTAACAAAGCAATAAAAAACAAAGACTGTAATAAGAGATGAAGAAGGACACTATATCCTACTTAATGGGTCTATCCAACAAGAAGATCTCACAATTGTAAATATCTATGCCCCGAACATGGGAGCATCCAATTATATAAGGCAATTAAGAAGAAAAGCAAAGAAACACATTGACCACCATACAATCATAGTGGGGGACTTTAACACCCCCCCTGACTGAAATGGCCAGATCATCTAAGCAAAAGATCAACAAGGAAATAAAGACTTTAAATGACACACTGGACCAAATGGACTTCACAGACATATTCAGAACGTTCCATCCCAATGCAACGGAATACACATTCTTCTCTAGTGCCCATGGAACATTCTCCAGAATGGATCACATCCTAGGTCACAAATCAGGTCTCAACCGGTACCCAAAGATTGGGATCATTCCCTGCACATTTTCAGACCACAATGTTTTGAAACTAGAACTCAATCACAAGAGGAGAGTCGGAAAGAACTCAAATACATGGAGGCTAAAGAGCATCCTACGAAAGAATGAATGGGTCAACCAGGAAATTAAAGAAGAATTTAAAAAGTTCATGGAAACCAATGAAAATGAAAACTCAACTGTCCAAAATCTTTGGGATACAGCCAAGGCAGTCCTGCGAGGAAAGTATATAGCAATACAAGCCTTTCTCAAGAAACAAGAAAGGTCTCAAATACACACCCAACCCTACACCTAAAGGAGCTGGAGAAAGAACGGCAAATAAAGCCTAAACCCAGCAGGAGAAGAGAAATCATGCAGTTCAGAGCAGAAATCAATGAAATAGAACCCAGAAGAACAGTAGAAGTGATCAACGGAACTAGGAGCTGGTACTTTGAAAGAATTCACAAGATTGATACACCCCTGTCCAGGCTGATCAAAAAGAAAAGAGAAATGACCCAAATCAACAAAATCATGAATGAAAGAGGAGAGATCACAAACAACACCAAAGAAATACAAACAATTATAAGAACGTAATCTGAGCAACCCTAGGGCAGCAAATTCCATAACCTGGAAGAAATGGGTGCATTCCTAGAGATGTGTCAACTAACAAAACTGACCCAGGAAGAAATAGAAAACATGAACAGTCCTATAACCACGAAGGCAATTGAAGTAGTCATCAAAAACCTCCCAAGAAACCAAAGCCCAGGGCCAGATGGTTTCCCAGGGGAATTCTATCAGACATTTAAAGAAGAATTAATACCTATTCTCCTGAAACTGTTCCAAACAATAGAAATGGAAGGAAAACTTCCAAACTCATTTATGAGGCCACCATTACCTTGATTCCAAAACCAGACAAAGATCCCATCAAAAAGGAGAATTAGAGACCAATATCCTTGATGAACATCGATGCAAAAATTCTCACCAAAATACTAGCCAAGAGGACCCAACAGTACATGAAAAGGAGTATTCACCATGACCAAGTGGGATTTATCCCTGGGCTGCAAGGCAGGTTCAACATCCGCAAATCAGTCAACGTGATCAAATACATTAACAAAAGAAAGAACGAGAATCAGATGATCCTCTCAATAGATGCAGAAAAAGCATTGGACAAAGTACAGCACCCTTTCTGGATCAAAACTCTTCAGAGTATAGGGACAGCGGGTACATACCTCAATATCATAAAAGCCATCTACGAAAACCCTACAGCGAATATCATTCTCAATGGGGAAAAGCTGAGATCTTTTCCCCTAAGGTCAGGAACGCGGCAGGGATAGCCATTCTCACCACTGCTATTCAACATAGTATTAGAAGTCCTAGCCACAGCAATCAGACAACAAAATGTAATCCAAGGCATCCAAATCGGCAGAGAGGAAGTCAAACTCTCACTCTTTGCAGATGATATGATACTTTATGTGGAAAACCCAAAAGACTCCACCCCAAAACTGCTAGAACTCACACAGCAATTCCGTCAAGTAGCAGGCTATAAAATCAATGCACAGGAATCAGTGGCATTCCTATACACCAACAACAAGACAGAAGAGAGACAAATCAAGGAGTCGATCCCATTCACAACTGCACCCAAAACCAGAAGAGACCTAGGAATATATTCATCCCAAGAGGCAAAGGATCTGTACTCAGAAAACTACAAAATACGCAGGAAAGAAATTGAAGAAGACACAAAGAAACGGAAAAACGTTCCATGCTCATGGATTGGGAGAACCAACATTGTGAGGAGGTCAATGCTACCTAGAGCAATCTACACATGCAATGCAATCCCCATCAAAATACCATCCACTTTTTTCCAGGAAATGGAACAAATACTCCTAAAATTTGAATGGAACCAGAAGAGACCCCGAATAGCCAGAGGAATATTGAGAAAGAAAAGCAAAGCTGGCGGCATCACAATTCTGGACTTCCTGCTCTATGACAAAGCTGTCATCATCAAGACAGTATGGTACTGGCACAAAAACAGACACATGGATCCATGGAACAGAATCGAGAGCCCAGAAATGGACCCTCAACTCTATGGTCAACTTATCTTTGACAGAGCAGGAAGGAATGTCCAATGGCAAAAAGAGAGTCTCTTCAACAACTGGTGTTGGGAGAATTGGACAGCCCCATGCAGAAGAATGACAGTGGACCATTTCCTGACACCACACACAACAGTAGACTCCAAATGGTTGAAAGACCTCAATGTGAGACAGGAGTCCATCAAAATCCTAAAGGAGAACACAGGTAGCAAGCACTTCGACCTCAGCCGCAGCAACTTCTTCCTAGAAACATCACCAAAGGCACGGGAAGCCAGGGCAAAAATGAACTATTGGGATTTCATCAAGATAAAAAGCTTTGGCACAGCAAAAGAAACAGTCCACAAAACCAAAAGACAACCGACAGATTGGGAGAAATTATTTGCAAATGACCTATCAGATAAAGGGCTACTACCCAATATGTATAAAAACTTATCAAACTCAACACCCAAAGAACAAATAATCCAATCAAGAAATAGGCAGAAGACATGAACAGACATTTTTCCAAAGAAGACATCCAAATGGCCCACAGGCACATGAAAAAGTGCTCAACACGGCTTGGCATCAGAGAAATCCAAATGAAAACCTCAATGAGATACCACCTCACACCCGTCAGAATGGCTCAAATGAACAAGTCAGGGAACGACAGAGTTTGGCGGGGATGTGGAGATAGGGGAACCCGCCGACACTGGTGGTGGGAATGCAAGCTGCTGCAACCCCTCTGGAAAACAGTATGGAGGTTCCTCACACAGTTGAAATTAGAGCTACCATTCGATCCAACATTTGCACTCCTGGGTATTTACCCCAAAGATACAAATGTAGGGACCCGAAGCGGTACGTGCACCCCATTGTTTATAGCAGCAATGTCCACAATAGCCAAACTGTGGAAACAGCCAAGATGTCCATCGACAGATGAATGGATAAAGAAGAGGTGGTATATATATACACAATGGACTATTACGCAGCCATCAAAAGGAATGAGATGTTGCCATGGACAACGACGTGGATGGAACTGGAGGGTCCGACGATTAGTGAAATAAGTCAATCAGAGAAAGACATGTATCATATGACCCCACTGATATGAGGGATTCTTAATCTCAGGAACAGAGTGAGGCTTGCTGGAGTGGTCGGGGGTGGGAGGGATGGGGTGGCTGGGTGATAGACATTGGGGAGGGTATGAGCTACGGTGAGCGCTGTGAATTGTGTAAGACTGTTGAATCACAGATCTGTACTTCTGAAACAACGCAACATATTTTAAGAATAAAGGAAAAGAAGGAGACAGCAGGAGTGGAAGAATGAAGGGGAGTTAGTGAGAGGATGAGACGGACCAGGAGAGATGATGGGTTCTGAAAAAAAATCTGAGGTTTCTAGAGGGGAGGTGGGTCGGGGGATTGGTTAGCCTGGTGGTGGGTATTAAAGAGGGCACATTCTCCATGGAGCACTGTGTGTTAGGAACAAACAATGAATCATGGGACACTACACCAAAACAAAGGATGTACTCCATGGTGATTAACAAAGCAATAAAAAACAAAGACTGTAATAAGAGATGAAGAAGGACACTATATCCTACTTAATGGGTCTATCCAACAAGAAGATCTCACAATTGTAAATATCTATGCCCCGAACATGGGAGCATCCAATTATATAAGGCAATTAAGAAGAAAAGCAAAGAAACACATTGACCACCATACAATCATAGTGGGGGACTTTAACACCCCCCCTGACTGAAATGGCCAGATCATCTAAGCAAAAGATCAACAAGGAAATAAAGACTTTAAATGACACACTGGACCAAATGGACTTCACAGACATATTCAGAACGTTCCATCCCAATGCAACGGAATACACATTCTTCTCTAGTGCCCATGGAACATTCTCCAGAATGGATCACATCCTAGGTCACAAATCAGGTCTCAACCGGTACCCAAAGATTGGGATCATTCCCTGCACATTTTCAGACCACAATGTTTTGAAACTAGAACTCAATCACAAGAGGAGAGTCGGAAAGAACTCAAATACATGGAGGCTAAAGAGCATCCTACGAAAGAATGAATGGGTCAACCAGGAAATTAAAGAAGAATTTAAAAAGTTCATGGAAACCAATGAAAATGAAAACTCAACTGTCCAAAATCTTTGGGATACAGCCAAGGCAGTCCTGCGAGGAAAGTATATAGCAATACAAGCCTTTCTCAAGAAACAAGAAAGGTCTCAAATACACACCCAACCCTACACCTAAAGGAGCTGGAGAAAGAACGGCAAATAAAGCCTAAACCCAGCAGGAGAAGAGAAATCATGCAGTTCAGAGCAGAAATCAATGAAATAGAACCCAGAAGAACAGTAGAAGTGATCAACGGAACTAGGAGCTGGTACTTTGAAAGAATTCACAAGATTGATACACCCCTGTCCAGGCTGATCAAAAAGAAAAGAGAAATGACCCAAATCAACAAAATCATGAATGAAAGAGGAGAGATCACAAACAACACCAAAGAAATACAAACAATTATAAGAACGTAATCTGAGCAACCCTAGGGCAGCAAATTCCATAACCTGGAAGAAATGGGTGCATTCCTAGAGATGTGTCAACTAACAAAACTGACCCAGGAAGAAATAGAAAACATGAACAGTCCTATAACCACGAAGGCAATTGAAGTAGTCATCAAAAACCTCCCAAGAAACCAAAGCCCAGGGCCAGATGGTTTCCCAGGGGAATTCTATCAGACATTTAAAGAAGAATTAATACCTATTCTCCTGAAACTGTTCCAAACAATAGAAATGGAAGGAAAACTTCCAAACTCATTTATGAGGCCACCATTACCTTGATTCCAAAACCAGACAAAGATCCCATCAAAAAGGAGAATTAGAGACCAATATCCTTGATGAACATCGATGCAAAAATTCTCACCAAAATACTAGCCAAGAGGACCCAACAGTACATGAAAAGGAGTATTCACCATGACCAAGTGGGATTTATCCCTGGGCTGCAAGGCAGGTTCAACATCCGCAAATCAGTCAACGTGATCAAATACATTAACAAAAGAAAGAACGAGAATCAGATGATCCTCTCAATAGATGCAGAAAAAGCATTGGACAAAGTACAGCACCCTTTCTGGATCAAAACTCTTCAGAGTATAGGGACAGCGGGTACATACCTCAATATCATAAAAGCCATCTACGAAAACCCTACAGCGAATATCATTCTCAATGGGGAAAAGCTGAGATCTTTTCCCCTAAGGTCAGGAACGCGGCAGGGATAGCCATTCTCACCACTGCTATTCAACATAGTATTAGAAGTCCTAGCCACAGCAATCAGACAACAAAATGTAATCCAAGGCATCCAAATCGGCAGAGAGGAAGTCAAACTCTCACTCTTTGCAGATGATATGATACTTTATGTGGAAAACCCAAAAGACTCCACCCCAAAACTGCTAGAACTCACACAGCAATTCCGTCAAGTAGCAGGCTATAAAATCAATGCACAGGAATCAGTGGCATTCCTATACACCAACAACAAGACAGAAGAGAGACAAATCAAGGAGTCGATCCCATTCACAACTGCACCCAAAACCAGAAGAGACCTAGGAATATATTCATCCCAAGGGGCAAAGGATCTGTACTCAGAAAACTACAAAATACGCAGGAAAGAAATTGAAGAAGACACAAAGAAACGGAAAAACGTTCCATGCTCATGGATTGGGAGAACCAACATTGTGAGGAGGTCAATGCTACCTAGAGCAATCTACACATGCAATGCAATCCCCATCAAAATACCATCCACTTTTTTCCAGGAAATGGAACAAATACTCCTAAAATTTGAATGGAACCAGAAGAGACCCCGAATAGCCAGAGGAATATTGAGAAAGAAAAGCAAAGCTGGCGGCATCACAATTCTGGACTTCCTGCTCTATGACAAAGCTGTCATCATCAAGACAGTATGGTACTGGCACAAAAACAGACACATGGATCCATGGAACAGAATCGAGAGCCCAGAAATGGACCCTCAACTCTATGGTCAACTTATCTTTGACAGAGCAGGAAGGAATGTCCAATGGCAAAAAGAGAGTCTCTTCAACAACTGGTGTTGGGAGAATTGGACAGCCCCATGCAGAAGAATGACAGTGGACCATTTCCTGACACCACACACAAAAGTAGACTCCAAATGGTTGAAAGACCTCAATGTGAGACAGGAGTCCATCAAAATCCTAAAGGAGAACACAGGTAGCAAGCACTTCGACCTCAGCCGCAGCAACTTCTTCCTAGAAACATCACCAAAGGCACGGGAAGCCAGGGCAAAAATGAACTATTGGGATTTCATCAAGATAAAAAGCTTTGGCACAGCAAAAGAAACAGTCCACAAAACCAAAAGACAACCGACAGATTGGGAGAAATTATTTGCAAATGACCTATCAGATAAAGGGCTACTACCCAATATGTATAAAAACTTATCAAACTCAACACCCAAAGAACAAATAATCCAATCAAGAAATAGGCAGAAGACATGAACAGACATTTTTCCAAAGAAGACATCCAAATGGCCCACAGGCACATGAAAAAGTGCTCAACACGGCTTGGCATCAGAGAAATCCAAATGAAAACCTCAATGAGATACCACCTCACACCCGTCAGAATGGCTCAAATGAACAAGTCAGGGAACGACAGAGTTTGGCGGGGATGTGGAGATAGGGGAACCCGCCGACACTGGTGGTGGGAATGCAAGCTGCTGCAACCCCTCTGGAAAACAGTATGGAGGTTCCTCACACAGTTGAAATTAGAGCTACCATTCGATCCAACATTTGCACTCCTGGGTATTTACCCCAAAGATACAAATGTAGGGACCCGAAGCGGTACGTGCACCCCATTGTTTATAGCAGCAATGTCCACAATAGCCAAACTGTGGAAACAGCCAAGATGTCCATCGACAGATGAATGGATAAAGAAGAGGTGGTATATATATACACAATGGACTATTACGCAGCCATCAAAAGGAATGAGATGTTGCCATGGACAACGACGTGGATGGAACTGGAGGGTCCGACGATTAGTGAAATAAGTCAATCAGAGAAAGACATGTATCATATGACCCCACTGATATGAGGGATTCTTAATCTCAGGAACAGAGTGAGGCTTGCTGGAGTGGTCGGGGGTGGGAGGGATGGGGTGGCTGGGTGATAGACATTGGGGAGGGTATGAGCTACGGTGAGCGCTGTGAATTGTGTAAGACTGTTGAATCACAGATCTGTACTTCTGAAACAACGCAACATATTTTAAGAATAAAGGAAAAGAAGGAGACAGCAGGAGTGGAAGAATGAAGGGGAGTTAGTGAGAGGATGAGACGGACCAGGAGAGATGATGGGTTCTGAAAAAAAATCTGAGGTTTCTAGAGGGGAGGTGGGTCGGGGGATTGGTTAGCCTGGTGGTGGGTATTAAAGAGGGCACATTCTCCATGGAGCACTGTGTGTTAGGAACAAACAATGAATCATGGGACACTACACCAAAACAAAGGATGTACTCCATGGTGATTAACAAAGCAATAAAAAACAAAGACTGTAATAAGAGATGAAGAAGGACACTATATCCTACTTAATGGGTCTATCCAACAAGAAGATCTCACAATTGTAAATATCTATGCCCCGAACATGGGAGCATCCAATTATATAAGGCAATTAAGAAGAAAAGCAAAGAAACACATTGACCACCATACAATCATAGTGGGGGACTTTAACACCCCCCCTGACTGAAATGGCCAGATCATCTAAGCAAAAGATCAACAAGGAAATAAAGACTTTAAATGACACACTGGACCAAATGGACTTCACAGACATATTCAGAACGTTCCATCCCAATGCAACGGAATACACATTCTTCTCTAGTGCCCATGGAACATTCTCCAGAATGGATCACATCCTAGGTCACAAATCAGGTCTCAACCGGTACCCAAAGATTGGGATCATTCCCTGCACATTTTCAGACCACAATGTTTTGAAACTAGAACTCAATCACAAGAGGAGAGTCGGAAAGAACTCAAATACATGGAGGCTAAAGAGCATCCTACGAAAGAATGAATGGGTCAACCAGGAAATTAAAGAAGAATTTAAAAAGTTCATGGAAACCAATGAAAATGAAAACTCAACTGTCCAAAATCTTTGGGATACAGCCAAGGCAGTCCTGCGAGGAAAGTATATAGCAATACAAGCCTTTCTCAAGAAACAAGAAAGGTCTCAAATACACACCCAACCCTACACCTAAAGGAGCTGGAGAAAGAACGGCAAATAAAGCCTAAACCCAGCAGGAGAAGAGAAATCATGCAGTTCAGAGCAGAAATCAATGAAATAGAACCCAGAAGAACAGTAGAAGTGATCAACGGAACTAGGAGCTGGTACTTTGAAAGAATTCACAAGATTGATACACCCCTGTCCAGGCTGATCAAAAAGAAAAGAGAAATGACCCAAATCAACAAAATCATGAATGAAAGAGGAGAGATCACAAACAACACCAAAGAAATACAAACAATTATAAGAACGTAATCTGAGCAACCCTAGGGCAGCAAATTCCATAACCTGGAAGAAATGGGTGCATTCCTAGAGATGTGTCAACTAACAAAACTGACCCAGGAAGAAATAGAAAACATGAACAGTCCTATAACCACGAAGGCAATTGAAGTAGTCATCAAAAACCTCCCAAGAAACCAAAGCCCAGGGCCAGATGGTTTCCCAGGGGAATTCTATCAGACATTTAAAGAAGAATTAATACCTATTCTCCTGAAACTGTTCCAAACAATAGAAATGGAAGGAAAACTTCCAAACTCATTTATGAGGCCACCATTACCTTGATTCCAAAACCAGACAAAGATCCCATCAAAAAGGAGAATTAGAGACCAATATCCTTGAGGAACATCGATGCAAAAATTCTCACCAAAATACTAGCCAAGAGGACCCAACAGTACATGAAAAGGAGTATTCACCATGACCAAGTGGGATTTATCCCTGGGCTGCAAGGCAGGTTCAACATCCGCAAATCAGTCAACGTGATCAAATACATTAACAAAAGAAAGAACGAGAATCAGATGATCCTCTCAATAGATGCAGAAAAAGCATTGGACAAAGTACAGCACCCTTTCTGGATCAAAACTCTTCAGAGTATAGGGACAGCGGGTACATACCTCAATATCATAAAAGCCATCTACGAAAACCCTACAGCGAATATCATTCTCAATGGGGAAAAGCTGAGATCTTTTCCCCTAAGGTCAGGAACGCGGCAGGGATAGCCATTCTCACCACTGCTATTCAACATAGTATTAGAAGTCCTAGCCACAGCAATCAGACAACAAAATGTAATCCAAGGCATCCAAATCGGCAGAGAGGAAGTCAAACTCTCACTCTTTGCAGATGATATGATACTTTATGTGGAAAACCCAAAAGACTCCACCCCAAAACTGCTAGAACTCACACAGCAATTCCGTCAAGTAGCAGGCTATAAAATCAATGCACAGGAATCAGTGGCATTCCTATACACCAACAACAAGACAGAAGAGAGACAAATCAAGGAGTCGATCCCATTCACAACTGCACCCAAAACCAGAAGAGACCTAGGAATATATTCATCCCAAGAGGCAAAGGATCTGTACTCAGAAAACTACAAAATACGCAGGAAAGAAATTGAAGAAGACACAAAGAAACGGAAAAACGTTCCATGCTCATGGATTGGGAGAACCAACATTGTGAGGAGGTCAATGCTACCTAGAGCAATCTACACATGCAATGCAATCCCCATCAAAATACCATCCACTTTTTTCCAGGAAATGGAACAAATACTCCTAAAATTTGAATGGAACCAGAAGAGACCCCGAATAGCCAGAGGAATATTGAGAAAGAAAAGCAAAGCTGGCGGCATCACAATTCTGGACTTCCTGCTCTATGACAAAGCTGTCATCATCAAGACAGTATGGTACTGGCACAAAAACAGACACATGGATCCATGGAACAGAATCGAGAGCCCAGAAATGGACCCTCAACTCTATGGTCAACTTATCTTTGACAGAGCAGGAAGGAATGTCCAATGGCAAAAAGAGAGTCTCTTCAACAACTGGTGTTGGGAGAATTGGACAGCCCCATGCAGAAGAATGACAGTGGACCATTTCCTGACACCACACACAAAAGTAGACTCCAAATGGTTGAAAGACCTCAATGTGAGACAGGAGTCCATCAAAATCCTAAAGGAGAACACAGGTAGCAAGCACTTCGACCTCAGCCGCAGCAACTTCTTCCTAGAAACATCACCAAAGGCACGGGAAGCCAGGGCAAAAATGAACTATTGGGATTTCATCAAGATAAAAAGCTTTGGCACAGCAAAAGAAACAGTCCACAAAACCAAAAGACAACCGACAGATTGGGAGAAATTATTTGCAAATGACCTATCAGATAAAGGGCTACTACCCAATATGTATAAAAACTTATCAAACTCAACACCCAAAGAACAAATAATCCAATCAAGAAATAGGCAGAAGACATGAACAGACATTTTTCCAAAGAAGACATCCAAATGGCCCACAGGCACATGAAAAAGTGCTCAACACGGCTTGGCATCAGAGAAATCCAAATGAAAACCTCAATGAGATACCACCTCACACCCGTCAGAATGGCTCAAATGAACAAGTCAGGGAACGACAGAGTTTGGCGGGGATGTGGAGATAGGGGAACCCGCCGACACTGGTGGTGGGAATGCAAGCTGCTGCAACCCCTCTGGAAAACAGTATGGAGGTTCCTCACACAGTTGAAATTAGAGCTACCATTCGATCCAACATTTGCACTCCTGGGTATTTACCCCAAAGATACAAATGTAGGGACCCGAAGCGGTACGTGCACCCCATTGTTTATAGCAGCAATGTCCACAATAGCCAAACTGTGGAAACAGCCAAGATGTCCATCGACAGATGAATGGATAAAGAAGAGGTGGTATATATATACACAATGGACTATTACGCAGCCATCAAAAGGAATGAGATGTTGCCATGGACAACGACGTGGATGGAACTGGAGGGTCCGACGATTAGTGAAATAAGTCAATCAGAGAAAGACATGTATCATATGACCCCACTGATATGAGGGATTCTTAATCTCAGGAACAGAGTGAGGCTTGCTGGAGTGGTCGGGGGTGGGAGGGATGGGGTGGCTGGGTGATAGACATTGGGGAGGGTATGAGCTACGGTGAGCGCTGTGAATTGTGTAAGACTGTTGAATCACAGATCTGTACTTCTGAAACAACGCAACATATTTTAAGAATAAAGGAAAAGAAGGAGACAGCAGGAGTGGAAGAATGAAGGGGAGTTAGTGAGAGGATGAGACGGACCAGGAGAGATGATGGGTTCTGAAAAAAAATCTGAGGTTTCTAGAGGGGAGGTGGGTCGGGGGATTGGTTAGCCTGGTGGTGGGTATTAAAGAGGGCACATTCTCCATGGAGCACTGTGTGTTAGGAACAAACAATGAATCATGGGACACTACACCAAAACAAAGGATGTACTCCATGGTGATTAACAAAGCAATAAAAAACAAAGACTGTAATAAGAGATGAAGAAGGACACTATATCCTACTTAATGGGTCTATCCAACAAGAAGATCTCACAATTGTAAATATCTATGCCCCGAACATGGGAGCATCCAATTATATAAGGCAATTAAGAAGAAAAGCAAAGAAACACATTGACCACCATACAATCATAGTGGGGGACTTTAACACCCCCCCTGACTGAAATGGCCAGATCATCTAAGCAAAAGATCAACAAGGAAATAAAGACTTTAAATGACACACTGGACCAAATGGACTTCACAGACATATTCAGAACGTTCCATCCCAATGCAACGGAATACACATTCTTCTCTAGTGCCCATGGAACATTCTCCAGAATGGATCACATCCTAGGTCACAAATCATGTCTCAACCGGTACCCAAAGATTGGGATCATTCCCTGCACATTTTCAGACCACAATGTTTTGAAACTAGAACTCAATCACAAGAGGAGAGTCGGAAAGAACTCAAATACATGGAGGCTAAAGAGCATCCTACGAAAGAATGAATGGGTCAACCAGGAAATTAAAGAAGAATTTAAAAAGTTCATGGAAACCAATGAAAATGAAAACTCAACTGTCCAAAATCTTTGGGATACAGCCAAGGCAGTCCTGCGAGGAAAGTATATAGCAATACAAGCCTTTCTCAAGAAACAAGAAAGGTCTCAAATACACACCCAACCCTACACCTAAAGGAGCTGGAGAAAGAACGGCAAATAAAGCCTAAACCCAGCAGGAGAAGAGAAATCATGCAGTTCAGAGCAGAAATCAATGAAATAGAACCCAGAAGAACAGTAGAAGTGATCAACGGAACTAGGAGCTGGTACTTTGAAAGAATTCACAAGATTGATACACCCCTGTCCAGGCTGATCAAAAAGAAAAGAGAAATGACCCAAATCAACAAAATCATGAATGAAAGAGGAGAGATCACAAACAACACCAAAGAAATACAAACAATTATAAGAACGTAATCTGAGCAACCCTAGGGCAGCAAATTCCATAACCTGGAAGAAATGGGTGCATTCCTAGAGATGTGTCAACTAACAAAACTGACCCAGGAAGAAATAGAAAACATGAACAGTCCTATAACCACGAAGGCAATTGAAGTAGTCATCAAAAACCTCCCAAGAAACCAAAGCCCAGGGCCAGATGGTTTCCCAGGGGAATTCTATCAGACATTTAAAGAAGAATTAATACCTATTCTCCTGAAACTGTTCCAAACAATAGAAATGGAAGGAAAACTTCCAAACTCATTTATGAGGCCACCATTACCTTGATTCCAAAACCAGACAAAGATCCCATCAAAAAGGAGAATTAGAGACCAATATCCTTGAGGAACATCGATGCAAAAATTCTCACCAAAATACTAGCCAAGAGGACCCAACAGTACATGAAAAGGAGTATTCACCATGACCAAGTGGGATTTATCCCTGGGCTGCAAGGCAGGTTCAACATCCGCAAATCAGTCAACGTGATCAAATACATTAACAAAAGAAAGAACGAGAATCAGATGATCCTCTCAATAGATGCAGAAAAAGCATTGGACAAAGTACAGCACCCTTTCTGGATCAAAACTCTTCAGAGTATAGGGACAGCGGGTACATACCTCAATATCATAAAAGCCATCTACGAAAACCCTACAGCGAATATCATTCTCAATGGGGAAAAGCTGAGATCTTTTCCCCTAAGGTCAGGAACGCGGCAGGGATAGCCATTCTCACCACTGCTATTCAACATAGTATTAGAAGTCCTAGCCACAGCAATCAGACAACAAAATGTAATCCAAGGCATCCAAATCGGCAGAGAGGAAGTCAAACTCTCACTCTTTGCAGATGATATGATACTTTATGTGGAAAACCCAAAAGACTCCACCCCAAAACTGCTAGAACTCACACAGCAATTCCGTCAAGTAGCAGGCTATAAAATCAATGCACAGGAATCAGTGGCATTCCTATACACCAACAACAAGACAGAAGAGAGACAAATCAAGGAGTCGATCCCATTCACAACTGCACCCAAAACCAGAAGAGACCTAGGAATATATTCATCCCAAGAGGCAAAGGATCTGTACTCAGAAAACTACAAAATACGCAGGAAAGAAATTGAAGAAGACACAAAGAAACGGAAAAACGTTCCATGCTCATGGATTGGGAGAACCAACATTGTGAGGAGGTCAATGCTACCTAGAGCAATCTACACATGCAATGCAATCCCCATCAAAATACCATCCACTTTTTTCCAGGAAATGGAACAAATACTCCTAAAATTTGAATGGAACCAGAAGAGACCCCGAATAGCCAGAGGAATATTGAGAAAGAAAAGCAAAGCTGGCGGCATCACAATTCTGGACTTCCTGCTCTATGACAAAGCTGTCATCATCAAGACAGTATGGTACTGGCACAAAAACAGACACATGGATCCATGGAACAGAATCGAGAGCCCAGAAATGGACCCTCAACTCTATGGTCAACTTATCTTTGACAGAGCAGGAAGGAATGTCCAATGGCAAAAAGAGAGTCTCTTCAACAACTGGTGTTGGGAGAATTGGACAGCCCCATGCAGAAGAATGACAGTGGACCATTTCCTGACACCACACACAAAAGTAGACTCCAAATGGTTGAAAGACCTCAATGTGAGACAGGAGTCCATCAAAATCCTAAAGGAGAACACAGGTAGCAAGCACTTCGACCTCAGCCGCAGCAACTTCTTCCTAGAAACATCACCAAAGGCACGGGAAGCCAGGGCAAAAATGAACTATTGGGATTTCATCAAGATAAAAAGCTTTGGCACAGCAAAAGAAACAGTCCACAAAACCAAAAGACAACCGACAGATTGGGAGAAATTATTTGCAAATGACCTATCAGATAAAGGGCTACTACCCAATATGTATAAAAACTTATCAAACTCAACACCCAAAGAACAAATAATCCAATCAAGAAATAGGCAGAAGACATGAACAGACATTTTTCCAAAGAAGACATCCAAATGGCCCACAGGCACATGAAAAAGTGCTCAACACGGCTTGGCATCAGAGAAATCCAAATGAAAACCTCAATGAGATACCACCTCACACCCGTCAGAATGGCTCAAATGAACAAGTCAGGGAATGACAGAGTTTGGCGGGGATGTGGAGATAGGGGAACCCGCCGACACTGGTGGTGGGAATGCAAGCTGCTGCAACCCCTCTGGAAAACAGTATGGAGGTTCCTCACACAGTTGAAATTAGAGCTACCATTCGATCCAACATTTGCACTCCTGGGTATTTACCCCAAAGATACAAATGTAGGGACCCGAAGCGGTACGTGCACCCCATTGTTTATAGCAGCAATGTCCACAATAGCCAAACTGTGGAAACAGCCAAGATGTCCATCGACAGATGAATGGATAAAGAAGAGGTGGTATATATATACACAATGGACTATTACGCAGCCATCAAAAGGAATGAGATGTTGCCATGGACAACGACGTGGATGGAACTGGAGGGTCCGACGATTAGTGAAATAAGTCAATCAGAGAAAGACATGTATCATATGACCCCACTGATATGAGGGATTCTTAATCTCAGGAACAGAGTGAGGCTTGCTGGAGTGGTCGGGGGTGGGAGGGATGGGGTGGCTGGGTGATAGACATTGGGGAGGGTATGAGCTACGGTGAGCGCTGTGAATTGTGTAAGACTGTTGAATCACAGATCTGTACTTCTGAAACAACGCAACATATTTTAAGAATAAAGGAAAAGAAGGAGACAGCAGGAGTGGAAGAATGAAGGGGAGTTAGTGAGAGGATGAGACGGACCAGGAGAGATGATGGGTTCTGAAAAAAAATCTGAGGTTTCTAGAGGGGAGGTGGGTCGGGGGATTGGTTAGCCTGGTGGTGGGTATTAAAGAGGGCACATTCTCCATGGAGCACTGTGTGTTAGGAACAAACAATGAATCATGGGACACTACACCAAAACAAAGGATGTACTCCATGGTGATTAACAAAGCAATAAAAAACAAAGACTGTAATAAGAGATGAAGAAGGACACTATATCCTACTTAATGGGTCTATCCAACAAGAAGATCTCACAATTGTAAATATCTATGCCCCGAACATGGGAGCATCCAATTATATAAGGCAATTAAGAAGAAAAGCAAAGAAACACATTGACCACCATACAATCATAGTGGGGGACTTTAACACCCCCCCTGACTGAAATGGCCAGATCATCTAAGCAAAAGATCAACAAGGAAATAAAGACTTTAAATGACACACTGGACCAAATGGACTTCACAGACATATTCAGAACGTTCCATCCCAATGCAACGGAATACACATTCTTCTCTAGTGCCCATGGAACATTCTCCAGAATGGATCACATCCTAGGTCACAAATCATGTCTCAACCGGTACCCAAAGATTGGGATCATTCCCTGCACATTTTCAGACCACAATGTTTTGAAACTAGAACTCAATCACAAGAGGAGAGTCGGAAAGAACTCAAATACATGGAGGCTAAAGAGCATCCTACGAAAGAATGAATGGGTCAACCAGGAAATTAAAGAAGAATTTAAAAAGTTCATGGAAACCAATGAAAATGAAAACTCAACTGTCCAAAATCTTTGGGATACAGCCAAGGCAGTCCTGCGAGGAAAGTATATAGCAATACAAGCCTTTCTCAAGAAACAAGAAAGGTCTCAAATACACACCCAACCCTACACCTAAAGGAGCTGGAGAAAGAACGGCAAATAAAGCCTAAACCCAGCAGGAGAAGAGAAATCATGCAGTTCAGAGCAGAAATCAATGAAATAGAACCCAGAAGAACAGTAGAAGTGATCAACGGAACTAGGAGCTGGTACTTTGAAAGAATTCACAAGATTGATACACCCCTGTCCAGGCTGATCAAAAAGAAAAGAGAAATGACCCAAATCAACAAAATCATGAATGAAAGAGGAGAGATCACAAACAACACCAAAGAAATACAAACAATTATAAGAACGTAATCTGAGCAACCCTAGGGCAGCAAATTCCATAACCTGGAAGAAATGGGTGCATTCCTAGAGATGTGTCAACTAACAAAACTGACCCAGGAAGAAATAGAAAACATGAACAGTCCTATAACCACGAAGGCAATTGAAGTAGTCATCAAAAACCTCCCAAGAAACCAAAGCCCAGGGCCAGATGGTTTCCCAGGGGAATTCTATCAGACATTTAAAGAAGAATTAATACCTATTCTCCTGAAACTGTTCCAAACAATAGAAATGGAAGGAAAACTTCCAAACTCATTTATGAGGCCACCATTACCTTGATTCCAAAACCAGACAAAGATCCCATCAAAAAGGAGAATTAGAGACCAATATCCTTGATGAACATCGATGCAAAAATTCTCACCAAAATACTAGCCAAGAGGACCCAACAGTACATGAAAAGGAGTATTCACCATGACCAAGTGGGATTTATCCCTGGGCTGCAAGGCAGGTTCAACATCCGCAAATCAGTCAACGTGATCAAATACATTAACAAAAGAAAGAACGAGAATCAGATGATCCTCTCAATAGATGCAGAAAAAGCATTGGACAAAGTACAGCACCCTTTCTGGATCAAAACTCTTCAGAGTATAGGGACAGCGGGTACATACCTCAATATCATAAAAGCCATCTACGAAAACCCTACAGCGAATATCATTCTCAATGGGGAAAAGCTGAGATCTTTTCCCCTAAGGTCAGGAACGCGGCAGGGATAGCCATTCTCACCACTGCTATTCAACATAGTATTAGAAGTCCTAGCCACAGCAATCAGACAACAAAATGTAATCCAAGGCATCCAAATCGGCAGAGAGGAAGTCAAACTCTCACTCTTTGCAGATGATATGATACTTTATGTGGAAAACCCAAAAGACTCCACCCCAAAACTGCTAGAACTCACACAGCAATTCCGTCAAGTAGCAGGCTATAAAATCAATGCACAGGAATCAGTGGCATTCCTATACACCAACAACAAGACAGAAGAGAGACAAATCAAGGAGTCGATCCCATTCACAACTGCACCCAAAACCAGAAGAGACCTAGGAATATATTCATCCCAAGAGGCAAAGGATCTGTACTCAGAAAACTACAAAATACGCAGGAAAGAAATTGAAGAAGACACAAAGAAACGGAAAAACGTTCCATGCTCATGGATTGGGAGAACCAACATTGTGAAGAGGTCAATGCTACCTAGAGCAATCTACACATGCAATGCAATCCCCATCAAAATACCATCCACTTTTTTCCAGGAAATGGAACAAATACTCCTAAAATTTGAATGGAACCAGAAGAGACCCCGAATAGCCAGAGGAATATTGAGAAAGAAAAGCAAAGCTGGCGGCATCACAATTCTGGACTTCCTGCTCTATGACAAAGCTGTCATCATCAAGACAGTATGGTACTGGCACAAAAACAGACACATGGATCCATGGAACAGAATCGAGAGCCCAGAATTGGACCCTCAACTCTATGGTCAACTTATCTTTGACAGAGCAGGAAGGAATGTCCAATGGCAAAAAGAGAGTCTCTTCAACAACTGGTGTTGGGAGAATTGGACAGCCCCATGCAGAAGAATGACAGTGGACCATTTCCTGACACCACACACAAAAGTAGACTCCAAATGGTTGAAAGACCTCAATGTGAGACAGGAGTCCATCAAAATCCTAAAGGAGAACACAGGTAGCAAGCACTTCGACCTCAGCCGCAGCAACTTCTTCCTAGAAACATCACCAAAGGCACGGGAAGCCAGGGCAAAAATGAACTATTGGGATTTCATCAAGATAAAAAGCTTTGGCACAGCAAAAGAAACAGTCCACAAAACCAAAAGACAACCGACAGATTGGGAGAAATTATTTGCAAATGACCTATCAGATAAAGGGCTACTACCCAATATGTATAAAAACTTATCAAACTCAACACCCAAAGAACAAATAATCCAATCAAGAAATAGGCAGAAGACATGAACAGACATTTTTCCAAAGAAGACATCCAAATGGCCCACAGGCACATGAAAAAGTGCTCAACACGGCTTGGCATCAGAGAAATCCAAATGAAAACCTCAATGAGATACCACCTCACACCCGTCAGAATGGCTCAAATGAACAAGTCAGGGAACGACAGAGTTTGGCGGGGATGTGGAGATAGGGGAACCCGCCGACACTGGTGGTGGGAATGCAAGCTGCTGCAACCCCTCTGGAAAACAGTATGGAGGTTCCTCACACAGTTGAAATTAGAGCTACCATTCGATCCAACATTTGCACTCCTGGGTATTTACCCCAAAGATACAAATGTAGGGACCCGAAGCGGTACGTGCACCCCATTGTTTATAGCAGCAATGTCCACAATAGCCAAACTGTGGAAACAGCCAAGATGTCCATCGACAGATGAATGGATAAAGAAGAGGTGGTATATATATACACAATGGACTATTACGCAGCCATCAAAAGGAATGAGATGTTGCCATGGACAACGACGTGGATGGAACTGGAGGGTCCGACGATTAGTGAAATAAGTCAATCAGAGAAAGACATGTATCATATGACCCCACTGATATGAGGGATTCTTAATCTCAGGAACAGAGTGAGGCTTGCTGGAGTGGTCGGGGGTGGGAGGGATGGGGTGGCTGGGTGATAGACATTGGGGAGGGTATGAGCTACGGTGAGCGCTGTGAATTGTGTAAGACTGTTGAATCACAGATCTGTACTTCTGAAACAACGCAACATATTTTAAGAATAAAGGAAAAGAAGGAGACAGCAGGAGTGGAAGAATGAAGGGGAGTTAGTGAGAGGATGAGACGGACCAGGAGAGATGATGGGTTCTGAAAAAAAATCTGAGGTTTCTAGAGGGGAGGTGGGTCGGGGGATTGGTTAGCCTGGTGGTGGGTATTAAAGAGGGCACATTCTCCATGGAGCACTGTGTGTTAGGAACAAACAATGAATCATGGGACACTACACCAAAACAAAGGATGTACTCCATGGTGATTAACAAAGCAATAAAAAACAAAGACTGTAATAAGAGATGAAGAAGGACACTATATCCTACTTAATGGGTCTATCCAACAAGAAGATCTCACAATTGTAAATATCTATGCCCCGAACATGGGAGCATCCAATTATATAAGGCAATTAAGAAGAAAAGCAAAGAAACACATTGACCACCATACAATCATAGTGGGGGACTTTAACACCCCCCCTGACTGAAATGGCCAGATCATCTAAGCAAAAGATCAACAAGGAAATAAAGACTTTAAATGACACACTGGACCAAATGGACTTCACAGACATATTCAGAACGTTCCATCCCAATGCAACGGAATACACATTCTTCTCTAGTGCCCATGGAACATTCTCCAGAATGGATCACATCCTAGGTCACAAATCATGTCTCAACCGGTACCCAAAGATTGGGATCATTCCCTGCACATTTTCAGACCACAATGTTTTGAAACTAGAACTCAATCACAAGAGGAGAGTCGGAAAGAACTCAAATACATGGAGGCTAAAGAGCATCCTACGAAAGAATGAATGGGTCAACCAGGAAATTAAAGAAGAATTTAAAAAGTTCATGGAAACCAATGAAAATGAAAACTCAACTGTCCAAAATCTTTGGGATACAGCCAAGGCAGTCCTGCGAGGAAAGTATATAGCAATACAAGCCTTTCTCAAGAAACAAGAAAGGTCTCAAATACACACCCAACCCTACACCTAAAGGAGCTGGAGAAAGAACGGCAAATAAAGCCTAAACCCAGCAGGAGAAGAGAAATCATGCAGTTCAGAGCAGAAATCAATGAAATAGAACCCAGAAGAACAGTAGAAGTGATCAACGGAACTAGGAGCTGGTACTTTGAAAGAATTCACAAGATTGATACACCCCTGTCCAGGCTGATCAAAAAGAAAAGAGAAATGACCCAAATCAACAAAATCATGAATGAAAGAGGAGAGATCACAAACAACACCAAAGAAATACAAACAATTATAAGAACGTAATCTGAGCAACCCTAGGGCAGCAAATTCCATAACCTGGAAGAAATGGGTGCATTCCTAGAGATGTGTCAACTAACAAAACTGACCCAGGAAGAAATAGAAAACATGAACAGTCCTATAACCACGAAGGCAATTGAAGTAGTCATCAAAAACCTCCCAAGAAACCAAAGCCCAGGGCCAGATGGTTTCCCAGGGGAATTCTATCAGACATTTAAAGAAGAATTAATACCTATTCTCCTGAAACTGTTCCAAACAATAGAAATGGAAGGAAAACTTCCAAACTCATTTATGAAGCCACCATTACCTTGATTCCAAAACCAGACAAAGATCCCATCAAAAAGGAGAATTAGAGACCAATATCCTTGATGAACATCGATGCAAATTTCTCACCAAAATACTAGCCAAGAGGACCCAACAGTACATGAAAAGGAGTATTCACCATGACCAAGTGGGATTTATCCCTGGGCTGCAAGGCAGGTTCAACATCCGCAAATCAGTCAACGTGATCAAATACATTAACAAAAGAAAGAACGAGAATCATATGATCCTCTCAATAGATGCAGAAAAAGCATTGGACAAAGTACAGCACCCTTTCTGGATCAAAACTCTTCAGAGTATAGGGACAGCGGGTACATACCTCAATATCATAAAAGCCATCTACGAAAACCCTACAGCGAATATCATTCTCAATGGGGAAAAGCTGAGATCTTTTCCCCTAAGGTCAGGACCGCGGCAGGGATAGCCATTCTCACCACTGCTATTCAACATAGTATTAGAAGTCCTAGCCACAGCAATCAGACAACAAAATGTAATCCAAGGCATCCAAATCGGCAGAGAGGAAGTCAAACTCTCACTCTTTGCAGATGATATGATACTTTATGTGGAAAACCCAAAAGACTCCACCCCAAAACTGCTAGAACTCACACAGCAATTCCGTCAAGTAGCAGGCTATAAAATCAATGCACAGGAATCAGTGGCATTCCTATACACCAACAACAAGACAGAAGAGAGACAAATCAAGGAGTCGATCCCATTCACAACTGCACCCAAAACCAGAAGAGACCTAGGAATATATTCATCCCAAGAGGCAAAGGATCTGTACTCAGAAAACTACAAAATACGCAGGAAAGAAATTGAAGAAGACACAAAGAAACGGAAAAACGTTCCATGCTCATGGATTGGGAGAACCAACATTGTGAAGAGGTCAATGCTACCTAGAGCAATCTACACATGCAATGCAATCCCCATCAAAATACCATCCACTTTTTTCCAGGAAATGGAACAAATACTCCTAAAATTTGAATGGAACCAGAAGAGACCCCGAATAGCCAGAGGAATATTGAGAAAGAAAAGCAAAGCTGGCGGCATCACAATTCTGGACTTCCTGCTCTATGACAAAGCTGTCATCATCAAGACAGTATGGTACTGGCACAAAAACAGACACATGGATCCATGGAACAGAATCGAGAGCCCAGAAATGG
The DNA here is from genome assembly GCF_037043125.1 of Eumetopias jubatus. Lineage (NCBI taxonomy): Eukaryota > Metazoa > Chordata > Mammalia > Carnivora > Otariidae > Eumetopias > Eumetopias jubatus. The sequence goes on from NW_028274873.1 coordinate 49,488, forward strand.
ACCCTCAACTCTATGGTCAACTTATCTTTGACAGAGCAGGAAGGAATGTCCAATGGCAAAAAGAGAGTCTCTTCAACAACTGGTGTTGGGAGAATTGGACAGCCCCATGCAGAAGAATGACAGTGGACCATTTCCTGACACCACACACAAAAGTAGACTCCAAATGGTTGAAAGACCTCAATGTGAGACAGGAGTCCATCAAAATCCTAAAGGAGAACACAGGTAGCAAGCACTTCGACCTCAGCCGCAGCAACTTCTTCCTAGAAACATCACCAAAGGCACGGGAAGCCAGGGCAAAAATGAACTATTGGGATTTCATCAAGATAAAAAGCTTTGGCACAGCAAAAGAAACAGTCCACAAAACCAAAAGACAACCGACAGATTGGGAGAAATTATTTGCAAATGACCTATCAGATAAAGGGCTACTACCCAATATGTATAAAAACTTATCAAACTCAACACCCAAAGAACAAATAATCCAATCAAGAAATAGGCAGAAGACATGAACAGACATTTTTCCAAAGAAGACATCCAAATGGCCCACAGGCACATGAAAAAGTGCTCAACACGGCTTGGCATCAGAGAAATCCAAATGAAAACCTCAATGAGATACCACCTCACACCCGTCAGAATGGCTCAAATGAACAAGTCAGGGAACGACAGAGTTTGGCGGGGATGTGGAGATAGGGGAACCCGCCGACACTGGTGGTGGGAATGCAAGCTGCTGCAACCCCTCTGGAAAACAGTATGGAGGTTCCTCACACAGTTGAAATTAGAGCTACCATTCGATCCAACATTTGCACTCCTGGGTATTTACCCCAAAGATACAAATGTAGGGACCCGAAGCGGTACGTGCACCCCATTGTTTATAGCAGCAATGTCCACAATAGCCAAACTGTGGAAACAGCCAAGATGTCCATCGACAGATGAATGGATAAAGAAGAGGTGGTATATATATACACAATGGACTATTACGCAGCCATCAAAAGGAATGAGATGTTGCCATGGACAACGACGTGGATGGAACTGGAGGGTCCGACGATTAGTGAAATAAGTCAATCAGAGAAAGACATGTATCATATGACCCCACTGATATGAGGGATTCTTAATCTCAGGAACAGAGTGAGGCTTGCTGGAGTGGTCGGGGGTGGGAGGGATGGGGTGGCTGGGTGATAGACATTGGGGAGGGTATGAGCTACGGTGAGCGCTGTGAATTGTGTAAGACTGTTGAATCACAGATCTGTACTTCTGAAACAACGCAACATATTTTAAGAATAAAGGAAAAGAAGGAGACAGCAGGAGTGGAAGAATGAAGGGGAGTTAGTGAGAGGATGAGACGGACCAGGAGAGATGATGGGTTCTGAAAAAAAATCTGAGGTTTCTAGAGGGGAGGTGGGTCGGGGGATTGGTTAGCCTGGTGGTGGGTATTAAAGAGGGCACATTCTCCATGGAGCACTGTGTGTTAGGAACAAACAATGAATCATGGGACACTACACCAAAACAAAGGATGTACTCCATGGTGATTAACAAAGCAATAAAAAACAAAGACTGTAATAAGAGATGAAGAAGGACACTATATCCTACTTAAAGGGTCTATCCAACAAGAAGATCTCACAATTGTAAATATCTATGCCCCGAACATGGGAGCATCCAATTATATAAGGCAATTAAGAAGAAAAGCAAAGAAACACATTGACCACCATACAATCATAGTGGGGGACTTTAACACCCCCCCTGACTGAAATGGCCAGATCATCTAAGCAAAAGATCAACAAGGAAATAAAGACTTTAAATGACACACTGGACCAAATGGACTTCACAGACATATTCAGAACGTTCCATCCCAATGCAACGGAATACACATTCTTCTCTAGTACCCATGGAACATTCTCCAGAATGGATCACATCCTAGGTCACAAATCAGGTCTCAACCGGTACCCAAAGATTGGGATCATTCCCTGCACATTTTCAGACCACAATGTTTTGAAACTAGAACTCAATCACAAGAGGAGAGTCGGAAAGAACTCAAATACATGGAGGCTAAAGAGCATCCTACGAAAGAATGAATGGGTCAACCAGGAAATTAAAGAAGAATTTAAAAAGTTCATGGAAACCAATGAAAATGAAAACTCAACTGTCCAAAATCTTTGGGATACAGCCAAGGCAGTCCTGCGAGGAAAGTATATAGCAATACAAGCCTTTCTCAAGAAACAAGAAAGGTCTCAAATACACACCCAACCCTACACCTAAAGGAGCTGGAGAAAGAACGGCAAATAAAGCCTAAACCCAGCAGGAGAAGAGAAATCATGCAGTTCAGAGCAGAAATCAATGAAATAGAACCCAGAAGAACAGTAGAAGGGATCAACGGAACTAGGAGCTGGTACTTTGAAAGAATTCACAAGATTGATACACCCCTGTCCAGGCTGATCAAAAAGAAAAGAGAAATGACCCAAATCAACAAAATCATGAATGAAAGAGGAGAGATCACAAACAACACCAAAGAAATACAAACAATTATAAGAACGTAATCTGAGCAACCCTAGGGCAGCAAATTCCATAACCTGGAAGAAATGGGTGCATTCCTAGAGATGTGTCAACTAACAAAACTGACCCAGGAAGAAATAGAAAACATGAACAGTCCTATAACCACGAAGGCAATTGAAGTAGTCATCAAAAACCTCCCAAGAAACCAAAGCCCAGGGCCAGATGGTTTCCCAGGGGAATTCTATCAGACATTTAAAGAAGAATTAATACCTATTCTCCTGAAACTGTTCCAAACAATAGAAATGGAAGGAAAACTTCCAAACTCATTTATGAGGCCACCATTACCTTGATTCCAAAACCAGACAAAGATCCCATCAAAAAGGAGAATTAGAGACCAATATCCTTGATGAACATCGATGCAAAAATTCTCACCAAAATACTAGCCAAGAGGACCCAACAGTACATGAAAAGGAGTATTCACCATGACCAAGTGGGATTTATCCCTGGGCTGCAAGGCTGGTTCAACATCCGCAAATCAGTCAACGTGATCAAATACATTAACAAAAGAAAGAACGAGAATCATATGATCCTCTCAATAGATGCAGAAAAAGCATTGGACAAAGTACAGCACCCTTTCTGGATCAAAACTCTTCAGAGTATAGGGACAGCGGGTACATACCTCAATATCATAAAAGCCATCTACGAAAACCCTACAGCGAATATCATTCTCAATGGGGAAAAGCTGAGATCTTTTCCCCTAAGGTCAGGAACGCGGCAGGGATAGCCATTCTCACCACTGCTATTCAACATAGTATTAGAAGTCCTAGCCACAGCAATCAGACAACAAAATGTAATCCAAGGCATCCAAATCGGCAGAGAGGAAGTCAAACTCTCACTCTTTGCAGATGATATGATACTTTATGTGGAAAACCCAAAAGACTCCACCCCAAAACTGCTAGAACTCACACAGCAATTCCGTCAAGTAGCAGGCTATAAAATCAATGCACAGGAATCAGTGGCATTCCTATACACCAACAACAAGACAGAAGAGAGACAAATCAAGGAGTCGATCCCATTCACAACTGCACCCAAAACCAGAAGAGACCTAGGAATATATTCATCCCAAGAGGCAAAGGATCTGTACTCAGAAAACTACAAAATACGCAGGAAAGAAATTGAAGAAGACACAAAGAAACGGAAAAACGTTCCATGCTCATGGATTGGGAGAACCAACATTGTGAAGAGGTCAATGCTACCTAGAGCAATCTACACATGCAATGCAATCCCCATCAAAATACCATCCACTTTTTTCCAGGAAATGGAACAAATACTCCTAAAATTTGAATGGAACCAGAAGAGACCCCGAATAGCCAGAGGAATATTGAGAAAGAAAAGCAAAGCTGGCGGCATCACAATTCTGGACTTCCTGCTCTATGACAAAGCTGTCATCATCAAGACAGTATGGTACTGGCACAAAAACAGACACATGGATCCATGGAACAGAATCGAGAGCCCAGAAATGGACCCTCAACTCTATGGTCAACTTATCTTTGACAGAGCAGGAAGGAATGTCCAATGGCAAAAAGAGAGTCTCTTCAACAACTGGTGTTGGGAGAATTGGACAGCCCCATGCAGAAGAATGACAGTGGACCATTTCCTGACACCACACACAAAAGTAGACTCCAAATGGTTGAAAGACCTCAATGTGAGACAGGAGTCCATCAAAATCCTAAAGGAGAACACAGGTAGCAAGCACTTCGACCTCAGCCGCAGCAACTTCTTCCTAGAAACATCACCAAAGGCACGGGAAGCCAGGGCAAAAATGAACTATTGGGATTTCATCAAGATAAAAAGCTTTGGCACAGCAAAAGAAACAGTCCACAAAACCAAAAGACAACCGACAGATTGGGAGAAATTATTTGCAAATGACCTATCAGATAAAGGGCTACTACCCAATATGTATAAAAACTTATCAAACTCAACACCCAAAGAACAAATAATCCAATCAAGAAATAGGCAGAAGACATGAACAGACATTTTTCCAAAGAAGACATCCAAATGGCCCACAGGCACATGAAAAAGTGCTCAACACGGCTTGGCATCAGAGAAATCCAAATGAAAACCTCAATGAGATACCACCTCACACCCGTCAGAATGGCTCAAATGAACAAGTCAGGGAACGACAGAGTTTGGCGGGGATGTGGAGATAGGGGAACCCGCCGACACTGGTGGTGGGAATGCAAGCTGCTGCAACCCCTCTGGAAAACAGTATGGAGGTTCCTCACACAGTTGAAATTAGAGCTACCATTCGATCCAACATTTGCACTCCTGGGTATTTACCCCAAAGATACAAATGTAGGGACCCGAAGCGGTACGTGCACCCCATTGTTTATAGCAGCAATGTCCACAATAGCCAAACTGTGGAAACAGCCAAGATGTCCATCGACAGATGAATGGATAAAGAAGAGGTGGTATATATATACACAATGGACTATTACGCAGCCATCAAAAGGAATGAGATGTTGCCATGGACAACGACGTGGATGGAACTGGAGGGTCCGACGATTAGTGAAATAAGTCAATCAGAGAAAGACATGTATCATATGACCCCACTGATATGAGGGATTCTTAATCTCAGGAACAGAGTGAGGCTTGCTGGAGTGGTCGGGGGTGGGAGGGATGGGGTGGCTGGGTGATAGACATTGGGGAGGGTATGAGCTACGGTGAGCGCTGTGAATTGTGTAAGACTGTTGAATCACAGATCTGTACTTCTGAAACAACGCAACATATTTTAAGAATAAAGGAAAAGAAGGAGACAGCAGGAGTGGAAGAATGAAGGGGAGTTAGTGAGAGGATGAGACGGACCAGGAGAGATGATGGGTTCTGAAAAAAAATCTGAGGTTTCTAGAGGGGAGGTGGGTCGGGGGATTGGTTAGCCTGGTGGTGGGTATTAAAGAGGGCACATTCTCCATGGAGCACTGTGTGTTAGGAACAAACAATGAATCATGGGACACTACACCAAAACAAAGGATGTACTCCATGGTGATTAACAAAGCAATAAAAAACAAAGACTGTAATAAGAGATGAAGAAGGACACTATATCCTACTTAAAGGGTCTATCCAACAAGAAGATCTCACAATTGTAAATATCTATGCCCCGAACATGGGAGCATCCAATTATATAAGGCAATTAAGAAGAAAAGCAAAGAAACACATTGACCACCATACAATCATAGTGGGGGACTTTAACACCCCCCCTGACTGAAATGGCCAGATCATCTAAGCAAAAGATCAACAAGGAAATAAAGACTTTAAATGACACACTGGACCAAATGGACTTCACAGACATATTCAGAACGTTCCATCCCAATGCAACGGAATACACATTCTTCTCTAGTACCCATGGAACATTCTCCAGAATGGATCACATCCTAGGTCACAAATCAGGTCTCAACCGGTACCCAAAGATTGGGATCATTCCCTGCACATTTTCAGACCACAATGTTTTGAAACTAGAACTCAATCACAAGAGGAGAGTCGGAAAGAACTCAAATACATGGAGGCTAAAGAGCATCCTACGAAAGAATGAATGGGTCAACCAGGAAATTAAAGAAGAATTTAAAAAGTTCATGGAAACCAATGAAAATGAAAACTCAACTGTCCAAAATCTTTGGGATACAGCCAAGGCAGTCCTGCGAGGAAAGTATATAGCAATACAAGCCTTTCTCAAGAAACAAGAAAGGTCTCAAATACACACCCAACCCTACACCTAAAGGAGCTGGAGAAAGAACGGCAAATAAAGCCTAAACCCAGCAGGAGAAGAGAAATCATGCAGTTCAGAGCAGAAATCAATGAAATAGAACCCAGAAGAACAGTAGAAGGGATCAACGGAACTAGGAGCTGGTACTTTGAAAGAATTCACAAGATTGATACACCCCTGTCCAGGCTGATCAAAAAGAAAAGAGAAATGACCCAAATCAACAAAATCATGAATGAAAGAGGAGAGATCACAAACAACACCAAAGAAATACAAACAATTATAAGAACGTAATCTGAGCAACCCTAGGGCAGCAAATTCCATAACCTGGAAGAAATGGGTGCATTCCTAGAGATGTGTCAACTAACAAAACTGACCCAGGAAGAAATAGAAAACATGAACAGTCCTATAACCACGAAGGCAATTGAAGTAGTCATCAAAAACCTCCCAAGAAACCAAAGCCCAGGGCCAGATGGTTTCCCAGGGGAATTCTATCAGACATTTAAAGAAGAATTAATACCTATTCTCCTGAAACTGTTCCAAACAATAGAAATGGAAGGAAAACTTCCAAACTCATTTATGAGGCCACCATTACCTTGATTCCAAAACCAGACAAAGATCCCATCAAAAAGGAGAATTAGAGACCAATATCCTTGATGAACATCGATGCAAAAATTCTCACCAAAATACTAGCCAAGAGGACCCAACAGTACATGAAAAGGAGTATTCACCATGACCAAGTGGGATTTATCCCTGGGCTGCAAGGCTGGTTCAACATCCGCAAATCAGTCAACGTGATCAAATACATTAACAAAAGAAAGAACGAGAATCATATGATCCTCTCAATAGATGCAGAAAAAGCATTGGACAAAGTACAGCACCCTTTCTGGATCAAAACTCTTCAGAGTATAGGGACAGCGGGTACATACCTCAATATCATAAAAGCCATCTACGAAAACCCTACAGCGAATATCATTCTCAATGGGGAAAAGCTGAGATCTTTTCCCCTAAGGTCAGGAACGCGGCAGGGATAGCCATTCTCACCACTGCTATTCAACATAGTATTAGAAGTCCTAGCCACAGCAATCAGACAACAAAATGTAATCCAAGGCATCCAAATCGGCAGAGAGGAAGTCAAACTCTCACTCTTTGCAGATGATATGATACTTTATGTGGAAAACCCAAAAGACTCCACCCCAAAACTGCTAGAACTCACACAGCAATTCCGTCAAGTAGCAGGCTATAAAATCAATGCACAGGAATCAGTGGCATTCCTATACACCAACAACAAGACAGAAGAGAGACAAATCAAGGAGTCGATCCCATTCACAACTGCACCCAAAACCAGAAGAGAGCTAGGAATATATTCATCCCAAGAGGCAAAGGATCTGTACTCAGAAAACTACAAAATACGCAGGAAAGAAATTGAAGAAGACACAAAGAAACGGAAAAACGTTCCATGCTCATGGATTGGGAGAACCAACATTGTGAAGAGGTCAATGCTACCTAGAGCAATCTACACATGCAATGCAATCCCCATCAAAATACCATCCACTTTTTTCCAGGAAATGGAACAAATACTCCTAAAATTTGAATGGAACCAGAAGAGACCCCGAATAGCCAGAGGAATATTGAGAAAGAAAAGCAAAGCTGGCGGCATCACAATTCTGGACTTCCTGCTCTATGACAAAGCTGTCATCATCAAGACAGTATGGTACTGGCACAAAAACAGACACATGGATCCATGGAACAGAATCGAGAGCCCAGAAATGGACCCTCAACTCTATGGTCAACTTATCTTTGACAGAGCAGGAAGGAATGTCCAATGGCAAAAAGAGAGTCTCTTCAACAACTGGTGTTGGGAGAATTGGACAGCCCCATGCAGAAGAATGACAGTGGACCATTTCCTGACACCACACACAACAGTAGACTCCAAATGGTTGAAAGACCTCAATGTGAGACAGGAGTCCATCAAAATCCTAAAGGAGAACACAGGTAGCAAGCACTTCGACCTCAGCCGCAGCAACTTCTTCCTAGAAACATCACCAAAGGCACGGGAAGCCAGGGCAAAAATGAACTATTGGGATTTCATCAAGATAAAAAGCTTTGGCACAGCAAAAGAAACAGTCCACAAAACCAAAAGACAACCGACAGATTGGGAGAAATTATTTGCAAATGACCTATCAGATAAAGGGCTACTACCCAATATGTATAAAAACTTATCAAACTCAACACCCAAAGAACAAATAATCCAATCAAGAAATAGGCAGAAGACATGAACAGACATTTTTCCAAAGAAGACATCCAAATGGCCCACAGGCACATGAAAAAGTGCTCAACACGGCTTGGCATCAGAGAAATCCAAATGAAAACCTCAATGAGATACCACCTCACACCCGTCAGAATGGCTCAAATGAACAAGTCAGGGAACGACAGAGTTTGGCGGGGATGTGGAGATAGGGGAACCCGCCGACACTGGTGGTGGGAATGCAAGCTGCTGCAACCCCTCTGGAAAACAGTATGGAGGTTCCTCACACAGTTGAAATTAGAGCTACCATTCGATCCAACATTTGCACTCCTGGGTATTTACCCCAAAGATACAAATGTAGGGACCCGAAGCGGTACGTGCACCCCATTGTTTATAGCAGCAATGTCCACAATAGCCAAACTGTGGAAACAGCCAAGATGTCCATCGACAGATGAATGGATAAAGAAGAGGTGGTGTATATATACACAATGGACTATTACGCAGCCATCAAAAGGAATGAGATGTTGCCATGGACAACGACGTGGATGGAACTGGAGGGTCCGACGATTAGTGAAATAAGTCAATCAGAGAAAGACATGTATCATATGACCCCACTGATATGAGGGATTCTTAATCTCAGGAACAGAGTGAGGCTTGCTGGAGTGGTCGGGGGTGGGAGGGATGGGGTGGCTGGGTGATAGACATTGGGGAGGGTATGAGCTACGGTGAGCGCTGTGAATTGTGTAAGACTGTTGAATCACAGATCTGTACTTCTGAAACAACGCAACATATTTTAAGAATAAAGGAAAAGAAGGAGACAGCAGGAGTGGAAGAATGAAGGGGAGTTAGTGAGAGGATGAGACGGACCAGGAGAGATGATGGGTTCTGAAAAAAAATCTGAGGTTTCTAGAGGGGAGGTGGGTCGGGGGATTGGTTAGCCTGGTGGTGGGTATTAAAGAGGGCACATTCTCCATGGAGCACTGTGTGTTAGGAACAAACAATGAATCATGGGACACTACACCAAAACAAATGATGTACTCCATGGTGATTAACAAAGCAATAAAAAACAAAGACTGTAATAAGAGATGAAGAAGGACACTATATCCTACTTAAAGGGTCTATCCAACAAGAAGATCTCACAATTGTAAATATCTATGCCCCGAACATGGGAGCATCCAATTATATAAGGCAATTAAGAAGAAAAGCAAAGAAACACATTGACCACCATACAATCATAGTGGGGGACTTTAACACCCCCCCTGACTGAAATGGCCAGATCATCTAAGCAAAAGATCAACAAGGAAATAAAGACTTTAAATGACACACTGGACCAAATGGACTTCACAGACATATTCAGAACGTTCCATCCCAATGCAACGGAATACACATTCTTCTCTAGTGCCCATGGAACATTCTCCAGAATGGATCACATCCTAGGTCACAAATCAGGTCTCAACCGGTACCCAAAGATTGGGATCATTCCCTGCACATTTTCAGACCACAATGTTTTGAAACTAGAACTCAATCACAAGAGGAGAGTCGGAAAGAACTCAAATACATGGAGGCTAAAGAGCATCCTACGAAAGAATGAATGGGTCAACCAGGAAATTAAAGAAGAATTTAAAAAGTTCATGGAAACCAATGAAAATGAAAACTCAACTGTCCAAAATCTTTGGGATACAGCCAAGGCAGTCCTGCGAGGAAAGTATATAGCAATACAAGCCTTTCTCAAGAAACAAGAAAGGTCTCAAATACACACCCAACCCTACACCTAAAGGAGCTGGAGAAAGAACGGCAAATAAAGCCTAAACCCAGCAGGAGAAGAGAAATCATGCAGTTCAGAGCAGAAATCAATGAAATAGAACCCAGAAGAACAGTAGAAGTGATCAACGGAACTAGGAGCTGGTACTTTGAAAGAATTCACAAGATTGATACACCCCTGTCCAGGCTGATCAAAAAGAAAAGAGAAATGACCCAAATCAACAAAATCATGAATGAAAGAGGAGAGATCACAAACAACACCAAAGAAATACAAACAATTATAAGAACGTAATCTGAGCAACCCTAGGGCAGCAAATTCCATAACCTGGAAGAAATGGGTGCATTCCTAGAGATGTGTCAACTAACAAAACTGACCCAGGAAGAAATAGAAAACATGAACAGTCCTATAACCACGAAGGCAATTGAAGTAGTCATCAAAAACCTCCCAAGAAACCAAAGCCCAGGGCCAGATGGTTTCCCAGGGGAATTCTATCAGACATTTAAAGAAGAATTAATACCTATTCTCCTGAAACTGTTCCAAACAATAGAAATGGAAGGAAAACTTCCAAACTCATTTATGAGGCCACCATTACCTTGATTCCAAAACCAGACAAAGATCCCATCAAAAAGGAGAATTAGAGACCAATATCCTTGAGGAACATCGATGCAAAAATTCTCACCAAAATACTAGCCAAGAGGACCCAACAGTACATGAAAAGGAGTATTCACCATGACCAAGTGGGATTTATCCCTGGGCTGCAAGGCTGGTTCAACATCCGCAAATCAGTCAACGTGATCAAATACATTAACAAAAGAAAGAACGAGAATCATATGATCCTCTCATTAGATGCAGAAAAAGCATTGGACAAAGTACAGCACCCTTTCTGGATCAAAACTCTTCAGAGTATAGGGACAGCGGGTACATACCTCAATATCATAAAAGCCATCTACGAAAACCCTACAGCGAATATCATTCTCAATGGGGAAAAGCTGAGATCTTTTCCCCTAAGGTCAGGAACGCGGCAGGGATAGCCATTCTCACCACTGCTATTCAACATAGTATTAGAAGTCCTAGCCACAGCAATCAGACAACAAAATGTAATCCAAGGCATCCAAATCGGCAGAGAGGAAGTCAAACTCTCACTCTTTGCAGATGATATGATACTTTATGTGGAAAACCCAAAAGACTCCACCCCAAAACTGCTAGAACTCACACAGCAATTCCGTCAAGTAGCAGGCTATAAAATCAATGCACAGGAATCAGTGGCATTCCTATACACCAACAACAAGACAGAAGAGAGACAAATCAAGGAGTCGATCCCATTCACAACTGCACCCAAAACCAGAAGAGACCTAGGAATATATTCATCCCAAGAGGCAAAGGATCTGTACTCAGAAAACTACAAAATACGCAGGAAAGAAATTGAAGAAGACACAAAGAAACGGAAAAACGTTCCATGCTCATGGATTGGGAGAACCAACATTGTGAAGAGGTCAATGCTACCTAGAGCAATCTACACATGCAATGCAATCCCCATCAAAATACCATCCACTTTTTTCCAGGAAATGGAACAAATACTCCTAAAATTTGAATGGAACCAGAAGAGACCCCGAATAGCCAGAGGAATATTGAGAAAGAAAAGCAAAGCTGGCGGCATCACAATTCTGGACTTCCTGCTCTATGACAAAGCTGTCATCATCAAGACAGTATGGTACTGGCACAAAAACAGACACATGGATCCATGGAACAGAATCGAGAGCCCAGAAATGGACCCTCAACTCTATGGTCAACTTATCTTTGACAGAGCAGGAAGGAATGTCCAATGGCAAAAAGAGAGTCTCTTCAACAACTGGTGTTGGGAGAATTGGACAGCCCCATGCAGAAGAATGACAGTGGACCATTTCCTGACACCACACACAACAGTAGACTCCAAATGGTTGAAAGACCTCAATGTGAGACAGGAGTCCATCAAAATCCTAAAGGAGAACACAGGTAGCAAGCACTTCGACCTCAGCCGCAGCAACTTCTTCCTAGAAACATCACCAAAGGCACGGGAAGCCAGGGCAAAAATGAACTATTGGGATTTCATCAAGATAAAAAGCTTTGGCACAGCAAAAGAAACAGTCCACAAAACCAAAAGACAACCGACAGATTGGGAGAAATTATTTGCAAATGACCTATCAGATAAAGGGCTACTACCCAATATGTATAAAAACTTATCAAACTCAACACCCAAAGAACAAATAATCCAATCAAGAAATAGGCAGAAGACATGAACAGACATTTTTCCAAAGAAGACATCCAAATGGCCCACAGGCACATGAAAAAGTGCTCAACACGGCTTGGCATCAGAGAAATCCAAATGAAAACCTCAATGAGATACCACCTCACACCCGTCAGAATGGCTCAAATGAACAAGTCAGGGAACGACAGAGTTTGGCGGGGATGTGGAGATAGGGGAACCCGCCGACACTGGTGGTGGGAATGCAAGCTGCTGCAACCCCTCTGGAAAACAGTATGGAGGTTCCTCACACAGTTGAAATTAGAGCTACCATTCGATCCAACATTTGCACTCCTGGGTATTTACCCCAAAGATACAAATGTAGGGACCCGAAGCGGTACGTGCACCCCATTGTTTATAGCAGCAATGTCCACAATAGCCAAACTGTGGAAACAGCCAAGATGTCCATCGACAGATGAATGGATAAAGAAGAGGTGGTGTATATATACACAATGGACTATTACGCAGCCATCAAAAGGAATGAGATGTTGCCATGGACAACGACGTGGATGGAACTGGAGGGTCCGACGATTAGTGAAATAAGTCAATCAGAGAAAGACATGTATCATATGACCCCACTGATATGAGGGATTCTTAATCTCAGGAACAGAGTGAGGCTTGCTGGAGTGGTCGGGGGTGGGAGGGATGGGGTGGCTGGGTGATAGACATTGGGGAGGGTATGAGCTACGGTGAGCGCTGTGAATTGTGTAAGACTGTTGAATCACAGATCTGTACTTCTGAAACAACGCAACATATTTTAAGAATAAAGGAAAAGAAGGAGACAGCAGGAGTGGAAGAATGAAGGGGAGTTAGTGAGAGGATGAGACGGACCAGGAGAGATGATGGGTTCTGAAAAAAAATCTGAGGTTTCTAGAGGGGAGGTGGGTCGGGGGATTGGTTAGCCTGGTGGTGGGTATTAAAGAGGGCACATTCTCCATGGAGCACTGTGTGTTAGGAACAAACAATGAATCATGGGACACTACACCAAAACAAATGATGTACTCCATGGTGATTAACAAAGCAATAAAAAACAAAGACTGTAATAAGAGATGAAGAAGGACACTATATCCTACTTAAAGGGTCTATCCAACAAGAAGATCTCACAATTGTAAATATCTATGCCCCGAACATGGGAGCATCCAATTATATAAGGCAATTAAGAAGAAAAGCAAAGAAACACATTGACCACCATACAATCATAGTGGGGGACTTTAACACCCCCCCTGACTGAAATGGCCAGATCATCTAAGCAAAAGATCAACAAGGAAATAAAGACTTTAAATGACACACTGGACCAAATGGACTTCACAGACATATTCAGAACGTTCCATCCCAATGCAACGGAATACACATTCTTCTCTAGTGCCCATGGAACATTCTCCAGAATGGATCACATCCTAGGTCACAAATCAGGTCTCAACCGGTACCCAAAGATTGGGATCATTCCCTGCACATTTTCAGAGCACAATGTTTTGAAACTAGAACTCAATCACAAGAGGAGAGTCGGAAAGAACTCAAATACATGGAGGCTAAAGAGCATCCTACGAAAGAATGAATGGGTCAACCAGGAAATTAAAGAAGAATTTAAAAAGTTCATGGAAACCAATGAAAATGAAAACTCAACTGTCCAAAATCTTTGGGATACAGCCAAGGCAGTCCTGCGAGGAAAGTATATAGCAATACAAGCCTTTCTCAAGAAACAAGAAAGGTCTCAAATACACACCCAACCCTACACCTAAAGGAGCTGGAGAAAGAACGGCAAATAAAGCCTAAACCCAGCAGGAGAAGAGAAATCATGCAGTTCAGAGCAGAAATCAATGAAATAGAACCCAGAAGAACAGTAGAAGGGATCAACGGAACTAGGAGCTGGTACTTTGAAAGAATTCACAAGATTGATACACCCCTGTCCAGGCTGATCAAAAAGAAAAGAGAAATGACCCAAATCAACAAAATCATGAATGAAAGAGGAGAGATCACAAACAACACCAAAGAAATACAAACAATTATAAGAACGTAATCTGAGCAACCCTAGGGCAGCAAATTCCATAACCTGGAAGAAATGGGTGCATTCCTAGAGATGTGTCAACTAACAAAACTGACCCAGGAAGAAATAGAAAACATGAACAGTCCTATAACCACGAAGGCAATTGAAGTAGTCATCAAAAACCTCCCAAGAAACCAAAGCCCAGGGCCAGATGGTTTCCCAGGGGAATTCTATCAGACATTTAAAGAAGAATTAATACCTATTCTCCTGAAACTGTTCCAAACAATAGAAATGGAAGGAAAACTTCCAAACTCATTTATGAGGCCACCATTACCTTGATTCCAAAACCAGACAAAGATCCCATCAAAAAGGAGAATTAGAGACCAATATCCTTGAGGAACATCGATGCAAAAATTCTCACCAAAATACTAGCCAAGAGGACCCAACAGTACATGAAAAGGAGTATTCACCATGACCAAGTGGGATTTATCCCTGGGCTGCAAGGCTGGTTCAACATCCGCAAATCAGTCAACGTGATCAAATACATTAACAAAAGAAAGAACGAGAATCAGATGATCCTCTCAATAGATGCAGAAAAAGCATTGGACAAAGTACAGCACCCTTTCTGGATCAAAACTCTTCAGAGTATAGGGACAGCGGGTACATACCTCAATATCATAAAAGCCATCTACGAAAACCCTACAGCGAATATCATTCTCAATGGGGAAAAGCTGAGATCTTTTCCCCTAAGGTCAGGAACGCGGCAGGGATAGCCATTCTCACCACTGCTATTCAACATAGTATTAGAAGTCCTAGCCACAGCAATCAGACAACAAAATGTAATCCAAGGCATCCAAATCGGCAGAGAGGAAGTCAAACTCTCACTCTTTGCAGATGATATGATACTTTATGTGGAAAACCCAAAAGACTCCACCCCAAAACTGCTAGAACTCACACAGCAATTCCGTCAAGTAGCAGGCTATAAAATCAATGCACAGGAATCAGTGGCATTCCTATACACCAACAACAAGACAGAAGAGAGACAAATCAAGGAGTCGATCCCATTCACAACTGCACCCAAAACCAGAAGAGACCTAGGAATATATTCATCCCAAGAGGCAAAGGATCTGTACTCAGAAAACTACAAAATACGCAGGAAAGAAATTGAAGAAGACACAAAGAAACGGAAAAACGTTCCATGCTCATGGATTGGGAGAACCAACATTGTGAAGAGGTCAATGCTACCTAGAGCAATCTACACATGCAATGCAATCCCCATCAAAATACCATCCACTTTTTTCCAGGAAATGGAACAAATACTCCTAAAATTTGAATGGAACCAGAAGAGACCCCGAATAGCCAGAGGAATATTGAGAAAGAAAAGCAAAGCTGGCGGCATCACAATTCTGGACTTCCTGCTCTATGACAAAGCTGTCATCATCAAGACAGTATGGTACTGGCACAAAAACAGACACATGGATCCATGGAACAGAATCGAGAGCCCAGAAATGGACCCTCAACTCTATGGTCAACTTATCTTTGACAGAGCAGGAAGGAATGTCCAATGGCAAAAAGAGAGTCTCTTCAACAACTGGTGTTGGGAGAATTGGACAGCCCCATGCAGAAGAATGACAGTGGACCATTTCCTGACACCACACACAACAGTAGACTCCAAATGGTTGAAAGACCTCAATGTGAGACAGGAGTCCATCAAAATCCTAAAGGAGAACACAGGTAGCAAGCACTTCGACCTCAGCCGCAGCAACTTCTTCCTAGAAACATCACCAAAGGCACGGGAAGCCAGGGCAAAAATGAACTATTGGGATTTCATCAAGATAAAAAGCTTTGGCACAGCAAAAGAAACAGTCCACAAAACCAAAAGACAACCGACAGATTGGGAGAAATTATTTGCAAATGACCTATCAGATAAAGGGCTACTACCCAATATGTATAAAAACTTATCAAACTCAACACCCAAAGAACAAATAATCCAATCAAGAAATAGGCAGAAGACATGAACAGACATTTTTCCAAAGAAGACATCCAAATGGCCCACAGGCACATGAAAAAGTGCTCAACACGGCTTGGCATCAGAGAAATCCAAATGAAAACCTCAATGAGATACCACCTCACACCCGTCAGAATGGCTCAAATGAACAAGTCAGGGAACGACAGAGTTTGGCGGGGATGTGGAGATAGGGGAACCCGCCGACACTGGTGGTGGGAATGCAAGCTGCTGCAACCCCTCTGGAAAACAGTATGGAGGTTCCTCACACAGTTGAAATTAGAGCTACCATTCGATCCAACATTTGCACTCCTGGGTATTTACCCCAAAGATACAAATGTAGGGACCCGAAGCGGTACGTGCACCCCATTGTTTATAGCAGCAATGTCCACAATAGCCAAACTGTGGAAACAGCCAAGATGTCCATCGACAGATGAATGGATAAAGAAGAGGTGGTGTATATATACACAATGGACTATTACGCAGCCATCAAAAGGAATGAGATGTTGCCATGGACAACGACGTGGATGGAACTGGAGGGTCCGACGATTAGTGAAATAAGTCAATCAGAGAAAGACATGTATCATATGACCCCACTGATATGAGGGATTCTTAATCTCAGGAACAGAGTGAGGCTTGCTGGAGTGGTCGGGGGTGGGAGGGATGGGGTGGCTGGGTGATAGACATTGGGGAGGGTATGAGCTACGGTGAGCGCTGTGAATTGTGTAAGACTGTTGAATCACAGATCTGTACTTCTGAAACAACGCAACATATTTTAAGAATAAAGGAAAAGAAGGAGACAGCAGGAGTGGAAGAATGAAGGGGAGTTAGTGAGAGGATGAGACGGACCAGGAGAGATGATGGGTTCTGAAAAAAAATCTGAGGTTTCTAGAGGGGAGGTGGGTCGGGGGATTGGTTAGCCTGGTGGTGGGTATTAAAGAGGGCACATTCTCCATGGAGCACTGTGTGTTAGGAACAAACAATGAATCATGGGACACTACACCAAAACAAAGGATGTACTCCATGGTGATTAACAAAGCAATAAAAAACAAAGACTGTAATAAGAGATGAAGAAGGACACTATATCCTACTTAAAGGGTCTATCCAACAAGAAGATCTCACAATTGTAAATATCTATGCCCCGAACATGGGAGCATCCAATTATATAAGGCAATTAAGAAGAAAAGCAAAGAAACACATTGACCACCATACAATCATAGTGGGGGACTTTAACACCCCCCCTGACTGAAATGGCCAGATCATCTAAGCAAAAGATCAACAAGGAAATAAAGACTTTAAATGACACACTGGACCAAATGGACTTCACAGACATATTCAGAACGTTCCATCCCAATGCAACGGAATACACATTCTTCTCTAGTGCCCATGGAACATTCTCCAGAATGGATCACATCCTAGGTCACAAATCAGGTCTCAACCGGTACCCAAAGATTGGGATCATTCCCTGCACATTTTCAGACCACAATGTTTTGAAACTAGAACTCAATCACAAGAGGAGAGTCGGAAAGAACTCAAATACATGGAGGCTAAAGAGCATCCTACGAAAGAATGAATGGGTCAACCAGGAAATTAAAGAAGAATTTAAAAAGTTCATGGAAACCAATGAAAATGAAAACTCAACTGTCCAAAATCTTTGGGATACAGCCAAGGCAGTCCTGCGAGGAAAGTATATAGCAATACAAGCCTTTCTCAAGAAACAAGAAAGGTCTCAAATACACACCCAACCCTACACCTAAAGGAGCTGGAGAAAGAACGGCAAATAAAGCCTAAACCCAGCAGGAGAAGAGAAATCATGCAGTTCAGAGCAGAAATCAATGAAATAGAACCCAGAAGAACAGTAGAAGGGATCAACGGAACTAGGAGCTGGTACTTTGAAAGAATTCACAAGATTGATACACCCCTGTCCAGGCTGATCAAAAAGAAAAGAGAAATGACCCAAATCAACAAAATCATGAATGAAAGAGGAGAGATCACAAACAACACCAAAGAAATACAAACAATTATAAGAACGTAATCTGAGCAACCCTAGGGCAGCAAATTCCATAACCTGGAAGAAATGGGTGCATTCCTAGAGATGTGTCAACTAACAAAACTGACCCAGGAAGAAATAGAAAACATGAACAGTCCTATAACCACGAAGGCAATTGAAGTAGTCATCAAAAACCTCCCAAGAAACCAAAGCCCAGGGCCAGATGGTTTCCCAGGGGAATTCTATCAGACATTTAAAGAAGAATTAATACCTATTCTCCTGAAACTGTTCCAAACAATAGAAATGGAAGGAAAACTTCCAAACTCATTTATGAGGCCACCATTACCTTGATTCCAAAACCAGACAAAGATCCCATCAAAAAGGAGAATTAGAGACCAATATCCTTGAGGAACATCGATGCAAAAATTCTCACCAAAATACTAGCCAAGAGGACCCAACAGTACATGAAAAGGAGTATTCACCATGACCAAGTGGGATTTATCCCTGGGCTGCAAGGCTGGTTCAACATCCGCAAATCAGTCAACGTGATCAAATACATTAACAAAAGAAAGAACGAGAATCAGATGATCCTCTCAATAGATGCAGAAAAAGCATTGGACAAAGTACAGCACCCTTTCTGGATCAAAACTCTTCAGAGTATAGGGACAGCGGGTACATACCTCAATATCATAAAAGCCATCTACGAAAACCCTACAGCGAATATCATTCTCAATGGGGAAAAGCTGAGATCTTTTCCCCTAAGGTCAGGAACGCGGCAGGGATAGCCATTCTCACCACTGCTATTCAACATAGTATTAGAAGTCCTAGCCACAGCAATCAGACAACAAAATGTAATCCAAGGCATCCAAATCGGCAGAGAGGAAGTCAAACTCTCACTCTTTGCAGATGATATGATACTTTATGTGGAAAACCCAAAAGACTCCACCCCAAAACTGCTAGAACTCACACAGCAATTCCGTCAAGTAGCAGGCTATAAAATCAATGCACAGGAATCAGTGGCATTCCTATACACCAACAACAAGACAGAAGAGAGACAAATCAAGGAGTCGATCCCATTCACAACTGCACCCAAAACCAGAAGAGACCTAGGAATATATTCATCCCAAGAGGCAAAGGATCTGTACTCAGAAAACTACAAAATACGCAGGAAAGAAATTGAAGAAGACACAAAGAAACGGAAAAACGTTCCATGCTCATGGATTGGGAGAACCAACATTGTGAAGAGGTCAATGCTACCTAGAGCAATCTACACATGCAATGCAATCCCCATCAAAATACCATCCACTTTTTTCCAGGAAATGGAACAAATACTCCTAAAATTTGAATGGAACCAGAAGAGACCCCGAATAGCCAGAGGAATATTGAGAAAGAAAAGCAAAGCTGGCGGCATCACAATTCTGGACTTCCTGCTCTATGACAAAGCTGTCATCATCAAGACAGTATGGTACTGGCACAAAAACAGACACATGGATCCATGGAACAGAATCGAGAGCCCAGAAATGGACCCTCAACTCTATGGTCAACTTATCTTTGACAGAGCAGGAAGGAATGTCCAATGGCAAAAAGAGAGTCTCTTCAACAACTGGTGTTGGGAGAATTGGACAGCCCCATGCAGAAGAATGACAGTGGACCATTTCCTGACACCACACACAACAGTAGACTCCAAATGGTTGAAAGACCTCAATGTGAGACAGGAGTCCATCAAAATCCTAAAGGAGAACACAGGTAGCAAGCACTTCGACCTCAGCCGCAGCAACTTCTTCCTAGAAACATCACCAAAGGCACGGGAAGCCAGGGCAAAAATGAACTATTGGGATTTCATCAAGATAAAAAGCTTTGGCACAGCAAAAGAAACAGTCCACAAAACCAAAAGACAACCGACAGATTGGGAGAAATTATTTGCAAATGACCTATCAGATAAAGGGCTACTACCCAATATGTATAAAAACTTATCAAACTCAACACCCAAAGAACAAATAATCCAATCAAGAAATAGGCAGAAGACATGAACAGACATTTTTCCAAAGAAGACATCCAAATGGCCCACAGGCACATGAAAAAGTGCTCAACACGGCTTGGCATCAGAGAAATCCAAATGAAAACCTCAATGAGATACCACCTCACACCCGTCAGAATGGCTCAAATGAACAAGTCAGGGAACGACAGAGTTTGGCGGGGATGTGGAGATAGGGGAACCCGCCGACACTGGTGGTGGGAATGCAAGCTGCTGCAACCCCTCTGGAAAACAGTATGGAGGTTCCTCACACAGTTGAAATTAGAGCTACCATTCGATCCAACATTTGCACTCCTGGGTATTTACCCCAAAGATACAAATGTAGGGACCCGAAGCGGTACGTGCACCCCATTGTTTATAGCAGCAATGTCCACAATAGCCAAACTGTGGAAACAGCCAAGATGTCCATCGACAGATGAATGGATAAAGAAGAGGTGGTATATATATACACAATGGACTATTACGCAGCCATCAAAAGGAATGAGATGTTGCCATGGACAACGACGTGGATGGAACTGGAGGGTCCGACGATTAGTGAAATAAGTCAATCAGAGAAAGACATGTATCATATGACCCCACTGATATGAGGGATTCTTAATCTCAGGAACAGAGTGAGGCTTGCTGGAGTGGTCGGGGGTGGGAGGGATGGGGTGGCTGGGTGATAGACATTGGGGAGGGTATGAGCTACGGTGAGCGCTGTGAATTGTGTAAGACTGTTGAATCACAGATCTGTACTTCTGAAACAACGCAACATATTTTAAGAATAAAGGAAAAGAAGGAGACAGCAGGAGTGGAAGAATGAAGGGGAGTTAGTGAGAGGATGAGACGGACCAGGAGAGATGATGGGTTCTGAAAAAAAATCTGAGGTTTCTAGAGGGGAGGTGGGTCGGGGGATTGGTTAGCCTGGTGGTGGGTATTAAAGAGGGCACATTCTCCATGGAGCACTGTGTGTTAGGAACAAACAATGAATCATGGGACACTACACCAAAACAAAGGATGTACTCCATGGTGATTAACAAAGCAATAAAAAACAAAGACTGTAATAAGAGATGAAGAAGGACACTATATCCTACTTAAAGGGTCTATCCAACAAGAAGATCTCACAATTGTAAATATCTATGCCCCGAACATGGGAGCATCCAATTATATAAGGCAATTAAGAAGAAAAGCAAAGAAACACATTGACCACCATACAATCATAGTGGGGGACTTTAACACCCCCCCTGACTGAAATGGCCAGATCATCTAAGCAAAAGATCAACAAGGAAATAAAGACTTTAAATGACACACTGGACCAAATGGACTTCACAGACATATTCAGAACGTTCCATCCCAATGCAACGGAATACACATTCTTCTCTAGTGCCCATGGAACATTCTCCAGAATGGATCACATCCTAGGTCACAAATCAGGTCTCAACCGGTACCCAAAGATTGGGATCATTCCCTGCACATTTTCAGACCACAATGTTTTGAAACTAGAACTCAATCACAAGAGGAGAGTCGGAAAGAACTCAAATACATGGAGGCTAAAGAGCATCCTACGAAAGAATGAATGGGTCAACCAGGAAATTAAAGAAGAATTTAAAAAGTTCATGGAAACCAATGAAAATGAAAACTCAACTGTCCAAAATCTTTGGGATACAGCCAAGGCAGTCCTGCGAGGAAAGTATATAGCAATACAAGCCTTTCTCAAGAAACAAGAAAGGTCTCAAATACACACCCAACCCTACACCTAAAGGAGCTGGAGAAAGAACGGCAAATAAAGCCTAAACCCAGCAGGAGAAGAGAAATCATGCAGTTCAGAGCAGAAATCAATGAAATAGAACCCAGAAGAACAGTAGAAGTGATCAACGGAACTAGGAGCTGGTACTTTGAAAGAATTCACAAGATTGATACACCCCTGTCCAGGCTGATCAAAAAGAAAAGAGAAATGACCCAAATCAACAAAATCATGAATGAAAGAGGAGAGATCACAAACAACACCAAAGAAATACAAACAATTATAAGAAGGTGATCTGAGCAACGCTAGGGCAGCAAATTCCATAACCTGGAAGAAATGGGTGCATTCCTAGAGATGTGTCAACTAACAAAACTGACCCAGGAAGAAATAGAAAACATGAACAGTCCTATAACCACGAAGGCAATTGAAGTAGTCATCAAAAACCTCCCAAGAAACCAAAGCCCAGGGCCAGATGGTTTCCCAGGGGAATTCTATCAGACATTTAAAGAAGAATTAATACCTATTCTCCTGAAACTGTTCCAAACAATAGAAATGGAAGGAAAACTTCCAAACTCATTTATGAGGCCACCATTACCTTGATTCCAAAACCAGACAAAGATCCCATCAAAAAGGAGAATTAGAGACCAATATCCTTGATGAACATCGATGCAAAAATTCTCACCAAAATACTAGCCAAGAGGACCCAACAGTACATGAAAAGGAGTATTCACCATGACCAAGTGGGATTTATCCCTGGGCTGCAAGGCAGGTTCAACATCCGCAAATCAGTCAACGTGATCAAATACATTAACAAAAGAAAGAACGAGAATCAGATGATCCTCTCAATAGATGCAGAAAAAGCATTGGACAAAGTACAGCACCCTTTCTGGATCAAAACTCTTCAGAGTATAGGGACAGCGGGTACATACCTCAATATCATAAAAGCCATCTACGAAAACCCTACAGCGAATATCATTCTCAATGGGGAAAAGCTGAGATCTTTTCCCCTAAGGTCAGGAACGCGGCAGGGATAGCCATTCTCACCACTGCTATTCAACATAGTATTAGAAGTCCTAGCCACAGCAATCAGACAACAAAATGTAATCCAAGGCATCCAAATCGGCAGAGAGGAAGTCAAACTCTCACTCTTTGCAGATGATATGATACTTTATGTGGAAAACCCAAAAGACTCCACCCCAAAACTGCTAGAACTCACACAGCAATTCCGTCAAGTAGCAGGCTATAAAATCAATGCACAGGAATCAGTGGCATTCCTATACACCAACAACAAGACAGAAGAGAGACAAATCAAGGAGTCGATCCCATTCACAACTGCACCCAAAACCAGAAGAGACCTAGGAATATATTCATCCCAAGAGGCAAAGGATCTGTACTCAGAAAACTACAAAATACGCAGGAAAGAAATTGAAGAAGACACAAAGAAACGGAAAAACGTTCCATGCTCATGGATTGGGAGAACCAACATTGTGAGGAGGTCAATGCTACCTAGAGCAATCTACACATGCAATGCAATCCCCATCAAAATACCATCCACTTTTTTCCAGGAAATGGAACAAATACTCCTAAAATTTGAATGGAACCAGAAGAGACCCCGAATAGCCAGAGGAATATTGAGAAAGAAAAGCAAAGCTGGCGGCATCACAATTCTGGACTTCCTGCTCTATGACAAAGCTGTCATCATCAAGACAGTATGGTACTGGCACAAAAACAGACACATGGATCCATGGAACAGAATCGAGAGCCCAGAAATGGACCCTCAACTCTATGGTCAACTTATCTTTGACAGAGCAGGAAGGAATGTCCAATGGCAAAAAGAGAGTCTCTTCAACAACTGGTGTTGGGAGAATTGGACAGCCCCATGCAGAAGAATGACAGTGGACCATTTCCTGACACCACACACAACAGTAGACTCCAAATGGTTGAAAGACCTCAATGTGAGACAGGAGTCCATCAAAATCCTAAAGGAGAACACAGGTAGCAAGCACTTCGACCTCAGCCGCAGCAACTTCTTCCTAGAAACATCACCAAAGGCACGGGAATCCAGGGCAAAAATGAACTATTGGGATTTCATCAAGATAAAAAGCTTTGGCACAGCAAAAGAAACAGTCCACAAAACCAAAAGACAACCGACAGAATGGGAGAAATTATTTGCAAATGACCTATCAGATAAAGGGCTACTACCCAATATGTATAAAAACTTATCAAACTCAACACCCAAAGAACAAATAATCCAATCAAGAAATAGGCAGAAGACATGAACAGACATTTTTCCAAAGAAGACATCCAAATGGCCCACAGGCACATGAAAAAGTGCTCAACACGGCTTGGCATCAGAGAAATCCAAATGAAAACCTCAATGAGATACCACCTCACACCCGTCAGAATGGCTCAAATGAACAAGTCAGGGAACGACAGAGTTTGGCGGGGATGTGGAGATAGGGGAACCCGCCGACACTGGTGGTGGGAATGCAAGCTGCTGCAACCCCTCTGGAAAACAGTATGGAGGTTCCTCACACAGTTGAAATTAGAGCTACCATTCGATCCAACATTTGCACTCCTGGGTATTTACCCCAAAGATACAAATGTAGGGACCCGAAGCGGTACGTGCACCCCATTGTTTATAGCAGCAATGTCCACAATAGCCAAACTGTGGAAACAGCCAAGATGTCCATCGACAGATGAATGGATAAAGAAGAGGTGGTATATATATACACAATGGACTATTACGCAGCCATCAAAAGGAATGAGATGTTGCCATGGACAACGACGTGGATGGAACTGGAGGGTCCGACGATTAGTGAAATAAGTCAATCAGAGAAAGACATGTATCATATGACCCCACTGATATGAGGGATTCTTAATCTCAGGAACAGAGTGAGGCTTGCTGGAGTGGTCGGGGGTGGGAGGGATGGGGTGGCTGGGTGATAGACATTGGGGAGGGTATGAGCTACGGTGAGCGCTGTGAATTGTGTAAGACTGTTGAATCACAGATCTGTACTTCTGAAACAACGCAACATATTTTAAGAATAAAGGAAAAGAAGGAGACAGCAGGAGTGGAAGAATGAAGGGGAGTTAGTGAGAGGATGAGACGGACCAGGAGAGATGATGGGTTCTGAAAAAAAATCTGAGGTTTCTAGAGGGGAGGTGGGTCGGGGGATTGGTTAGCCTGGTGGTGGGTATTAAAGAGGGCACATTCTCCATGGAGCACTGTGTGTTAGGAACAAACAATGAATCATGGGACACTACACCAAAACAAAGAATGTACTCCATGGTGATTAACAAAGCAATAAAAAACAAAGACTGTAATAAGAGATGAAGAAGGACACTATATCCTACTTAATGGGTCTATCCAACAAGAAGATCTCACAATTGTAAATATCTATGCCCCGAACATGGGAGCATCCAATTATATAAGGCAATTAAGAAGAAAAGCAAAGAAACACATTGACCACCATACAATCATAGTGGGGGACTTTAACACCCCCCCTGACTGAAATGGCCAGATGATCTAAGCAAAAGATCAACAAGGAAATAAAGACTTTAAATGACACACTGGACCAAATGGACTTCACAGACATATTCAGAACGTTCCATCCCAATGCAACGGAATACACATTCTTCTCTAGTGCCCATGGAACATTCTCCAGAATGGATCACATCCTAGGTCACAAATCATGTCTCAACCGGTACCCAAAGATTGGGATCATTCCCTGCACATTTTCAGACCACA
The DNA here is from genome assembly GCF_037043125.1 of Eumetopias jubatus. Classification (NCBI taxonomy): domain Eukaryota; kingdom Metazoa; phylum Chordata; class Mammalia; order Carnivora; family Otariidae; genus Eumetopias; species Eumetopias jubatus. The sequence continues at coordinate 75,508 of NW_028274873.1, forward strand.
ATGTTTTGAAACTAGAACTCAATCACAAGAGGAGAGTCGGAAAGAACTCAAATACATGGAGGCTAAAGAGCATCCTACGAAAGAATGAATGGGTCAACCAGGAAATTAAAGAAGAATTTAAAAAGTTCATGGAAACCAATGAAAATGAAAACTCAACTGTCCAAAATCTTTGGGATACAGCCAAGGCAGTCCTGCGAGGAAAGTATATAGCAATACAAGCCTTTCTCAAGAAACAAGAAAGGTCTCAAATACACACCCAACCCTACACCTAAAGGAGCTGGAGAAAGAACGGCAAATAAAGCCTAAACCCAGCAGGAGAAGAGAAATCATGCAGTTCAGAGCAGAAATCAATGAAATAGAACCCAGAAGAACAGTAGAAGTGATCAACGGAACTAGGAGCTGGTACTTTGAAAGAATTCACAAGATTGATACACCCCTGTCCAGGCTGATCAAAAAGAAAAGAGAAATGACCCAAATCAACAAAATCATGAATGAAAGAGGAGAGATCACAAACAACACCAAAGAAATACAAACAATTATAAGAACGTAATCTGAGCAACCCTAGGGCAGCAAATTCCATAACCTGGAAGAAATGGGTGCATTCCTAGAGATGTGTCAACTAACAAAACTGACCCAGGAAGAAATAGAAAACATGAACAGTCCTATAACCACGAAGGCAATTGAAGTAGTCATCAAAAACCTCCCAAGAAACCAAAGCCCAGGGCCAGATGGTTTCCCAGGGGAATTCTATCAGACATTTAAAGAAGAATTAATACCTATTCTCCTGAAACTGTTCCAAACAATAGAAATGGAAGGAAAACTTCCAAACTCATTTATGAGGCCACCATTACCTTGATTCCAAAACCAGACAAAGATCCCATCAAAAAGGAGAATTAGAGACCAATATCCTTGATGAACATCGATGCAAAAATTCTCACCAAAATACTAGCCAAGAGGACCCAACAGTACATGAAAAGGAGTATTCACCATGACCAAGTGGGATTTATCCCTGGGCTGCAAGGCAGGTTCAACATCCGCAAATCAGTCAACGTGATCAAATACATTAACAAAAGAAAGAACGAGAATCAGATGATCCTCTCAATAGATGCAGAAAAAGCATTGGACAAAGTACAGCACCCTTTCTGGATCAAAACTCTTCAGAGTATAGGGACAGCGGGTACATACCTCAATATCATAAAAGCCATCTACGAAAACCCTACAGCGAATATCATTCTCAATGGGGAAAAGCTGAGATCTTTTCCCCTAAGGTCAGGAACGCGGCAGGGATAGCCATTCTCACCACTGCTATTCAACATAGTATTAGAAGTCCTAGCCACAGCAATCAGACAACAAAATGTAATCCAAGGCATCCAAATCGGCAGAGAGGAAGTCAAACTCTCACTCTTTGCAGATGATATGATACTTTATGTGGAAAACCCAAAAGACTCCACCCCAAAACTGCTAGAACTCACACAGCAATTCCGTCAAGTAGCAGGCTATAAAATCAATGCACAGGAATCAGTGGCATTCCTATACACCAACAACAAGACAGAAGAGAGACAAATCAAGGAGTCGATCCCATTCACAACTGCACCCAAAACCAGAAGAGACCTAGGAATATATTCATCCCAAGAGGCAAAGGATCTGTACTCAGAAAACTACAAAATACGCAGGAAAGAAATTGAAGAAGACACAAAGAAACGGAAAAACGTTCCATGCTCATGGATTGGGAGAACCAACATTGTGAAGAGGTCAATGCTACCTAGAGCAATCTACACATGCAATGCAATCCCCATCAAAATACCATCCACTTTTTTCCAGGAAATGGAACAAATACTCCTAAAATTTGAATGGAACCAGAAGAGACCCCGAATAGCCAGAGGAATATTGAGAAAGAAAAGCAAAGCTGGCGGCATCACAATTCTGGACTTCCTGCTCTATGACAAAGCTGTCATCATCAAGACAGTATGGTACTGGCACAAAAACAGACACATGGATCCATGGAACAGAATCGAGAGCCCAGAAATGGACCCTCAACTCTATGGTCAACTTATCTTTGACAGAGCAGGAAGGAATGTCCAATGGCAAAAAGAGAGTCTCTTCAACAACTGGTGTTGGGAGAATTGGACAGCCCCATGCAGAAGAATGACAGTGGACCATTTCCTGACACCACACACAACAGTAGACTCCAAATGGTTGAAAGACCTCAATGTGAGACAGGAGTCCATCAAAATCCTAAAGGAGAACACAGGTAGCAAGCACTTCGACCTCAGCCGCAGCAACTTCTTCCTAGAAACATCACCAAAGGCACGGGAAGCCAGGGCAAAAATGAACTATTGGGATTTCATCAAGATAAAAAGCTTTGGCACAGCAAAAGAAACAGTCCACAAAACCAAAAGACAACCGACAGATTGGGAGAAATTATTTGCAAATGACCTATCAGATAAAGGGCTACTACCCAATATGTATAAAAACTTATCAAACTCAACACCCAAAGAACAAATAATCCAATCAAGAAATAGGCAGAAGACATGAACAGACATTTTTCCAAAGAAGACATCCAAATGGCCCACAGGCACATGAAAAAGTGCTCAACACGGCTTGGCATCAGAGAAATCCAAATGAAAACCTCAATGAGATACCACCTCACACCCGTCAGAATGGCTCAAATGAACAAGTCAGGGAACGACAGAGTTTGGCGGGGATGTGGAGATAGGGGAACCCGCCGACACTGGTGGTGGGAATGCAAGCTGCTGCAACCCCTCTGGAAAACAGTATGGAGGTTCCTCACACAGTTGAAATTAGAGCTACCATTCGATCCAACATTTGCACTCCTGGGTATTTACCCCAAAGATACAAATGTAGGGACCCGAAGCGGTACGTGCACCCCATTGTTTATAGCAGCAATGTCCACAATAGCCAAACTGTGGAAACAGCCAAGATGTCCATCGACAGATGAATGGATAAAGAAGAGGTGGTATATATATACACAATGGACTATTACGCAGCCATCAAAAGGAATGAGATGTTGCCATGGACAACGACGTGGATGGAACTGGAGGGTCCGACGATTAGTGAAATAAGTCAATCAGAGAAAGACATGTATCATATGACCCCACTGATATGAGGGATTCTTAATCTCAGGAACAGAGTGAGGCTTGCTGGAGTGGTCGGGGGTGGGAGGGATGGGGTGGCTGGGTGATAGACATTGGGGAGGGTATGAGCTACGGTGAGCGCTGTGAATTGTGTAAGACTGTTGAATCACAGATCTGTACTTCTGAAACAACGCAACATATTTTAAGAATAAAGGAAAAGAAGGAGACAGCAGGAGTGGAAGAATGAAGGGGAGTTAGTGAGAGGATGAGACGGACCAGGAGAGATGATGGGTTCTGAAAAAAAATCTGAGGTTTCTAGAGGGGAGGTGGGTCGGGGGATTGGTTAGCCTGGTGGTGGGTATTAAAGAGGGCACATTCTCCATGGAGCACTGTGTGTTAGGAACAAACAATGAATCATGGGACACTACACCAAAACAAAGGATGTACTCCATGGTGATTAACAAAGCAATAAAAAACAAAGACTGTAATAAGAGATGAAGAAGGACACTATATCCTACTTAATGGGTCTATCCAACAAGAAGATCTCACAATTGTAAATATCTATGCCCCGAACATGGGAGCATCCAATTATATAAGGCAATTAAGAAGAAAAGCAAAGAAACACATTGACCACCATACAATCATAGTGGGGGACTTTAACACCCCCCCTGACTGAAATGGCCAGATCATCTAAGCAAAAGATCAACAAGGAAATAAAGACTTTAAATGACACACTGGACCAAATGGACTTCACAGACATATTCAGAACGTTCCATCCCAATGCAACGGAATACACATTCTTCTCTAGTGCCCATGGAACATTCTCCAGAATGGATCACATCCTAGGTCACAAATCAGGTCTCAACCGGTACCCAAAGATTGGGATCATTCCCTGCACATTTTCAGAGCACAATGTTTTGAAACTAGAACTCAATCACAAGAGGAGAGTCGGAAAGAACTCAAATACATGGAGGCTAAAGAGCATCCTACGAAAGAATGAATGGGTCAACCAGGAAATTAAAGAAGAATTTAAAAAGTTCATGGAAACCAATGAAAATGAAAACTCAACTGTCCAAAATCTTTGGGATACAGCCAAGGCAGTCCTGCGAGGAAAGTATATAGCAATACAAGCCTTTCTCAAGAAACAAGAAAGGTCTCAAATACACACCCAACCCTACACCTAAAGGAGCTGGAGAAAGAACGGCAAATAAAGCCTAAACCCAGCAGGAGAAGAGAAATCATGCAGTTCAGAGCAGAAATCAATGAAATAGAACCCAGAAGAACAGTAGAAGGGATCAACGGAACTAGGAGCTGGTACTTTGAAAGAATTCACAAGATTGATACACCCCTGTCCAGGCTGATCAAAAAGAAAAGAGAAATGACCCAAATCAACAAAATCATGAATGAAAGAGGAGAGATCACAAACAACACCAAAGAAATACAAACAATTATAAGAACGTAATCTGAGCAACCCTAGGGCAGCAAATTCCATAACCTGGAAGAAATGGGTGCATTCCTAGAGATGTGTCAACTAACAAAACTGACCCAGGAAGAAATAGAAAACATGAACAGTCCTATAACCACGAAGGCAATTGAAGTAGTCATCAAAAACCTCCCAAGAAACCAAAGCCCAGGGCCAGATGGTTTCCCAGGGGAATTCTATCAGACATTTAAAGAAGAATTAATACCTATTCTCCTGAAACTGTTCCAAACAATAGAAATGGAAGGAAAACTTCCAAACTCATTTATGAGGCCACCATTACCTTGATTCCAAAACCAGACAAAGATCCCATCAAAAAGGAGAATTAGAGACCAATATCCTTGAGGAACATCGATGCAAAAATTCTCACCAAAATACTAGCCAAGAGGACCCAACAGTACATGAAAAGGAGTATTCACCATGACCAAGTGGGATTTATCCCTGGGCTGCAAGGCTGGTTCAACATCCGCAAATCAGTCAACGTGATCAAATACATTAACAAAAGAAAGAACGAGAATCAGATGATCCTCTCAATAGATGCAGAAAAAGCATTGGACAAAGTACAGCACCCTTTCTGGATCAAAACTCTTCAGAGTATAGGGACAGCGGGTACATACCTCAATATCATAAAAGCCATCTACGAAAACCCTACAGCGAATATCATTCTCAATGGGGAAAAGCTGAGATCTTTTCCCCTAAGGTCAGGAACGCGGCAGGGATAGCCATTCTCACCACTGCTATTCAACATAGTATTAGAAGTCCTAGCCACAGCAATCAGACAACAAAATGTAATCCAAGGCATCCAAATCGGCAGAGAGGAAGTCAAACTCTCACTCTTTGCAGATGATATGATACTTTATGTGGAAAACCCAAAAGACTCCACCCCAAAACTGCTAGAACTCACACAGCAATTCCGTCAAGTAGCAGGCTATAAAATCAATGCACAGGAATCAGTGGCATTCCTATACACCAACAACAAGACAGAAGAGAGACAAATCAAGGAGTCGATCCCATTCACAACTGCACCCAAAACCAGAAGAGACCTAGGAATATATTCATCCCAAGAGGCAAAGGATCTGTACTCAGAAAACTACAAAATACGCAGGAAAGAAATTGAAGAAGACACAAAGAAACGGAAAAACGTTCCATGCTCATGGATTGGGAGAACCAACATTGTGAAGAGGTCAATGCTACCTAGAGCAATCTACACATGCAATGCAATCCCCATCAAAATACCATCCACTTTTTTCCAGGAAATGGAACAAATACTCCTAAAATTTGAATGGAACCAGAAGAGACCCCGAATAGCCAGAGGAATATTGAGAAAGAAAAGCAAAGCTGGCGGCATCACAATTCTGGACTTCCTGCTCTATGACAAAGCTGTCATCATCAAGACAGTATGGTACTGGCACAAAAACAGACACATGGATCCATGGAACAGAATCGAGAGCCCAGAAATGGACCCTCAACTCTATGGTCAACTTATCTTTGACAGAGCAGGAAGGAATGTCCAATGGCAAAAAGAGAGTCTCTTCAACAACTGGTGTTGGGAGAATTGGACAGCCCCATGCAGAAGAATGACAGTGGACCATTTCCTGACACCACACACAACAGTAGACTCCAAATGGTTGAAAGACCTCAATGTGAGACAGGAGTCCATCAAAATCCTAAAGGAGAACACAGGTAGCAAGCACTTCGACCTCAGCCGCAGCAACTTCTTCCTAGAAACATCACCAAAGGCACGGGAAGCCAGGGCAAAAATGAACTATTGGGATTTCATCAAGATAAAAAGCTTTGGCACAGCAAAAGAAACAGTCCACAAAACCAAAAGACAACCGACAGATTGGGAGAAATTATTTGCAAATGACCTATCAGATAAAGGGCTACTACCCAATATGTATAAAAACTTATCAAACTCAACACCCAAAGAACAAATAATCCAATCAAGAAATAGGCAGAAGACATGAACAGACATTTTTCCAAAGAAGACATCCAAATGGCCCACAGGCACATGAAAAAGTGCTCAACACGGCTTGGCATCAGAGAAATCCAAATGAAAACCTCAATGAGATACCACCTCACACCCGTCAGAATGGCTCAAATGAACAAGTCAGGGAACGACAGAGTTTGGCGGGGATGTGGAGATAGGGGAACCCGCCGACACTGGTGGTGGGAATGCAAGCTGCTGCAACCCCTCTGGAAAACAGTATGGAGGTTCCTCACACAGTTGAAATTAGAGCTACCATTCGATCCAACATTTGCACTCCTGGGTATTTACCCCAAAGATACAAATGTAGGGACCCGAAGCGGTACGTGCACCCCATTGTTTATAGCAGCAATGTCCACAATAGCCAAACTGTGGAAACAGCCAAGATGTCCATCGACAGATGAATGGATAAAGAAGAGGTGGTGTATATATACACAATGGACTATTACGCAGCCATCAAAAGGAATGAGATGTTGCCATGGACAACGACGTGGATGGAACTGGAGGGTCCGACGATTAGTGAAATAAGTCAATCAGAGAAAGACATGTATCATATGACCCCACTGATATGAGGGATTCTTAATCTCAGGAACAGAGTGAGGCTTGCTGGAGTGGTCGGGGGTGGGAGGGATGGGGTGGCTGGGTGATAGACATTGGGGAGGGTATGAGCTACGGTGAGCGCTGTGAATTGTGTAAGACTGTTGAATCACAGATCTGTACTTCTGAAACAACGCAACATATTTTAAGAATAAAGGAAAAGAAGGAGACAGCAGGAGTGGAAGAATGAAGGGGAGTTAGTGAGAGGATGAGACGGACCAGGAGAGATGATGGGTTCTGAAAAAAAATCTGAGGTTTCTAGAGGGGAGGTGGGTCGGGGGATTGGTTAGCCTGGTGGTGGGTATTAAAGAGGGCACATTCTCCATGGAGCACTGTGTGTTAGGAACAAACAATGAATCATGGGACACTACACCAAAACAAAGGATGTACTCCATGGTGATTAACAAAGCAATAAAAAACAAAGACTGTAATAAGAGATGAAGAAGGACACTATATCCTACTTAAAGGGTCTATCCAACAAGAAGATCTCACAATTGTAAATATCTATGCCCCGAACATGGGAGCATCCAATTATATAAGGCAATTAAGAAGAAAAGCAAAGAAACACATTGACCACCATACAATCATAGTGGGGGACTTTAACACCCCCCCTGACTGAAATGGCCAGATCATCTAAGCAAAAGATCAACAAGGAAATAAAGACTTTAAATGACACACTGGACCAAATGGACTTCACAGACATATTCAGAACGTTCCATCCCAATGCAACGGAATACACATTCTTCTCTAGTGCCCATGGAACATTCTCCAGAATGGATCACATCCTAGGTCACAAATCAGGTCTCAACCGGTACCCAAAGATTGGGATCATTCCCTGCACATTTTCAGACCACAATGTTTTGAAACTAGAACTCAATCACAAGAGGAGAGTCGGAAAGAACTCAAATACATGGAGGCTAAAGAGCATCCTACGAAAGAATGAATGGGTCAACCAGGAAATTAAAGAAGAATTTAAAAAGTTCATGGAAACCAATGAAAATGAAAACTCAACTGTCCAAAATCTTTGGGATACAGCCAAGGCAGTCCTGCGAGGAAAGTATATAGCAATACAAGCCTTTCTCAAGAAACAAGAAAGGTCTCAAATACACACCCAACCCTACACCTAAAGGAGCTGGAGAAAGAACGGCAAATAAAGCCTAAACCCAGCAGGAGAAGAGAAATCATGCAGTTCAGAGCAGAAATCAATGAAATAGAACCCAGAAGAACAGTAGAAGGGATCAACGGAACTAGGAGCTGGTACTTTGAAAGAATTCACAAGATTGATACACCCCTGTCCAGGCTGATCAAAAAGAAAAGAGAAATGACCCAAATCAACAAAATCATGAATGAAAGAGGAGAGATCACAAACAACACCAAAGAAATACAAACAATTATAAGAACGTAATCTGAGCAACCCTAGGGCAGCAAATTCCATAACCTGGAAGAAATGGGTGCATTCCTAGAGATGTGTCAACTAACAAAACTGACCCAGGAAGAAATAGAAAACATGAACAGTCCTATAACCACGAAGGCAATTGAAGTAGTCATCAAAAACCTCCCAAGAAACCAAAGCCCAGGGCCAGATGGTTTCCCAGGGGAATTCTATCAGACATTTAAAGAAGAATTAATACCTATTCTCCTGAAACTGTTCCAAACAATAGAAATGGAAGGAAAACTTCCAAACTCATTTATGAGGCCACCATTACCTTGATTCCAAAACCAGACAAAGATCCCATCAAAAAGGAGAATTAGAGACCAATATCCTTGAGGAACATCGATGCAAAAATTCTCACCAAAATACTAGCCAAGAGGACCCAACAGTACATGAAAAGGAGTATTCACCATGACCAAGTGGGATTTATCCCTGGGCTGCAAGGCTGGTTCAACATCCGCAAATCAGTCAACGTGATCAAATACATTAACAAAAGAAAGAACGAGAATCAGATGATCCTCTCAATAGATGCAGAAAAAGCATTGGACAAAGTACAGCACCCTTTCTGGATCAAAACTCTTCAGAGTATAGGGACAGCGGGTACATACCTCAATATCATAAAAGCCATCTACGAAAACCCTACAGCGAATATCATTCTCAATGGGGAAAAGCTGAGATCTTTTCCCCTAAGGTCAGGAACGCGGCAGGGATAGCCATTCTCACCACTGCTATTCAACATAGTATTAGAAGTCCTAGCCACAGCAATCAGACAACAAAATGTAATCCAAGGCATCCAAATCGGCAGAGAGGAAGTCAAACTCTCACTCTTTGCAGATGATATGATACTTTATGTGGAAAACCCAAAAGACTCCACCCCAAAACTGCTAGAACTCACACAGCAATTCCGTCAAGTAGCAGGCTATAAAATCAATGCACAGGAATCAGTGGCATTCCTATACACCAACAACAAGACAGAAGAGAGACAAATCAAGGAGTCGATCCCATTCACAACTGCACCCAAAACCAGAAGAGACCTAGGAATATATTCATCCCAAGAGGCAAAGGATCTGTACTCAGAAAACTACAAAATACGCAGGAAAGAAATTGAAGAAGACACAAAGAAACGGAAAAACGTTCCATGCTCATGGATTGGGAGAACCAACATTGTGAAGAGGTCAATGCTACCTAGAGCAATCTACACATGCAATGCAATCCCCATCAAAATACCATCCACTTTTTTCCAGGAAATGGAACAAATACTCCTAAAATTTGAATGGAACCAGAAGAGACCCCGAATAGCCAGAGGAATATTGAGAAAGAAAAGCAAAGCTGGCGGCATCACAATTCTGGACTTCCTGCTCTATGACAAAGCTGTCATCATCAAGACAGTATGGTACTGGCACAAAAACAGACACATGGATCCATGGAACAGAATCGAGAGCCCAGAAATGGACCCTCAACTCTATGGTCAACTTATCTTTGACAGAGCAGGAAGGAATGTCCAATGGCAAAAAGAGAGTCTCTTCAACAACTGGTGTTGGGAGAATTGGACAGCCCCATGCAGAAGAATGACAGTGGACCATTTCCTGACACCACACACAACAGTAGACTCCAAATGGTTGAAAGACCTCAATGTGAGACAGGAGTCCATCAAAATCCTAAAGGAGAACACAGGTAGCAAGCACTTCGACCTCAGCCGCAGCAACTTCTTCCTAGAAACATCACCAAAGGCACGGGAAGCCAGGGCAAAAATGAACTATTGGGATTTCATCAAGATAAAAAGCTTTGGCACAGCAAAAGAAACAGTCCACAAAACCAAAAGACAACCGACAGATTGGGAGAAATTATTTGCAAATGACCTATCAGATAAAGGGCTACTACCCAATATGTATAAAAACTTATCAAACTCAACACCCAAAGAACAAATAATCCAATCAAGAAATAGGCAGAAGACATGAACAGACATTTTTCCAAAGAAGACATCCAAATGGCCCACAGGCACATGAAAAAGTGCTCAACACGGCTTGGCATCAGAGAAATCCAAATGAAAACCTCAATGAGATACCACCTCACACCCGTCAGAATGGCTCAAATGAACAAGTCAGGGAACGACAGAGTTTGGCGGGGATGTGGAGATAGGGGAACCCGCCGACACTGGTGGTGGGAATGCAAGCTGCTGCAACCCCTCTGGAAAACAGTATGGAGGTTCCTCACACAGTTGAAATTAGAGCTACCATTCGATCCAACATTTGCACTCCTGGGTATTTACCCCAAAGATACAAATGTAGGGACCCGAAGCGGTACGTGCACCCCATTGTTTATAGCAGCAATGTCCACAATAGCCAAACTGTGGAAACAGCCAAGATGTCCATCGACAGATGAATGGATAAAGAAGAGGTGGTATATATATACACAATGGACTATTACGCAGCCATCAAAAGGAATGAGATGTTGCCATGGACAACGACGTGGATGGAACTGGAGGGTCCGACGATTAGTGAAATAAGTCAATCAGAGAAAGACATGTATCATATGACCCCACTGATATGAGGGATTCTTAATCTCAGGAACAGAGTGAGGCTTGCTGGAGTGGTCGGGGGTGGGAGGGATGGGGTGGCTGGGTGATAGACATTGGGGAGGGTATGAGCTACGGTGAGCGCTGTGAATTGTGTAAGACTGTTGAATCACAGATCTGTACTTCTGAAACAACGCAACATATTTTAAGAATAAAGGAAAAGAAGGAGACAGCAGGAGTGGAAGAATGAAGGGGAGTTAGTGAGAGGATGAGACGGACCAGGAGAGATGATGGGTTCTGAAAAAAAATCTGAGGTTTCTAGAGGGGAGGTGGGTCGGGGGATTGGTTAGCCTGGTGGTGGGTATTAAAGAGGGCACATTCTCCATGGAGCACTGTGTGTTAGGAACAAACAATGAATCATGGGACACTACACCAAAACAAAGGATGTACTCCATGGTGATTAACAAAGCAATAAAAAACAAAGACTGTAATAAGAGATGAAGAAGGACACTATATCCTACTTAAAGGGTCTATCCAACAAGAAGATCTCACAATTGTAAATATCTATGCCCCGAACATGGGAGCATCCAATTATATAAGGCAATTAAGAAGAAAAGCAAAGAAACACATTGACCACCATACAATCATAGTGGGGGACTTTAACACCCCCCCTGACTGAAATGGCCAGATCATCTAAGCAAAAGATCAACAAGGAAATAAAGACTTTAAATGACACACTGGACCAAATGGACTTCACAGACATATTCAGAACGTTCCATCCCAATGCAACGGAATACACATTCTTCTCTAGTGCCCATGGAACATTCTCCAGAATGGATCACATCCTAGGTCACAAATCAGGTCTCAACCGGTACCCAAAGATTGGGATCATTCCCTGCACATTTTCAGACCACAATGTTTTGAAACTAGAACTCAATCACAAGAGGAGAGTCGGAAAGAACTCAAATACATGGAGGCTAAAGAGCATCCTACGAAAGAATGAATGGGTCAACCAGGAAATTAAAGAAGAATTTAAAAAGTTCATGGAAACCAATGAAAATGAAAACTCAACTGTCCAAAATCTTTGGGATACAGCCAAGGCAGTCCTGCGAGGAAAGTATATAGCAATACAAGCCTTTCTCAAGAAACAAGAAAGGTCTCAAATACACACCCAACCCTACACCTAAAGGAGCTGGAGAAAGAACGGCAAATAAAGCCTAAACCCAGCAGGAGAAGAGAAATCATGCAGTTCAGAGCAGAAATCAATGAAATAGAACCCAGAAGAACAGTAGAAGTGATCAACGGAACTAGGAGCTGGTACTTTGAAAGAATTCACAAGATTGATACACCCCTGTCCAGGCTGATCAAAAAGAAAAGAGAAATGACCCAAATCAACAAAATCATGAATGAAAGAGGAGAGATCACAAACAACACCAAAGAAATACAAACAATTATAAGAAGGTGATCTGAGCAACCCTAGGGCAGCAAATTCCATAACCTGGAAGAAATGGGTGCATTCCTAGAGATGTGTCAACTAACAAAACTGACCCAGGAAGAAATAGAAAACATGAACAGTCCTATAACCACGAAGGCAATTGAAGTAGTCATCAAAAACCTCCCAAGAAACCAAAGCCCAGGGCCAGATGGTTTCCCAGGGGAATTCTATCAGACATTTAAAGAAGAATTAATACCTATTCTCCTGAAACTGTTCCAAACAATAGAAATGGAAGGAAAACTTCCAAACTCATTTATGAGGCCACCATTACCTTGATTCCAAAACCAGACAAAGATCCCATCAAAAAGGAGAATTAGAGACCAATATCCTTGATGAACATCGATGCAAAAATTCTCACCAAAATACTAGCCAAGAGGACCCAACAGTACATGAAAAGGAGTATTCACCATGACCAAGTGGGATTTATCCCTGGGCTGCAAGGCAGGTTCAACATCCGCAAATCAGTCAACGTGATCAAATACATTAACAAAAGAAAGAACGAGAATCAGATGATCCTCTCAATAGATGCAGAAAAAGCATTGGACAAAGTACAGCACCCTTTCTGGATCAAAACTCTTCAGAGTATAGGGACAGCGGGTACATACCTCAATATCATAAAAGCCATCTACGAAAACCCTACAGCGAATATCATTCTCAATGGGGAAAAGCTGAGATCTTTTCCCCTAAGGTCAGGAACGCGGCAGGGATAGCCATTCTCACCACTGCTATTCAACATAGTATTAGAAGTCCTAGCCACAGCAATCAGACAACAAAATGTAATCCAAGGCATCCAAATCGGCAGAGAGGAAGTCAAACTCTCACTCTTTGCAGATGATATGATACTTTATGTGGAAAACCCAAAAGACTCCACCCCAAAACTGCTAGAACTCACACAGCAATTCCGTCAAGTAGCAGGCTATAAAATCAATGCACAGGAATCAGTGGCATTCCTATACACCAACAACAAGACAGAAGAGAGACAAATCAAGGAGTCGATCCCATTCACAACTGCACCCAAAACCAGAAGAGACCTAGGAATATATTCATCCCAAGAGGCAAAGGATCTGTACTCAGAAAACTACAAAATACGCAGGAAAGAAATTGAAGAAGACACAAAGAAACGGAAAAACGTTCCATGCTCATGGATTGGGAGAACCAACATTGTGAGGAGGTCAATGCTACCTAGAGCAATCTACACATGCAATGCAATCCCCATCAAAATACCATCCACTTTTTTCCAGGAAATGGAACAAATACTCCTAAAATTTGAATGGAACCAGAAGAGACCCCGAATAGCCAGAGGAATATTGAGAAAGAAAAGCAAAGCTGGCGGCATCACAATTCTGGACTTCCTGCTCTATGACAAAGCTGTCATCATCAAGACAGTATGGTACTGGCACAAAAACAGACACATGGATCCATGGAACAGAATCGAGAGCCCAGAAATGGACCCTCAACTCTATGGTCAACTTATCTTTGACAGAGCAGGAAGGAATGTCCAATGGCAAAAAGAGAGTCTCTTCAACAACTGGTGTTGGGAGAATTGGACAGCCCCATGCAGAAGAATGACAGTGGACCATTTCCTGACACCACACACAACAGTAGACTCCAAATGGTTGAAAGACCTCAATGTGAGACAGGAGTCCATCAAAATCCTAAAGGAGAACACAGGTAGCAAGCACTTCGACCTCAGCCGCAGCAACTTCTTCCTAGAAACATCACCAAAGGCACGGGAATCCAGGGCAAAAATGAACTATTGGGATTTCATCAAGATAAAAAGCTTTGGCACAGCAAAAGAAACAGTCCACAAAACCAAAAGACAACCGACAGAATGGGAGAAATTATTTGCAAATGACCTATCAGATAAAGGGCTACTACCCAATATGTATAAAAACTTATCAAACTCAACACCCAAAGAACAAATAATCCAATCAAGAAATAGGCAGAAGACATGAACAGACATTTTTCCAAAGAAGACATCCAAATGGCCCACAGGCACATGAAAAAGTGCTCAACACGGCTTGGCATCAGAGAAATCCAAATGAAAACCTCAATGAGATACCACCTCACACCCGTCAGAATGGCTCAAATGAACAAGTCAGGGAACGACAGAGTTTGGCGGGGATGTGGAGATAGGGGAACCCGCCGACACTGGTGGTGGGAATGCAAGCTGCTGCAACCCCTCTGGAAAACAGTATGGAGGTTCCTCACACAGTTGAAATTAGAGCTACCATTCGATCCAACATTTGCACTCCTGGGTATTTACCCCAAAGATACAAATGTAGGGACCCGAAGCGGTACGTGCACCCCATTGTTTATAGCAGCAATGTCCACAATAGCCAAACTGTGGAAACAGCCAAGATGTCCATCGACAGATGAATGGATAAAGAAGAGGTGGTATATATATACACAATGGACTATTACGCAGCCATCAAAAGGAATGAGATGTTGCCATGGACAACGACGTGGATGGAACTGGAGGGTCCGACGATTAGTGAAATAAGTCAATCAGAGAAAGACATGTATCATATGACCCCACTGATATGAGGGATTCTTAATCTCAGGAACAGAGTGAGGCTTGCTGGAGTGGTCGGGGGTGGGAGGGATGGGGTGGCTGGGTGATAGACATTGGGGAGGGTATGAGCTACGGTGAGCGCTGTGAATTGTGTAAGACTGTTGAATCACAGATCTGTACTTCTGAAACAACGCAACATATTTTAAGAATAAAGGAAAAGAAGGAGACAGCAGGAGTGGAAGAATGAAGGGGAGTTAGTGAGAGGATGAGACGGACCAGGAGAGATGATGGGTTCTGAAAAAAAATCTGAGGTTTCTAGAGGGGAGGTGGGTCGGGGGATTGGTTAGCCTGGTGGTGGGTATTAAAGAGGGCACATTCTCCATGGAGCACTGTGTGTTAGGAACAAACAATGAATCATGGGACACTACACCAAAACAAAGAATGTACTCCATGGTGATTAACAAAGCAATAAAAAACAAAGACTGTAATAAGAGATGAAGAAGGACACTATATCCTACTTAATGGGTCTATCCAACAAGAAGATCTCACAATTGTAAATATCTATGCCCCGAACATGGGAGCATCCAATTATATAAGGCAATTAAGAAGAAAAGCAAAGAAACACATTGACCACCATACAATCATAGTGGGGGACTTTAACACCCCCCCTGACTGAAATGGCCAGATCATCTAAGCAAAAGATCAACAAGGAAATAAAGACTTTAAATGACACACTGGACCAAATGGACTTCACAGACATATTCAGAACGTTCCATCCCAATGCAACGGAATACACATTCTTCTCTAGTGCCCATGGAACATTCTCCAGAATGGATCACATCCTAGGTCACAAATCATGTCTCAACCGGTACCCAAAGATTGGGATCATTCCCTGCACATTTTCAGACCACAATGTTTTGAAACTAGAACTCAATCACAAGAGGAGAGTCGGAAAGAACTCAAATACATGGAGGCTAAAGAGCATCCTACGAAAGAATGAATGGGTCAACCAGGAAATTAAAGAAGAATTTAAAAAGTTCATGGAAACCAATGAAAATGAAAACTCAACTGTCCAAAATCTTTGGGATACAGCCAAGGCAGTCCTGCGAGGAAAGTATATAGCAATACAAGCCTTTCTCAAGAAACAAGAAAGGTCTCAAATACACACCCAACCCTACACCTAAAGGAGCTGGAGAAAGAACGGCAAATAAAGCCTAAACCCAGCAGGAGAAGAGAAATCATGCAGTTCAGAGCAGAAATCAATGAAATAGAACCCAGAAGAACAGTAGAAGTGATCAACGGAACTAGGAGCTGGTACTTTGAAAGAATTCACAAGATTGATACACCCCTGTCCAGGCTGATCAAAAAGAAAAGAGAAATGACCCAAATCAACAAAATCATGAATGAAAGAGGAGAGATCACAAACAACACCAAAGAAATACAAACAATTATAAGAACGTAATCTGAGCAACCCTAGGGCAGCAAATTCCATAACCTGGAAGAAATGGGTGCATTCCTAGAGATGTGTCAACTAACAAAACTGACCCAGGAAGAAATAGAAAACATGAACAGTCCTATAACCACGAAGGCAATTGAAGTAGTCATCAAAAACCTCCCAAGAAACCAAAGCCCAGGGCCAGATGGTTTCCCAGGGGAATTCTATCAGACATTTAAAGAAGAATTAATACCTATTCTCCTGAAACTGTTCCAAACAATAGAAATGGAAGGAAAACTTCCAAACTCATTTATGAGGCCACCATTACCTTGATTCCAAAACCAGACAAAGATCCCATCAAAAAGGAGAATTAGAGACCAATATCCTTGATGAACATCGATGCAAAAATTCTCACCAAAATACTAGCCAAGAGGACCCAACAGTACATGAAAAGGAGTATTCACCATGACCAAGTGGGATTTATCCCTGGGCTGCAAGGCAGGTTCAACATCCGCAAATCAGTCAACGTGATCAAATACATTAACAAAAGAAAGAACGAGAATCAGATGATCCTCTCAATAGATGCAGAAAAAGCATTGGACAAAGTACAGCACCCTTTCTGGATCAAAACTCTTCAGAGTATAGGGACAGCGGGTACATACCTCAATATCATAAAAGCCATCTACGAAAACCCTACAGCGAATATCATTCTCAATGGGGAAAAGCTGAGATCTTTTCCCCTAAGGTCAGGAACGCGGCAGGGATAGCCATTCTCACCACTGCTATTCAACATAGTATTAGAAGTCCTAGCCACAGCAATCAGACAACAAAATGTAATCCAAGGCATCCAAATCGGCAGAGAGGAAGTCAAACTCTCACTCTTTGCAGATGATATGATACTTTATGTGGAAAACCCAAAAGACTCCACCCCAAAACTGCTAGAACTCACACAGCAATTCCGTCAAGTAGCAGGCTATAAAATCAATGCACAGGAATCAGTGGCATTCCTATACACCAACAACAAGACAGAAGAGAGACAAATCAAGGAGTCGATCCCATTCACAACTGCACCCAAAACCAGAAGAGACCTAGGAATATATTCATCCCAAGAGGCAAAGGATCTGTACTCAGAAAACTACAAAATACGCAGGAAAGAAATTGAAGAAGACACAAAGAAACGGAAAAACGTTCCATGCTCATGGATTGGGAGAACCAACATTGTGAAGAGGTCAATGCTACCTAGAGCAATCTACACATGCAATGCAATCCCCATCAAAATACCATCCACTTTTTTCCAGGAAATGGAACAAATACTCCTAAAATTTGAATGGAACCAGAAGAGACCCCGAATAGCCAGAGGAATATTGAGAAAGAAAAGCAAAGCTGGCGGCATCACAATTCTGGACTTCCTGCTCTATGACAAAGCTGTCATCATCAAGACAGTATGGTACTGGCACAAAAACAGACACATGGATCCATGGAACAGAATCGAGAGCCCAGAAATGGACCCTCAACTCTATGGTCAACTTATCTTTGACAGAGCAGGAAGGAATGTCCAATGGCAAAAAGAGAGTCTCTTCAACAACTGGTGTTGGGAGAATTGGACAGCCCCATGCAGAAGAATGACAGTGGACCATTTCCTGACACCACACACAACAGTAGACTCCAAATGGTTGAAAGACCTCAATGTGAGACAGGAGTCCATCAAAATCCTAAAGGAGAACACAGGTAGCAAGCACTTCGACCTCAGCCGCAGCAACTTCTTCCTAGAAACATCACCAAAGGCACGGGAAGCCAGGGCAAAAATGAACTATTGGGATTTCATCAAGATAAAAAGCTTTGGCACAGCAAAAGAAACAGTCCACAAAACCAAAAGACAACCGACAGATTGGGAGAAATTATTTGCAAATGACCTATCAGATAAAGGGCTACTACCCAATATGTATAAAAACTTATCAAACTCAACACCCAAAGAACAAATAATCCAATCAAGAAATAGGCAGAAGACATGAACAGACATTTTTCCAAAGAAGACATCCAAATGGCCCACAGGCACATGAAAAAGTGCTCAACACGGCTTGGCATCAGAGAAATCCAAATGAAAACCTCAATGAGATACCACCTCACACCCGTCAGAATGGCTCAAATGAACAAGTCAGGGAACGACAGAGTTTGGCGGGGATGTGGAGATAGGGGAACCCGCCGACACTGGTGGTGGGAATGCAAGCTGCTGCAACCCCTCTGGAAAACAGTATGGAGGTTCCTCACACAGTTGAAATTAGAGCTACCATTCGATCCAACATTTGCACTCCTGGGTATTTACCCCAAAGATACAAATGTAGGGACCCGAAGCGGTACGTGCACCCCATTGTTTATAGCAGCAATGTCCACAATAGCCAAACTGTGGAAACAGCCAAGATGTCCATCGACAGATGAATGGATAAAGAAGAGGTGGTATATATATACACAATGGACTATTACGCAGCCATCAAAAGGAATGAGATGTTGCCATGGACAACGACGTGGATGGAACTGGAGGGTCCGACGATTAGTGAAATAAGTCAATCAGAGAAAGACATGTATCATATGACCCCACTGATATGAGGGATTCTTAATCTCAGGAACAGAGTGAGGCTTGCTGGAGTGGTCGGGGGTGGGAGGGATGGGGTGGCTGGGTGATAGACATTGGGGAGGGTATGAGCTACGGTGAGCGCTGTGAATTGTGTAAGACTGTTGAATCACAGATCTGTACTTCTGAAACAACGCAACATATTTTAAGAATAAAGGAAAAGAAGGAGACAGCAGGAGTGGAAGAATGAAGGGGAGTTAGTGAGAGGATGAGACGGACCAGGAGAGATGATGGGTTCTGAAAAAAAATCTGAGGTTTCTAGAGGGGAGGTGGGTCGGGGGATTGGTTAGCCTGGTGGTGGGTATTAAAGAGGGCACATTCTCCATGGAGCACTGTGTGTTAGGAACAAACAATGAATCATGGGACACTACACCAAAACAAAGGATGTACTCCATGGTGATTAACAAAGCAATAAAAAACAAAGACTGTAATAAGAGATGAAGAAGGACACTATATCCTACTTAATGGGTCTATCCAACAAGAAGATCTCACAATTGTAAATATCTATGCCCCGAACATGGGAGCATCCAATTATATAAGGCAATTAAGAAGAAAAGCAAAGAAACACATTGACCACCATACAATCATAGTGGGGGACTTTAACACCCCCCCTGACTGAAATGGCCAGATCATCTAAGCAAAAGATCAACAAGGAAATAAAGACTTTAAATGACACACTGGACCAAATGGACTTCACAGACATATTCAGAACGTTCCATCCCAATGCAACGGAATACACATTCTTCTCTAGTGCCCATGGAACATTCTCCAGAATGGATCACATCCTAGGTCACAAATCAGGTCTCAACCGGTACCCAAAGATTGGGATCATTCCCTGCACATTTTCAGACCACAATGTTTTGAAACTAGAACTCAATCACAAGAGGAGAGTCGGAAAGAACTCAAATACATGGAGGCTAAAGAGCATCCTACGAAAGAATGCATGGGTCAACCAGGAAATTAAAGAAGAATTTAAAAAGTTCATGGAAACCAATGAAAATGAAAACTCAACTGTCCAAAATCTTTGGGATACAGCCAAGGCAGTCCTGCGAGGAAAGTATATAGCAATACAAGCCTTTCTCAAGAAACAAGAAAGGTCTCAAATACACACCCAACCCTACACCTAAAGGAGCTGGAGAAAGAACGGCAAATAAAGCCTAAACCCAGCAGGAGAAGAGAAATCATGCAGTTCAGAGCAGAAATCAATGAAATAGAACCCAGAAGAACAGTAGAAGTGATCAACGGAACTAGGAGCTGGTACTTTGAAAGAATTCACAAGATTGATACACCCCTGTCCAGGCTGATCAAAAAGAAAAGAGAAATGACCCAAATCAACAAAATCATGAATGAAAGAGGAGAGATCACAAACAACACCAAAGAAATACAAACAATTATAAGAACGTAATCTGAGCAACCCTAGGGCAGCAAATTCCATAACCTGGAAGAAATGGGTGCATTCCTAGAGATGTGTCAACTAACAAAACTGACCCAGGAAGAAATAGAAAACATGAACAGTCCTATAACCACGAAGGCAATTGAAGTAGTCATCAAAAACCTCCCAAGAAACCAAAGCCCAGGGCCAGATGGTTTCCCAGGGGAATTCTATCAGACATTTAAAGAAGAATTAATACCTATTCTCCTGAAACTGTTCCAAACAATAGAAATGGAAGGAAAACTTCCAAACTCATTTATGAGGCCACCATTACCTTGATTCCAAAACCAGACAAAGATCCCATCAAAAAGGAGAATTAGAGACCAATATCCTTGATGAACATCGATGCAAAAATTCTCACCAAAATACTAGCCAAGAGGACCCAACAGTACATGAAAAGGAGTATTCACCATGACCAAGTGGGATTTATCCCTGGGCTGCAAGGCAGGTTCAACATCCGCAAATCAGTCAACGTGGTCAAATACATTAACAAAAGAAAGAACGAGAATCAGATGATCCTCTCAATAGATGCAGAAAAAGCATTGGACAAAGTACAGCACCCTTTCTGGATCAAAACTCTTCAGAGTATAGGGACAGCGGGTACATACCTCAATATCATAAAAGCCATCTACGAAAACCCTACAGCGAATATCATTCTCAATGGGGAAAAGCTGAGATCTTTTCCCCTAAGGTCAGGAACGCGGCAGGGATAGCCATTCTCACCACTGCTATTCAACATAGTATTAGAAGTCCTAGCCACAGCAATCAGACAACAAAATGTAATCCAAGGCATCCAAATCGGCAGAGAGGAAGTCAAACTCTCACTCTTTGCAGATGATATGATACTTTATGTGGAAAACCCAAAAGACTCCACCCCAAAACTGCTAGAACTCACACAGCAATTCCGTCAAGTAGCAGGCTATAAAATCAATGCACAGGAATCAGTGGCATTCCTATACACCAACAACAAGACAGAAGAGAGACAAATCAAGGAGTCGATCCCATTCACAACTGCACCCAAAACCAGAAGAGACCTAGGAATATATTCATCCCAAGAGGCAAAGGATCTGTACTCAGAAAACTACAAAATACGCAGGAAAGAAATTGAAGAAGACACAAAGAAACGGAAAAACGTTCCATGCTCATGGATTGGGAGAACCAACATTGTGAGGAGGTCAATGCTACCTAGAGCAATCTACACATGCAATGCAATCCCCATCAAAATACCATCCACTTTTTTCCAGGAAATGGAACAAATACTCCTAAAATTTGAATGGAACCAGAAGAGACCCCGAATAGCCAGAGGAATATTGAGAAAGAAAAGCAAAGCTGGCGGCATCACAATTCTGGACTTCCTGCTCTATGACAAAGCTGTCATCATCAAGACAGTATGGTACTGGCACAAAAACAGACACATGGATCCATGGAACAGAATCGAGAGCCCAGAAATGGACCCTCAACTCTATGGTCAACTTATCTTTGACAGAGCAGGAAGGAATGTCCAATGGCAAAAAGAGAGTCTCTTCAACAACTGGTGTTGGGAGAATTGGACAGCCCCATGCAGAAGAATGACAGTGGACCATTTCCTGACACCACACACAAAAGTAGACTCCAAATGGTTGAAAGACCTCAATGTGAGACAGGAGTCCATCAAAATCCTAAAGGAGAACACAGGTAGCAAGCACTTCGACCTCAGCCGCAGCAACTTCTTCCTAGAAACATCACCAAAGGCACGGGAAGCCAGGGCAAAAATGAACTATTGGGATTTCATCAAGATAAAAAGCTTTGGCACAGCAAAAGAAACAGTCCACAAAACCAAAAGACAACCGACAGATTGGGAGAAATTATTTGCAAATGACCTATCAGATAAAGGGCTACTACCCAATATGTATAAAAACTTATCAAACTCAACACCCAAAGAACAAATAATCCAATCAAGAAATAGGCAGAAGACATGAACAGACATTTTTCCAAAGAAGACATCCAAATGGCCCACAGGCACATGAAAAAGTGCTCAACACGGCTTGGCATCAGAGAAATCCAAATGAAAACCTCAATGAGATACCACCTCACACCCGTCAGAATGGCTCAAATGAACAAGTCAGGGAACGACAGAGTTTGGCGGGGATGTGGAGATAGGGGAACCCGCCGACACTGGTGGTGGGAATGCAAGCTGCTGCAACCCCTCTGGAAAACAGTATGGAGGTTCCTCACACAGTTGAAATTAGAGCTACCATTCGATCCAACATTTGCACTCCTGGGTATTTACCCCAAAGATACAAATGTAGGGACCCGAAGCGGTACGTGCACCCCATTGTTTATAGCAGCAATGTCCACAATAGCCAAACTGTGGAAACAGCCAAGATGTCCATCGACAGATGAATGGATAAAGAAGAGGTGGTATATATATACACAATGGACTATTACGCAGCCATCAAAAGGAATGAGATGTTGCCATGGACAACGACGTGGATGGAACTGGAGGGTCCGACGATTAGTGAAATAAGTCAATCAGAGAAAGACATGTATCATATGACCCCACTGATATGAGGGATTCTTAATCTCAGGAACAGAGTGAGGCTTGCTGGAGTGGTCGGGGGTGGGAGGGATGGGGTGGCTGGGTGATAGACATTGGGGAGGGTATGAGCTACGGTGAGCGCTGTGAATTGTGTAAGACTGTTGAATCACAGATCTGTACTTCTGAAACAACGCAACATATTTTAAGAATAAAGGAAAAGAAGGAGACAGCAGGAGTGGAAGAATGAAGGGGAGTTAGTGAGAGGATGAGACGGACCAGGAGAGATGATGGGTTCTGAAAAAAAATCTGAGGTTTCTAGAGGGGAGGTGGGTCGGGGGATTGGTTAGCCTGGTGGTGGGTATTAAAGAGGGCACATTCTCCATGGAGCACTGTGTGTTAGGAACAAACAATGAATCATGGGACACTACACCAAAACAAAGGATGTACTCCATGGTGATTAACAAAGCAATAAAAAACAAAGACTGTAATAAGAGATGAAGAAGGACACTATATCCTACTTAATGGGTCTATCCAACAAGAAGATCTCACAATTGTAAATATCTATGCCCCGAACATGGGAGCATCCAATTATATAAGGCAATTAAGAAGAAAAGCAAAGAAACACATTGACCACCATACAATCATAGTGGGGGACTTTAACACCCCCCCTGACTGAAATGGCCAGATCATCTAAGCAAAAGATCAACAAGGAAATAAAGACTTTAAATGACACACTGGACCAAATGGACTTCACAGACATATTCAGAACGTTCCATCCCAATGCAACGGAATACACATTCTTCTCTAGTGCCCATGGAACATTCTCCAGAATGGATCACATCCTAGGTCACAAATCATGTCTCAACCGGTACCCAAAGATTGGGATCATTCCCTGCACATTTTCAGACCACAATGTTTTGAAACTAGAACTCAATCACAAGAGGAGAGTCGGAAAGAACTCAAATACATGGAGGCTAAAGAGCATCCTACGAAAGAATGAATGGGTCAACCAGGAAATTAAAGAAGAATTTAAAAAGTTCATGGAAACCAATGAAAATGAAAACTCAACTGTCCAAAATCTTTGGGATACAGCCAAGGCAGTCCTGCGAGGAAAGTATATAGCAATACAAGCCTTTCTCAAGAAACAAGAAAGGTCTCAAATACACACCCAACCCTACACCTAAAGGAGCTGGAGAAAGAACGGCAAATAAAGCCTAAACCCAGCAGGAGAAGAGAAATCATGCAGTTCAGAGCAGAAATCAATGAAATAGAACCCAGAAGAACAGTAGAAGTGATCAACGGAACTAGGAGCTGGTACTTTGAAAGAATTCACAAGATTGATACACCCCTGTCCAGGCTGATCAAAAAGAAAAGAGAAATGACCCAAATCAACAAAATCATGAATGAAAGAGGAGAGATCACAAACAACACCAAAGAAATACAAACAATTATAAGAACGTAATCTGAGCAACCCTAGGGCAGCAAATTCCATAACCTGGAAGAAATGGGTGCATTCCTAGAGATGTGTCAACTAACAAAACTGACCCAGGAAGAAATAGAAAACATGAACAGTCCTATAACCACGAAGGCAATTGAAGTAGTCATCAAAAACCTCCCAAGAAACCAAAGCCCAGGGCCAGATGGTTTCCCAGGGGAATTCTATCAGACATTTAAAGAAGAATTAATACCTATTCTCCTGAAACTGTTCCAAACAATAGAAATGGAAGGAAAACTTCCAAACTCATTTATGAGGCCACCATTACCTTGATTCCAAAACCAGACAAAGATCCCATCAAAAAGGAGAATTAGAGACCAATATCCTTGATGAACATCGATGCAAAAATTCTCACCAAAATACTAGCCAAGAGGACCCAACAGTACATGAAAAGGAGTATTCACCATGACCAAGTGGGATTTATCCCTGGGCTGCAAGGCAGGTTCAACATCCGCAAATCAGTCAACGTGATCAAATACATTAACAAAAGAAAGAACGAGAATCAGATGATCCTCTCAATAGATGCAGAAAAAGCATTGGACAAAGTACAGCACCCTTTCTGGATCAAAACTCTTCAGAGTATAGGGACAGCGGGTACATACCTCAATATCATAAAAGCCATCTACGAAAACCCTACAGCGAATATCATTCTCAATGGGGAAAAGCTGAGATCTTTTCCCCTAAGGTCAGGAACGCGGCAGGGATAGCCATTCTCACCACTGCTATTCAACATAGTATTAGAAGTCCTAGCCACAGCAATCAGACAACAAAATGTAATCCAAGGCATCCAAATCGGCAGAGAGGAAGTCAAACTCTCACTCTTTGCAGATGATATGATACTTTATGTGGAAAACCCAAAAGACTCCACCCCAAAACTGCTAGAACTCACACAGCAATTCCGTCAAGTAGCAGGCTATAAAATCAATGCACAGGAATCAGTGGCATTCCTATACACCAACAACAAGACAGAAGAGAGACAAATCAAGGAGTCGATCCCATTCACAACTGCACCCAAAACCAGAAGAGACCTAGGAATATATTCATCCCAAGAGGCAAAGGATCTGTACTCAGAAAACTACAAAATACGCAGGAAAGAAATTGAAGAAGACACAAAGAAACGGAAAAACGTTCCATGCTCATGGATTGGGAGAACCAACATTGTGAGGAGGTCAATGCTACCTAGAGCAATCTACACATGCAATGCAATCCCCATCAAAATACCATCCACTTTTTTCCAGGAAATGGAACAAATACTCCTAAAATTTGAATGGAACCAGAAGAGACCCCGAATAGCCAGAGGAATATTGAGAAAGAAAAGGAAAGCTGGCGGCATCACAATTCTGGACTTCCTGCTCTATGACAAAGCTGTCATCATCAAGACAGTATGGTACTGGCACAAAAACAGACACATGGATCCATGGAACAGAATCGAGAGCCCAGAAATGGACCCTCAACTCTATGGTCAACTTATCTTTGACAGAGCAGGAAGGAATGTCCAATGGCAAAAAGAGAGTCTCTTCAACAACTGGTGTTGGGAGAATTGGACAGCCCCATGCAGAAGAATGACAGTGGACCATTTCCTGACACCACACACAAAAGTAGACTCCAAATGGTTGAAAGACCTCAATGTGAGACAGGAGTCCATCAAAATCCTAAAGGAGAACACAGGTAGCAAGCACTTCGACCTCAGCCGCAGCAACTTCTTCCTAGAAACATCACCAAAGGCACGGGAAGCCAGGGCAAAAATGAACTATTGGGATTTCATCAAGATAAAAAGCTTTGGCACAGCAAAAGAAACAGTCCACAAAACCAAAAGACAACCGACAGATTGGGAGAAATTATTTGCAAATGACCTATCAGATAAAGGGCTACTACCCAATATGTATAAAAACTTATCAAACTCAACACCCAAAGAACAAATAATCCAATCAAGAAATAGGCAGAAGACATGAACAGACATTTTTCCAAAGAAGACATCCAAATGGCCCACAGGCACATGAAAAAGTGCTCAACACGGCTTGGCATCAGAGAAATCCAAATGAAAACCTCAATGAGATACCACCTCACACCCGTCAGAATGGCTCAAATGAACAAGTCAGGGAACGACAGAGTTTGGCGGGGATGTGGAGATAGGGGAACCCGCCGACACTGGTGGTGGGAATGCAAGCTGCTGCAACCCCTCTGGAAAACAGTATGGAGGTTCCTCACACAGTTGAAATTAGAGCTACCATTCGATCCAACATTTGCACTCCTGGGTATTTACCCCAAAGATACAAATGTAGGGACCCGAAGCGGTACGTGCACCCCATTGTTTATAGCAGCAATGTCCACAATAGCCAAACTGTGGAAACAGCCAAGATGTCCATCGACAGATGAATGGATAAAGAAGAGGTGGTATATATATACACAATGGACTATTACGCAGCCATCAAAAGGAATGAGATGTTGCCATGGACAACGACGTGGATGGAACTGGAGGGTCCGACGATTAGTGAAATAAGTCAATCAGAGAAAGACATGTATCATATGACCCCACTGATATGAGGGATTCTTAATCTCAGGAACAGAGTGAGGCTTGCTGGAGTGGTCGGGGGTGGGAGGGATGGGGTGGCTGGGTGATAGACATTGGGGAGGGTATGAGCTACGGTGAGCGCTGTGAATTGTGTAAGACTGTTGAATCACAGATCTGTACTTCTGAAACAACGCAACATATTTTAAGAATAAAGGAAAAGAAGGAGACAGCAGGAGTGGAAGAATGAAGGGGAGTTAGTGAGAGGATGAGACGGACCAGGAGAGATGATGGGTTCTGAAAAAAAATCTGAGGTTTCTAGAGGGGAGGTGGGTCGGGGGATTGGTTAGCCTGGTGGTGGGTATTAAAGAGGGCACATTCTCCATGGAGCACTGTGTGTTAGGAACAAACAATGAATCATGGGACACTACACCAAAACAAAGGATGTACTCCATGGTGATTAACAAAGCAATAAAAAACAAAGACTGTAATAAGAGATGAAGAAGGACACTATATCCTACTTAAAGGGTCTATCCAACAAGAAGATCTCACAATTGTAAATATCTATGCCCCGAACATGGGAGCATCCAATTATATAAGGCAATTAAGAAGAAAAGCAAAGAAACACATTGACCACCATACAATCATAGTGGGGGACTTTAACACCCCCCCTGACTGAAATGGCCAGATCATCTAAGCAAAAGATCAACAAGGAAATAAAGACTTTAAATGACACACTGGACCAAATGGACTTCACAGACATATTCAGAACGTTCCATCCCAATGCAACGGAATACACATTCTTCTCTAGTGCCCATGGAACATTCTCCAGAATGGATCACATCCTAGGTCACAAATCAGGTCTCAACCGGTACCCAAAGATTGGGATCATTCCCTGCACATTTTCAGACCACAATGTTTTGAAACTAGAACTCAATCACAAGAGGAGAGTCGGAAAGAACTCAAATACATGGAGGCTAAAGAGCATCCTACGAAAGAATGAATGGGTCAACCAGGAAATTAAAGAAGAATTTAAAAAGTTCATGGAAACCAATGAAAATGAAAACTCAACTGTCCAAAATCTTTGGGATACAGCCAAGGCAGTCCTGCGAGGAAAGTATATAGCAATACAAGCCTTTCTCAAGAAACAAGAAAGGTCTCAAATACACACCCAACCCTACACCTAAAGGAGCTGGAGAAAGAACGGCAAATAAAGCCTAAACCCAGCAGGAGAAGAGAAATCATGCAGTTCAGAGCAGAAATCAATGAAATAGAACCCAGAAGAACAGTAGAAGTGATCAACGGAACTAGGAGCTGGTACTTTGAAAGAATTCACAAGATTGATACACCCCTGTCCAGGCTGATCAAAAAGAAAAGAGAAATGACCCAAATCAACAAAATCATGAATGAAAGAGGAGAGATCACAAACAACACCAAAGAAATACAAACAATTATAAGAACGTAATCTGAGCAACCCTAGGGCAGCAAATTCCATAACCTGGAAGAAATGGGTGCATTCCTAGAGATGTGTCAACTAACAAAACTGACCCAGGAAGAAATAGAAAACATGAACAGTCCTATAACCACGAAGGCAATTGAAGTAGTCATCAAAAACCTCCCAAGAAACCAAAGCCCAGGGCCAGATGGTTTCCCAGGGGAATTCTATCAGACATTTAAAGAAGAATTAATACCTATTCTCCTGAAACTGTTCCAAACAATAGAAATGGAAGGAAAACTTCCAAACTCATTTATGAGGCCACCATTACCTTGATTCCAAAACCAGACAAAGATCCCATCAAAAAGGAGAATTAGAGACCAATATCCTTGATGAACATCGATGCAAAAATTCTCACCAAAATACTAGCCAAGAGGACCCAACAGTACATGAAAAGGAGTATTCACCATGACCAAGTGGGATTTATCCCTGGGCTGCAAGGCAGGTTCAACATCCGCAAATCAGTCAACGTGATCAAATACATTAACAAAAGAAAGAACGAGAATCAGATGATCCTCTCAATAGATGCAGAAAAAGCATTGGACAAAGTACAGCACCCTTTCTGGATCAAAACTCTTCAGAGTATAGGGACAGCGGGTACATACCTCAATATCATAAAAGCCATCTACGAAAACCCTACAGCGAATATCATTCTCAATGGGGAAAAGCTGAGATCTTTTCCCCTAAGGTCAGGAACGCGGCAGGGATAGCCATTCTCACCACTGCTATTCAACATAGTATTAGAAGTCCTAGCCACAGCAATCAGACAACAAAATGTAATCCAAGGCATCCAAATCGGCAGAGAGGAAGTCAAACTCTCACTCTTTGCAGATGATATGATACTTTATGTGGAAAACCCAAAAGACTCCACCCCAAAACTGCTAGAACTCACACAGCAATTCCGTCAAGTAGCAGGCTATAAAATCAATGCACAGGAATCAGTGGCATTCCTATACACCAACAACAAGACAGAAGAGAGACAAATCAAGGAGTCGATCCCATTCACAACTGCACCCAAAACCAGAAGAGACCTAGGAATATATTCATCCCAAGAGGCAAAGGATCTGTACTCAGAAAACTACAAAATACGCAGGAAAGAAATTGAAGAAGACACAAAGAAACGGAAAAACGTTCCATGCTCATGGATTGGGAGAACCAACATTGTGAAGAGGTCAATGCTACCTAGAGCAATCTACACATGCAATGCAATCCCCATCAAAATACCATCCACTTTTTTCCAGGAAATGGAACAAATACTCCTAAAATTTGAATGGAACCAGAAGAGACCCCGAATAGCCAGAGGAATATTGAGAAAGAAAAGCAAAGCTGGCGGCATCACAATTCTGGACTTCCTGCTCTATGACAAAGCTGTCATCATCAAGACAGTATGGTACTGGCACAAAAACAGACACATGGATCCATGGAACAGAATCGAGAGCCCAGAATTGGACCCTCAACTCTATGGTCAACTTATCTTTGACAGAGCAGGAAGGAATGTCCAATGGCAAAAAGAGAGTCTCTTCAACAACTGGTGTTGGGAGAATTGGACAGCCCCATGCAGAAGAATGACAGTGGACCATTTCCTGACACCACACACAAAAGTAGACTCCAAATGGTTGAAAGACCTCAATGTGAGACAGGAGTCCATCAAAATCCTAAAGGAGAACACAGGTAGCAAGCACTTCGACCTCAGCCGCAGCAACTTCTTCCTAGAAACATCACCAAAGGCACGGGAAGCCAGGGCAAAAATGAACTATTGGGATTTCATCAAGATAAAAAGCTTTGGCACAGCAAAAGAAACAGTCCACAAAACCAAAAGACAACCGACAGATTGGGAGAAATTATTTGCAAATGACCTATCAGATAAAGGGCTACTACCCAATATGTATAAAAACTTATCAAACTCAACACCCAAAGAACAAATAATCCAATCAAGAAATAGGCAGAAGACATGAACAGACATTTTTCCAAAGAAGACATCCAAATGGCCCACAGGCACATGAAAAAGTGCTCAACACGGCTTGGCATCAGAGAAATCCAAATGAAAACCTCAATGAGATACCACCTCACACCCGTCAGAATGGCTCAAATGAACATGTCAGGGAACGACAGAGTTTGGCGGGGATGTGGAGATAGGGGAACCCGCCGACACTGGTGGTGGGAATGCAAGCTGCTGCAACCCCTCTGGAAAACAGTATGGAGGTTCCTCACACAGTTGAAATTAGAGCTACCATTCGATCCAACATTTGCACTCCTGGGTATTTACCCCAAAGATACAAATGTAGGGACCCGAAGCGGTACGTGCACCCCATTGTTTATAGCAGCAATGTCCACAATAGCCAAACTGTGGAAACAGCCAAGATGTCCATCGACAGATGAATGGATAAAGAAGAGGTGGTATATATATACACAATGGACTATTACGCAGCCATCAAAAGGAATGAGATGTTGCCATGGACAACGACGTGGATGGAACTGGAGGGTCCGACGATTAGTGAAATAAGTCAATCAGAGAAAGACATGTATCATATGACCCCACTGATATGAGGGATTCTTAATCTCAGGAACAGAGTGAGGCTTGCTGGAGTGGTCGGGGGTGGGAGGGATGGGGTGGCTGGGTGATAGACATTGGGGAGGGTATGAGCTACGGTGAGCGCTGTGAATTGTGTAAGACTGTTGAATCACAGATCTGTACTTCTGAAACAACGCAACATATTTTAAGAATAAAGGAAAAGAAGGAGACAGCAGGAGTGGAAGAATGAAGGGGAGTTAGTGAGAGGATGAGACGGACCAGGAGAGATGATGGGTTCTGAAAAAAAATCTGAGGTTTCTAGAGGGGAGGTGGGTCGGGGGATTGGTTAGCCTGGTGGTGGGTATTAAAGAGGGCACATTCTCCATGGAGCACTGTGTGTTAGGAACAAACAATGAATCATGGGACACTACACCAAAACAAAGGATGTACTCCATGGTGATTAACAAAGCAATAAAAAACAAAGACTGTAATAAGAGATGAAGAAGGACACTATATCCTACTTAAAGGGTCTATCCAACAAGAAGATCTCACAATTGTAAATATCTATGCCCCGAACATGGGAGCATCCAATTATATAAGGCAATTAAGAAGAAAAGCAAAGAAACACATTGACCACCATACAATCATAGTGGGGGACTTTAACACCCCCCCTGACTGAAATGGCCAGATCATCTAAGCAAAAGATCAACAAGGAAATAAAGACTTTAAATGACACACTGGACCAAATGGACTTCACAGACATATTCAGAACGTTCCATCCCAATGCAACGGAATACACATTCTTCTCTAGTGCCCATGGAACATTCTCCAGAATGGATCACATCCTAGGTCACAAATCAGGTCTCAACCGGTACCCAAAGATTGGGATCATTCCCTGCACATTTTCAGACCACAATGTTTTGAAACTAGAACTCAATCACAAGAGGAGAGTCGGAAAGAACTCAAATACATGGAGGCTAAAGAGCATCCTACGAAAGAATGAATGGGTCAACCAGGAAATTAAAGAAGAATTTAAAAAGTTCATGGAAACCAATGAAAATGAAAACTCAACTGTCCAAAATCTTTGGGATACAGCCAAGGCAGTCCTGCGAGGAAAGTATATAGCAATACAAGCCTTTCTCAAGAAACAAGAAAGGTCTCAAATACACACCCAACCCTACACCTAAAGGAGCTGGAGAAAGAACGGCAAATAAAGCCTAAACCCAGCAGGAGAAGAGAAATCATGCAGTTCAGAGCAGAAATCAATGAAATAGAACCCAGAAGAACAGTAGAAGTGATCAACGGAACTAGGAGCTGGTACTTTGAAAGAATTCACAAGATTGATACACCCCTGTCCAGGCTGATCAAAAAGAAAAGAGAAATGACCCAAATCAACAAAATCATGAATGAAAGAGGAGAGATCACAAACAACACCAAAGAAATACAAACAATTATAAGAACGTAATCTGAGCAACCCTAGGGCAGCAAATTCCATAACCTGGAAGAAATGGGTGCATTCCTAGAGATGTGTCAACTAACAAAACTGACCCAGGAAGAAATAGAAAACATGAACAGTCCTATAACCACGAAGGCAATTGAAGTAGTCATCAAAAACCTCCCAAGAAACCAAAGCCCAGGGCCAGATGGTTTCCCAGGGGAATTCTATCAGACATTTAAAGAAGAATTAATACCTATTCTCCTGAAACTGTTCCAAACAATAGAAATGGAAGGAAAACTTCCAAACTCATTTATGAGGCCACCATTACCTTGATTCCAAAACCAGACAAAGATCCCATCAAAAAGGAGAATTAGAGACCAATATCCTTGATGAACATCGATGCAAAAATTCTCACCAAAATACTAGCCAAGAGGACCCAACAGTACATGAAAAGGAGTATTCACCATGACCAAGTGGGATTTATCCCTGGGCTGCAAGGCTGGTTCAACATCCGCAAATCAGTCAACGTGATCAAATACATTAACAAAAGAAAGAACGAGAATCATATGATCCTCCCAAGAGATGCAGAAAAAGCATTGGACAAAGTACAGCACCCTTTCTGGATCAAAACTCTTCAGAGTATAGGGACAGCGGGTACATACCTCAATATCATAAAAGCCATCTACGAAAACCCTACAGCGAATATCATTCTCAATGGGGAAAAGCTGAGATCTTTTCCCCTAAGGTCAGGAACGCGGCAGGGATAGCCATTCTCACCACTGCTATTCAACATAGTATTAGAAGTCCTAGCCACAGCAATCAGACAACAAAATGTAATCCAAGGCATCCAAATCGGCAGAGAGGAAGTCAAACTCTCACTCTTTGCAGATGATATGATACTTTATGTGGAAAACCCAAAAGACTCCACCCCAAAACTGCTAGAACTCACACAGCAATTCCGTCAAGTAGCAGGCTATAAAATCAATGCACAGGAATCAGTGGCATTCCTATACACCAACAACAAGACAGAAGAGAGACAAATCAAGGAGTCGATCCCATTCACAACTGCACCCAAAACCAGAAGAGACCTAGGAATATATTCATCCCAAGAGGCAAAGGATCTGTACTCAGAAAACTACAAAATACGCAGGAAAGAAATTGAAGAAGACACAAAGAAACGGAAAAACGTTCCATGCTCATGGATTGGGAGAACCAACATTGTGAAGAGGTCAATGCTACCTAGAGCAATCTACACATGCAATGCAATCCCCATCAAAATACCATCCACTTTTTTCCAGGAAATGGAACAAATACTCCTAAAATTTGAATGGAACCAGAAGAGACCCCGAATAGCCAGAGGAATATTGAGAAAGAAAAGCAAAGCTGGCGGCATCACAATTCTGGACTTCCTGCTCTATGACAAAGCTGTCATCATCAAGACAGTATGGTACTGGCACAAAAACAGACACATGGATCCATGGAACAGAATCGAGAGCCCAGAAATGGACCCTCAACTCTATGGTCAACTTATCTTTGACAGAGCAGGAAGGAATGTCCAATGGCAAAAAGAGAGTCTCTTCAACAACTGGTGTTGGGAGAATTGGACAGCCCCATGCAGAAGAATGACAGTGGACCATTTCCTGACACCACACACAAAAGTAGACTCCAAATGGTTGAAAGACCTCAATGTGAGACAGGAGTCCATCAAAATCCTAAAGGAGAACACAGGTAGCAAGCACTTCGACCTCAGCCGCAGCAACTTCTTCCTAGAAACATCACCAAAGGCACGGGAAGCCAGGGCAAAAATGAACTATTGGGATTTCATCAAGATAAAAAGCTTTGGCACAGCAAAAGAAACAGTCCACAAAACCAAAAGACAACCGACAGATTGGGAGAAATTATTTGCAAATGACCTATCAGATAAAGGGCTACTACCCAATATGTATAAAAACTTATCAAACTCAACACCCAAAGAACAAATAATCCAATCAAGAAATAGGCAGAAGACATGAACAGACATTTTTCCAAAGAAGACATCCAAATGGCCCACAGGCACATGAAAAAGTGCTCAACACGGCTTGGCATCAGAGAAATCCAAATGAAAACCTCAATGAGATACCACCTCACACCCGTCAGAATGGCTCAAATGAACAAGTCAGGGAACGACAGAGTTTGGCGGGGATGTGGAGATAGGGGAACCCGCCGACACTGGTGGTGGGAATGCAAGCTGCTGCAACCCCTCTGGAAAACAGTATGGAGGTTCCTCACACAGTTGAAATTAGAGCTACCATTCGATCCAACATTTGCACTCCTGGGTATTTACCCCAAAGATACAAATGTAGGGACCCGAAGCGGTACGTGCACCCC
The DNA here is from genome assembly GCF_037043125.1 of Eumetopias jubatus. Classification (NCBI taxonomy): domain Eukaryota; kingdom Metazoa; phylum Chordata; class Mammalia; order Carnivora; family Otariidae; genus Eumetopias; species Eumetopias jubatus. The sequence continues at coordinate 110,454 of NW_028274873.1, forward strand.
ATTGTTTATAGCAGCAATGTCCACAATAGCCAAACTGTGGAAACAGCCAAGATGTCCATCGACAGATGAATGGATAAAGAAGAGGTGGTATATATATACACAATGGACTATTACGCAGCCATCAAAAGGAATGAGATGTTGCCATGGACAACGACGTGGATGGAACTGGAGGGTCCGACGATTAGTGAAATAAGTCAATCAGAGAAAGACATGTATCATATGACCCCACTGATATGAGGGATTCTTAATCTCAGGAACAGAGTGAGGCTTGCTGGAGTGGTCGGGGGTGGGAGGGATGGGGTGGCTGGGTGATAGACATTGGGGAGGGTATGAGCTACGGTGAGCGCTGTGAATTGTGTAAGACTGTTGAATCACAGATCTGTACTTCTGAAACAACGCAACATATTTTAAGAATAAAGGAAAAGAAGGAGACAGCAGGAGTGGAAGAATGAAGGGGAGTTAGTGAGAGGATGAGACGGACCAGGAGAGATGATGGGTTCTGAAAAAAAATCTGAGGTTTCTAGAGGGGAGGTGGGTCGGGGGATTGGTTAGCCTGGTGGTGGGTATTAAAGAGGGCACATTCTCCATGGAGCACTGTGTGTTAGGAACAAACAATGAATCATGGGACACTACACCAAAACAAAGGATGTACTCCATGGTGATTAACAAAGCAATAAAAAACAAAGACTGTAATAAGAGATGAAGAAGGACACTATATCCTACTTAAAGGGTCTATCCAACAAGAAGATCTCACAATTGTAAATATCTATGCCCCGAACATGGGAGCATCCAATTATATAAGGCAATTAAGAAGAAAAGCAAAGAAACACATTGACCACCATACAATCATAGTGGGGGACTTTAACACCCCCCCTGACTGAAATGGCCAGATCATCTAAGCAAAAGATCAACAAGGAAATAAAGACTTTAAATGACACACTGGACCAAATGGACTTCACAGACATATTCAGAACGTTCCATCCCAATGCAACGGAATACACATTCTTCTCTAGTGCCCATGGAACATTCTCCAGAATGGATCACATCCTAGGTCACAAATCAGGTCTCAACCGGTACCCAAAGATTGGGATCATTCCCTGCACATTTTCAGACCACAATGTTTTGAAACTAGAACTCAATCACAAGAGGAGAGTCGGAAAGAACTCAAATACATGGAGGCTAAAGAGCATCCTACGAAAGAATGAATGGGTCAACCAGGAAATTAAAGAAGAATTTAAAAAGTTCATGGAAACCAATGAAAATGAAAACTCAACTGTCCAAAATCTTTGGGATACAGCCAAGGCAGTCCTGCGAGGAAAGTATATAGCAATACAAGCCTTTCTCAAGAAACAAGAAAGGTCTCAAATACACACCCAACCCTACACCTAAAGGAGCTGGAGAAAGAACGGCAAATAAAGCCTAAACCCAGCAGGAGAAGAGAAATCATGCAGTTCAGAGCAGAAATCAATGAAATAGAACCCAGAAGAACAGTAGAAGTGATCAACGGAACTAGGAGCTGGTACTTTGAAAGAATTCACAAGATTGATACACCCCTGTCCAGGCTGATCAAAAAGAAAAGAGAAATGACCCAAATCAACAAAATCATGAATGAAAGAGGAGAGATCACAAACAACACCAAAGAAATACAAACAATTATAAGAACGTAATCTGAGCAACCCTAGGGCAGCAAATTCCATAACCTGGAAGAAATGGGTGCATTCCTAGAGATGTGTCAACTAACAAAACTGACCCAGGAAGAAATAGAAAACATGAACAGTCCTATAACCACGAAGGCAATTGAAGTAGTCATCAAAAACCTCCCAAGAAACCAAAGCCCAGGGCCAGATGGTTTCCCAGGGGAATTCTATCAGACATTTAAAGAAGAATTAATACCTATTCTCCTGAAACTGTTCCAAACAATAGAAATGGAAGGAAAACTTCCAAACTCATTTATGAGGCCACCATTACCTTGATTCCAAAACCAGACAAAGATCCCATCAAAAAGGAGAATTAGAGACCAATATCCTTGATGAACATCGATGCAAAAATTCTCACCAAAATACTAGCCAAGAGGACCCAACAGTACATGAAAAGGAGTATTCACCATGACCAAGTGGGATTTATCCCTGGGCTGCAAGGCAGGTTCAACATCCGCAAATCAGTCAACGTGATCAAATACATTAACAAAAGAAAGAACGAGAATCAGATGATCCTCTCAATAGATGCAGAAAAAGCATTGGACAAAGTACAGCACCCTTTCTGGATCAAAACTCTTCAGAGTATAGGGACAGCGGGTACATACCTCAATATCATAAAAGCCATCTACGAAAACCCTACAGCGAATATCATTCTCAATGGGGAAAAGCTGAGATCTTTTCCCCTAAGGTCAGGAACGCGGCAGGGATAGCCATTCTCACCACTGCTATTCAACATAGTATTAGAAGTCCTAGCCACAGCAATCAGACAACAAAATGTAATCCAAGGCATCCAAATCGGCAGAGAGGAAGTCAAACTCTCACTCTTTGCAGATGATATGATACTTTATGTGGAAAACCCAAAAGACTCCACCCCAAAACTGCTAGAACTCACACAGCAATTCCGTCAAGTAGCAGGCTATAAAATCAATGCACAGGAATCAGTGGCATTCCTATACACCAACAACAAGACAGAAGAGAGACAAATCAAGGAGTCGATCCCATTCACAACTGCACCCAAAACCAGAAGAGACCTAGGAATATATTCATCCCAAGAGGCAAAGGATCTGTACTCAGAAAACTACAAAATACGCAGGAAAGAAATTGAAGAAGACACAAAGAAACGGAAAAACGTTCCATGCTCATGGATTGGGAGAACCAACATTGTGAAGAGGTCAATGCTACCTAGAGCAATCTACACATGCAATGCAATCCCCATCAAAATACCATCCACTTTTTTCCAGGAAATGGAACAAATACTCCTAAAATTTGAATGGAACCAGAAGAGACCCCGAATAGCCAGAGGAATATTGAGAAAGAAAAGCAAAGCTGGCGGCATCACAATTCTGGACTTCCTGCTCTATGACAAAGCTGTCATCATCAAGACAGTATGGTACTGGCACAAAAACAGACACATGGATCCATGGAACAGAATCGAGAGCCCAGAAATGGACCCTCAACTCTATGGTCAACTTATCTTTGACAGAGCAGGAAGGAATGTCCAATGGCAAAAAGAGAGTCTCTTCAACAACTGGTGTTGGGAGAATTGGACAGCCCCATGCAGAAGAATGACAGTGGACCATTTCCTGACACCACACACAAAAGTAGACTCCAAATGGTTGAAAGACCTCAATGTGAGACAGGAGTCCATCAAAATCCTAAAGGAGAACACAGGTAGCAAGCACTTCGACCTCAGCCGCAGCAACTTCTTCCTAGAAACATCACCAAAGGCACGGGAAGCCAGGGCAAAAATGAACTATTGGGATTTCATCAAGATAAAAAGCTTTGGCACAGCAAAAGAAACAGTCCACAAAACCAAAAGACAACCGACAGATTGGGAGAAATTATTTGCAAATGACCTATCAGATAAAGGGCTACTACCCAATATGTATAAAAACTTATCAAACTCAACACCCAAAGAACAAATAATCCAATCAAGAAATAGGCAGAAGACATGAACAGACATTTTTCCAAAGAAGACATCCAAATGGCCCACAGGCACATGAAAAAGTGCTCAACACGGCTTGGCATCAGAGAAATCCAAATGAAAACCTCAATGAGATACCACCTCACACCCGTCAGAATGGCTCAAATGAACAAGTCAGGGAACGACAGAGTTTGGCGGGGATGTGGAGATAGGGGAACCCGCCGACACTGGTGGTGGGAATGCAAGCTGCTGCAACCCCTCTGGAAAACAGTATGGAGGTTCCTCACACAGTTGAAATTAGAGCTACCATTCGATCCAACATTTGCACTCCTGGGTATTTACCCCAAAGATACAAATGTAGGGACCCGAAGCGGTACGTGCACCCCATTGTTTATAGCAGCAATGTCCACAATAGCCAAACTGTGGAAACAGCCAAGATGTCCATCGACAGATGAATGGATAAAGAAGAGGTGGTATATATATACACAATGGACTATTACGCAGCCATCAAAAGGAATGAGATGTTGCCATGGACAACGACGTGGATGGAACTGGAGGGTCCGACGATTAGTGAAATAAGTCAATCAGAGAAAGACATGTATCATATGACCCCACTGATATGAGGGATTCTTAATCTCAGGAACAGAGTGAGGCTTGCTGGAGTGGTCGGGGGTGGGAGGGATGGGGTGGCTGGGTGATAGACATTGGGGAGGGTATGAGCTACGGTGAGCGCTGTGAATTGTGTAAGACTGTTGAATCACAGATCTGTACTTCTGAAACAACGCAACATATTTTAAGAATAAAGGAAAAGAAGGAGACAGCAGGAGTGGAAGAATGAAGGGGAGTTAGTGAGAGGATGAGACGGACCAGGAGAGATGATGGGTTCTGAAAAAAAATCTGAGGTTTCTAGAGGGGAGGTGGGTCGGGGGATTGGTTAGCCTGGTGGTGGGTATTAAAGAGGGCACATTCTCCATGGAGCACTGTGTGTTAGGAACAAACAATGAATCATGGGACACTACACCAAAACAAAGGATGTACTCCATGGTGATTAACAAAGCAATAAAAAACAAAGACTGTAATAAGAGATGAAGAAGGACACTATATCCTACTTAATGGGTCTATCCAACAAGAAGATCTCACAATTGTAAATATCTATGCCCCGAACATGGGAGCATCCAATTATATAAGGCAATTAAGAAGAAAAGCAAAGAAACACATTGACCACCATACAATCATAGTGGGGGACTTTAACACCCCCCCTGACTGAAATGGCCAGATCATCTAAGCAAAAGATCAACAAGGAAATAAAGACTTTAAATGACACACTGGACCAAATGGACTTCACAGACATATTCAGAACGTTCCATCCCAATGCAACGGAATACACATTCTTCTCTAGTGCCCATGGAACATTCTCCAGAATGGATCACATCCTAGGTCACAAATCAGGTCTCAACCGGTACCCAAAGATTGGGATCATTCCCTGCACATTTTCAGACCACAATGTTTTGAAACTAGAACTCAATCACAAGAGGAGAGTCGGAAAGAACTCAAATACATGGAGGCTAAAGAGCATCCTACGAAAGAATGAATGGGTCAACCAGGAAATTAAAGAAGAATTTAAAAAGTTCATGGAAACCAATGAAAATGAAAACTCAACTGTCCAAAATCTTTGGGATACAGCCAAGGCAGTCCTGCGAGGAAAGTATATAGCAATACAAGCCTTTCTCAAGAAACAAGAAAGGTCTCAAATACACACCCAACCCTACACCTAAAGGAGCTGGAGAAAGAACGGCAAATAAAGCCTAAACCCAGCAGGAGAAGAGAAATCATGCAGTTCAGAGCAGAAATCAATGAAATAGAACCCAGAAGAACAGTAGAAGTGATCAACGGAACTAGGAGCTGGTACTTTGAAAGAATTCACAAGATTGATACACCCCTGTCCAGGCTGATCAAAAAGAAAAGAGAAATGACCCAAATCAACAAAATCATGAATGAAAGAGGAGAGATCACAAACAACACCAAAGAAATACAAACAATTATAAGAACGTAATCTGAGCAACCCTAGGGCAGCAAATTCCATAACCTGGAAGAAATGGGTGCATTCCTAGAGATGTGTCAACTAACAAAACTGACCCAGGAAGAAATAGAAAACATGAACAGTCCTATAACCACGAAGGCAATTGAAGTAGTCATCAAAAACCTCCCAAGAAACCAAAGCCCAGGGCCAGATGGTTTCCCAGGGGAATTCTATCAGACATTTAAAGAAGAATTAATACCTATTCTCCTGAAACTGTTCCAAACAATAGAAATGGAAGGAAAACTTCCAAACTCATTTATGAGGCCACCATTACCTTGATTCCAAAACCAGACAAAGATCCCATCAAAAAGGAGAATTAGAGACCAATATCCTTGATGAACATCGATGCAAAAATTCTCACCAAAATACTAGCCAAGAGGACCCAACAGTACATGAAAAGGAGTATTCACCATGACCAAGTGGGATTTATCCCTGGGCTGCAAGGCAGGTTCAACATCCGCAAATCAGTCAACGTGATCAAATACATTAACAAAAGAAAGAACGAGAATCATATGATCCTCCCAAGAGATGCAGAAAAAGCATTGGACAAAGTACAGCACCCTTTCTGGATCAAAACTCTTCAGAGTATAGGGACAGCGGGTACATACCTCAATATCATAAAAGCCATCTACGAAAACCCTACAGCGAATATCATTCTCAATGGGGAAAAGCTGAGATCTTTTCCCCTAAGGTCAGGAACGCGGCAGGGATAGCCATTCTCACCACTGCTATTCAACATAGTATTAGAAGTCCTAGCCACAGCAATCAGACAACAAAATGTAATCCAAGGCATCCAAATCGGCAGAGAGGAAGTCAAACTCTCACTCTTTGCAGATGATATGATACTTTATGTGGAAAACCCAAAAGACTCCACCCCAAAACTGCTAGAACTCACACAGCAATTCCGTCAAGTAGCAGGCTATAAAATCAATGCACAGGAATCAGTGGCATTCCTATACACCAACAACAAGACAGAAGAGAGACAAATCAAGGAGTCGATCCCATTCACAACTGCACCCAAAACCAGAAGAGACCTAGGAATATATTCATCCCAAGAGGCAAAGGATCTGTACTCAGAAAACTACAAAATACGCAGGAAAGAAATTGAAGAAGACACAAAGAAACGGAAAAACGTTCCATGCTCATGGATTGGGAGAACCAACATTGTGAAGAGGTCAATGCTACCTAGAGCAATCTACACATGCAATGCAATCCCCATCAAAATACCATCCACTTTTTTCCAGGAAATGGAACAAATACTCCTAAAATTTGAATGGAACCAGAAGAGACCCCGAATAGCCAGAGGAATATTGAGAAAGAAAAGCAAAGCTGGCGGCATCACAATTCTGGACTTCCTGCTCTATGACAAAGCTGTCATCATCAAGACAGTATGGTACTGGCACAAAAACAGACACATGGATCCATGGAACAGAATCGAGAGCCCAGAAATGGACCCTCAACTCTATGGTCAACTTATCTTTGACAGAGCAGGAAGGAATGTCCAATGGCAAAAAGAGAGTCTCTTCAACAACTGGTGTTGGGAGAATTGGACAGCCCCATGCAGAAGAATGACAGTGGACCATTTCCTGACACCACACACAAAAGTAGACTCCAAATGGTTGAAAGACCTCAATGTGAGACAGGAGTCCATCAAAATCCTAAAGGAGAACACAGGTAGCAAGCACTTCGACCTCAGCCGCAGCAACTTCTTCCTAGAAACATCACCAAAGGCACGGGAAGCCAGGGCAAAAATGAACTATTGGGATTTCATCAAGATAAAAAGCTTTGGCACAGCAAAAGAAACAGTCCACAAAACCAAAAGACAACCGACAGATTGGGAGAAATTATTTGCAAATGACCTATCAGATAAAGGGCTACTACCCAATATGTATAAAAACTTATCAAACTCAACACCCAAAGAACAAATAATCCAATCAAGAAATAGGCAGAAGACATGAACAGACATTTTTCCAAAGAAGACATCCAAATGGCCCACAGGCACATGAAAAAGTGCTCAACACGGCTTGGCATCAGAGAAATCCAAATGAAAACCTCAATGAGATACCACCTCACACCCGTCAGAATGGCTCAAATGAACAAGTCAGGGAACGACAGAGTTTGGCGGGGATGTGGAGATAGGGGAACCCGCCGACACTGGTGGTGGGAATGCAAGCTGCTGCAACCCCTCTGGAAAACAGTATGGAGGTTCCTCACACAGTTGAAATTAGAGCTACCATTCGATCCAACATTTGCACTCCTGGGTATTTACCCCAAAGATACAAATGTAGGGACCCGAAGGGGTACGTGCACCCCATTGTTTATAGCAGCAATGTCCACAATAGCCAAACTGTGGAAACAGCCAAGATGTCCATCGACAGATGAATGGATAAAGAAGAGGTGGTATATATATACACAATGGACTATTACGCAGCCATCAAAAGGAATGAGATGTTGCCATGGACAACGACGTGGATGGAACTGGAGGGTCCGACGATTAGTGAAATAAGTCAATCAGAGAAAGACATGTATCATATGACCCCACTGATATGAGGGATTCTTAATCTCAGGAACAGAGTGAGGCTTGCTGGAGTGGTCGGGGGTGGGAGGGATGGGGTGGCTGGGTGATAGACATTGGGGAGGGTATGAGCTACGGTGAGCGCTGTGAATTGTGTAAGACTGTTGAATCACAGATCTGTACTTCTGAAACAACGCAACATATTTTAAGAATAAAGGAAAAGAAGGAGACAGCAGGAGTGGAAGAATGAAGGGGAGTTAGTGAGAGGATGAGACGGACCAGGAGAGATGATGGGTTCTGAAAAAAAATCTGAGGTTTCTAGAGGGGAGGTGGGTCGGGGGATTGGTTAGCCTGGTGGTGGGTATTAAAGAGGGCACATTCTCCATGGAGCACTGTGTGTTAGGAACAAACAATGAATCATGGGACACTACACCAAAACAAAGGATGTACTCCATGGTGATTAACAAAGCAATAAAAAACAAAGACTGTAATAAGAGATGAAGAAGGACACTATATCCTACTTAAAGGGTCTATCCAACAAGAAGATCTCACAATTGTAAATATCTATGCCCCGAACATGGGAGCATCCAATTATATAAGGCAATTAAGAAGAAAAGCAAAGAAACACATTGACCACCATACAATCATAGTGGGGGACTTTAACACCCCCCCTGACTGAAATGGCCAGATCATCTAAGCAAAAGATCAACAAGGAAATAAAGACTTTAAATGACACACTGGACCAAATGGACTTCACAGACATATTCAGAACGTTCCATCCCAATGCAACGGAATACACATTCTTCTCTAGTGCCCATGGAACATTCTCCAGAATGGATCACATCCTAGGTCACAAATCAGGTCTCAACCGGTACCCAAAGATTGGGATCATTCCCTGCACATTTTCAGACCACAATGTTTTGAAACTAGAACTCAATCACAAGAGGAGAGTCGGAAAGAACTCAAATACATGGAGGCTAAAGAGCATCCTACGAAAGAATGAATGGGTCAACCAGGAAATTAAAGAAGAATTTAAAAAGTTCATGGAAACCAATGAAAATGAAAACTCAACTGTCCAAAATCTTTGGGATACAGCCAAGGCAGTCCTGCGAGGAAAGTATATAGCAATACAAGCCTTTCTCAAGAAACAAGAAAGGTCTCAAATACACACCCAACCCTACACCTAAAGGAGCTGGAGAAAGAACGGCAAATAAAGCCTAAACCCAGCAGGAGAAGAGAAATCATGCAGTTCAGAGCAGAAATCAATGAAATAGAACCCAGAAGAACAGTAGAAGTGATCAACGGAACTAGGAGCTGGTACTTTGAAAGAATTCACAAGATTGATACACCCCTGTCCAGGCTGATCAAAAAGAAAAGAGAAATGACCCAAATCAACAAAATCATGAATGAAAGAGGAGAGATCACAAACAACACCAAAGAAATACAAACAATTATAAGAACGTAATCTGAGCAACCCTAGGGCAGCAAATTCCATAACCTGGAAGAAATGGGTGCATTCCTAGAGATGTGTCAACTAACAAAACTGACCCAGGAAGAAATAGAAAACATGAACAGTCCTATAACCACGAAGGCAATTGAAGTAGTCATCAAAAACCTCCCAAGAAACCAAAGCCCAGGGCCAGATGGTTTCCCAGGGGAATTCTATCAGACATTTAAAGAAGAATTAATACCTATTCTCCTGAAACTGTTCCAAACAATAGAAATGGAAGGAAAACTTCCAAACTCATTTATGAGGCCACCATTACCTTGATTCCAAAACCAGACAAAGATCCCATCAAAAAGGAGAATTAGAGACCAATATCCTTGATGAACATCGATGCAAAAATTCTCACCAAAATACTAGCCAAGAGGACCCAACAGTACATGAAAAGGAGTATTCACCATGACCAAGTGGGATTTATCCCTGGGCTGCAAGGCTGGTTCAACATCCGCAAATCAGTCAACGTGATCAAATACATTAACAAAAGAAAGAACGAGAATCATATGATCCTCCCAAGAGATGCAGAAAAAGCATTGGACAAAGTACAGCACCCTTTCTGGATCAAAACTCTTCAGAGTATAGGGACAGCGGGTACATACCTCAATATCATAAAAGCCATCTACGAAAACCCTACAGCGAATATCATTCTCAATGGGGAAAAGCTGAGATCTTTTCCCCTAAGGTCAGGAACGCGGCAGGGATAGCCATTCTCACCACTGCTATTCAACATAGTATTAGAAGTCCTAGCCACAGCAATCAGACAACAAAATGTAATCCAAGGCATCCAAATCGGCAGAGAGGAAGTCAAACTCTCACTCTTTGCAGATGATATGATACTTTATGTGGAAAACCCAAAAGACTCCACCCCAAAACTGCTAGAACTCACACAGCAATTCCGTCAAGTAGCAGGCTATAAAATCAATGCACAGGAATCAGTGGCATTCCTATACACCAACAACAAGACAGAAGAGAGACAAATCAAGGAGTCGATCCCATTCACAACTGCACCCAAAACCAGAAGAGACCTAGGAATATATTCATCCCAAGAGGCAAAGGATCTGTACTCAGAAAACTACAAAATACGCAGGAAAGAAATTGAAGAAGACACAAAGAAACGGAAAAACGTTCCATGCTCATGGATTGGGAGAACCAACATTGTGAAGAGGTCAATGCTACCTAGAGCAATCTACACATGCAATGCAATCCCCATCAAAATACCATCCACTTTTTTCCAGGAAATGGAACAAATACTCCTAAAATTTGAATGGAACCAGAAGAGACCCCGAATAGCCAGAGGAATATTGAGAAAGAAAAGCAAAGCTGGCGGCATCACAATTCTGGACTTCCTGCTCTATGACAAAGCTGTCATCATCAAGACAGTATGGTACTGGCACAAAAACAGACACATGGATCCATGGAACAGAATCGAGAGCCCAGAAATGGACCCTCAACTCTATGGTCAACTTATCTTTGACAGAGCAGGAAGGAATGTCCAATGGCAAAAAGAGAGTCTCTTCAACAACTGGTGTTGGGAGAATTGGACAGCCCCATGCAGAAGAATGACAGTGGACCATTTCCTGACACCACACACAAAAGTAGACTCCAAATGGTTGAAAGACCTCAATGTGAGACAGGAGTCCATCAAAATCCTAAAGGAGAACACAGGTAGCAAGCACTTCGACCTCAGCCGCAGCAACTTCTTCCTAGAAACATCACCAAAGGCACGGGAAGCCAGGGCAAAAATGAACTATTGGGATTTCATCAAGATAAAAAGCTTTGGCACAGCAAAAGAAACAGTCCACAAAACCAAAAGACAACCGACAGATTGGGAGAAATTATTTGCAAATGACCTATCAGATAAAGGGCTACTACCCAATATGTATAAAAACTTATCAAACTCAACACCCAAAGAACAAATAATCCAATCAAGAAATAGGCAGAAGACATGAACAGACATTTTTCCAAAGAAGACATCCAAATGGCCCACAGGCACATGAAAAAGTGCTCAACACGGCTTGGCATCAGAGAAATCCAAATGAAAACCTCAATGAGATACCACCTCACACCCGTCAGAATGGCTCAAATGAACAAGTCAGGGAACGACAGAGTTTGGCGGGGATGTGGAGATAGGGGAACCCGCCGACACTGGTGGTGGGAATGCAAGCTGCTGCAACCCCTCTGGAAAACAGTATGGAGGTTCCTCACACAGTTGAAATTAGAGCTACCATTCGATCCAACATTTGCACTCCTGGGTATTTACCCCAAAGATACAAATGTAGGGACCCGAAGCGGTACGTGCACCCCATTGTTTATAGCAGCAATGTCCACAATAGCCAAACTGTGGAAACAGCCAAGATGTCCATCGACAGATGAATGGATAAAGAAGAGGTGGTATATATATACACAATGGACTATTACGCAGCCATCAAAAGGAATGAGATGTTGCCATGGACAACGACGTGGATGGAACTGGAGGGTCCGACGATTAGTGAAATAAGTCAATCAGAGAAAGACATGTATCATATGACCCCACTGATATGAGGGATTCTTAATCTCAGGAACAGAGTGAGGCTTGCTGGAGTGGTCGGGGGTGGGAGGGATGGGGTGGCTGGGTGATAGACATTGGGGAGGGTATGAGCTACGGTGAGCGCTGTGAATTGTGTAAGACTGTTGAATCACAGATCTGTGCTTCTGAAACAACGCAACATATTTTAAGAATAAAGGAAAAGAAGGAGACAGCAGGAGTGGAAGAATGAAGGGGAGTTAGTGAGAGGATGAGACGGACCAGGAGAGATGATGGGTTCTGAAAAAAAATCTGAGGTTTCTAGAGGGGAGGTGGGTCGGGGGATTGGTTAGCCTGGTGGTGGGTATTAAAGAGGGCACATTCTCCATGGAGCACTGTGTGTTAGGAACAAACAATGAATCATGGGACACTACACCAAAACAAAGGATGTACTCCATGGTGATTAACAAAGCAATAAAAAACAAAGACTGTAATAAGAGATGAAGAAGGACACTATATCCTACTTAAAGGGTCTATCCAACAAGAAGATCTCACAATTGTAAATATCTATGCCCCGAACATGGGAGCATCCAATTATATAAGGCAATTAAGAAGAAAAGCAAAGAAACACATTGACCACCATACAATCATAGTGGGGGACTTTAACACCCCCCCTGACTGAAATGGCCAGATCATCTAAGCAAAAGATCAACAAGGAAATAAAGACTTTAAATGACACACTGGACCAAATGGACTTCACAGACATATTCAGAACGTTCCATCCCAATGCAACGGAATACACATTCTTCTCTAGTGCCCATGGAACATTCTCCAGAATGGATCACATCCTAGGTCACAAATCAGGTCTCAACCGGTACCCAAAGATTGGGATCATTCCCTGCACATTTTCAGACCACAATGTTTTGAAACTAGAACTCAATCACAAGAGGAGAGTCGGAAAGAACTCAAATACATGGAGGCTAAAGAGCATCCTACGAAAGAATGAATGGGTCAACCAGGAAATTAAAGAAGAATTTAAAAAGTTCATGGAAACCAATGAAAATGAAAACTCAACTGTCCAAAATCTTTGGGATACAGCCAAGGCAGTCCTGCGAGGAAAGTATATAGCAATACAAGCCTTTCTCAAGAAACAAGAAAGGTCTCAAATACACACCCAACCCTACACCTAAAGGAGCTGGAGAAAGAACGGCAAATAAAGCCTAAACCCAGCAGGAGAAGAGAAATCATGCAGTTCAGAGCAGAAATCAATGAAATAGAACCCAGAAGAACAGTAGAAGTGATCAACGGAACTAGGAGCTGGTACTTTGAAAGAATTCACAAGATTGATACACCCCTGTCCAGGCTGATCAAAAAGAAAAGAGAAATGACCCAAATCAACAAAATCATGAATGAAAGAGGAGAGATCACAAACAACACCAAAGAAATACAAACAATTATAAGAACGTAATCTGAGCAACCCTAGGGCAGCAAATTCCATAACCTGGAAGAAATGGGTGCATTCCTAGAGATGTGTCAACTAACAAAACTGACCCAGGAAGAAATAGAAAACATGAACAGTCCTATAACCACGAAGGCAATTGAAGGAGTCATCAAAAACCTCCCAAGAAACCAAAGCCCAGGGCCAGATGGTTTCCCAGGGGAATTCTATCAGACATTTAAAGAAGAATTAATACCTATTCTCCTGAAACTGTTCCAAACAATAGAAATGGAAGGAAAACTTCCAAACTCATTTATGAGGCCACCATTACCTTGATTCCAAAACCAGACAAAGATCCCATCAAAAAGGAGAATTAGAGACCAATATCCTTGAGGAACATCGATGCAAAAATTCTCACCAAAATACTAGCCAAGAGGACCCAACAGTACATGAAAAGGAGTATTCACCATGACCAAGTGGGATTTATCCCTGGGCTGCAAGGCAGGTTCAACATCCGCAAATCAGTCAACGTGATCAAATACATTAACAAAAGAAAGAACGAGAATCAGATGATCCTCTCAATAGATGCAGAAAAAGCATTGGACAAAGTACAGCACCCTTTCTGGATCAAAACTCTTCAGAGTATAGGGACAGCGGGTACATACCTCAATATCATAAAAGCCATCTACGAAAACCCTACAGCGAATATCATTCTCAATGGGGAAAAGCTGAGATCTTTTCCCCTAAGGTCAGGAACGCGGCAGGGATAGCCATTCTCACCACTGCTATTCAACATAGTATTAGAAGTCCTAGCCACAGCAATCAGACAACAAAATGTAATCCAAGGCATCCAAATCGGCAGAGAGGAAGTCAAACTCTCACTCTTTGCAGATGATATGATACTTTATGTGGAAAACCCAAAAGACTCCACCCCAAAACTGCTAGAACTCACACAGCAATTCCGTCAAGTAGCAGGCTATAAAATCAATGCACAGGAATCAGTGGCATTCCTATACACCAACAACAAGACAGAAGAGAGACAAATCAAGGAGTCGATCCCATTCACAACTGCACCCAAAACCAGAAGAGACCTAGGAATATATTCATCCCAAGAGGCAAAGGATCTGTACTCAGAAAACTACAAAATACGCAGGAAAGAAATTGAAGAAGACACAAAGAAACGGAAAAACGTTCCATGCTCATGGATTGGGAGAACCAACATTGTGAAGAGGTCAATGCTACCTAGAGCAATCTACACATGCAATGCAATCCCCATCAAAATACCATCCACTTTTTTCCAGGAAATGGAACAAATACTCCTAAAATTTGAATGGAACCAGAAGAGACCCCGAATAGCCAGAGGAATATTGAGAAAGAAAAGCAAAGCTGGCGGCATCACAATTCTGGACTTCCTGCTCTATGACAAAGCTGTCATCATCAAGACAGTATGGTACTGGCACAAAAACAGACACATGGATCCATGGAACAGAATCGAGAGCCCAGAAATGGACCCTCAACTCTATGGTCAACTTATCTTTGACAGAGCAGGAAGGAATGTCCAATGGCAAAAAGAGAGTCTCTTCAACAACTGGTGTTGGGAGAATTGGACAGCCCCATGCAGAAGAATGACAGTGGACCATTTCCTGACACCACACACAAAAGTAGACTCCAAATGGTTGAAAGACCTCAATGTGAGACAGGAGTCCATCAAAATCCTAAAGGAGAACACAGGTAGCAAGCACTTCGACCTCAGCCGCAGCAACTTCTTCCTAGAAACATCACCAAAGGCACGGGAAGCCAGGGCAAAAATGAACTATTGGGATTTCATCAAGATAAAAAGCTTTGGCACAGCAAAAGAAACAGTCCACAAAACCAAAAGACAACCGACAGATTGGGAGAAATTATTTGCAAATGACCTATCAGATAAAGGGCTACTACCCAATATGTATAAAAACTTATCAAACTCAACACCCAAAGAACAAATAATCCAATCAAGAAATAGGCAGAAGACATGAACAGACATTTTTCCAAAGAAGACATCCAAATGGCCCACAGGCACATGAAAAAGTGCTCAACACGGCTTGGCATCAGAGAAATCCAAATGAAAACCTCAATGAGATACCACCTCACACCCGTCAGAATGGCTCAAATGAACAAGTCAGGGAACGACAGAGTTTGGCGGGGATGTGGAGATAGGGGAACCCGCCGACACTGGTGGTGGGAATGCAAGCTGCTGCAACCCCTCTGGAAAACAGTATGGAGGTTCCTCACACAGTTGAAATTAGAGCTACCATTCGATCCAACATTTGCACTCCTGGGTATTTACCCCAAAGATACAAATGTAGGGACCCGAAGCGGTACGTGCACCCCATTGTTTATAGCAGCAATGTCCACAATAGCCAAACTGTGGAAACAGCCAAGATGTCCATCGACAGATGAATGGATAAAGAAGAGGTGGTATATATATACACAATGGACTATTACGCAGCCATCAAAAGGAATGAGATGTTGCCATGGACAACGACGTGGATGGAACTGGAGGGTCCGACGATTAGTGAAATAAGTCAATCAGAGAAAGACATGTATCATATGACCCCACTGATATGAGGGATTCTTAATCTCAGGAACAGAGTGAGGCTTGCTGGAGTGGTCGGGGGTGGGAGGGATGGGGTGGCTGGGTGATAGACATTGGGGAGGGTATGAGCTACGGTGAGCGCTGTGAATTGTGTAAGACTGTTGAATCACAGATCTGTACTTCTGAAACAACGCAACATATTTTAAGAATAAAGGAAAAGAAGGAGACAGCAGGAGTGGAAGAATGAAGGGGAGTTAGTGAGAGGATGAGACGGACCAGGAGAGATGATGGGTTCTGAAAAAAAATCTGAGGTTTCTAGAGGGGAGGTGGGTCGGGGGATTGGTTAGCCTGGTGGTGGGTATTAAAGAGGGCACATTCTCCATGGAGCACTGTGTGTTAGGAACAAACAATGAATCATGGGACACTACACCAAAACAAAGGATGTACTCCATGGTGATTAACAAAGCAATAAAAAACAAAGACTGTAATAAGAGATGAAGAAGGACACTATATCCTACTTAATGGGTCTATCCAACAAGAAGATCTCACAATTGTAAATATCTATGCCCCGAACATGGGAGCATCCAATTATATAAGGCAATTAAGAAGAAAAGCAAAGAAACACATTGACCACCATACAATCATAGTGGGGGACTTTAACACCCCCCCTGACTGAAATGGCCAGATCATCTAAGCAAAAGATCAACAAGGAAATAAAGACTTTAAATGACACACTGGACCAAATGGACTTCACAGACATATTCAGAACGTTCCATCCCAATGCAACGGAATACACATTCTTCTCTAGTGCCCATGGAACATTCTCCAGAATGGATCACATCCTAGGTCACAAATCAGGTCTCAACCGGTACCCAAAGATTGGGATCATTCCCTGCACATTTTCAGACCACAATGTTTTGAAACTAGAACTCAATCACAAGAGGAGAGTCGGAAAGAACTCAAATACATGGAGGCTAAAGAGCATCCTACGAAAGAATGAATGGGTCAACCAGGAAATTAAAGAAGAATTTAAAAAGTTCATGGAAACCAATGAAAATGAAAACTCAACTGTCCAAAATCTTTGGGATACAGCCAAGGCAGTCCTGCGAGGAAAGTATATAGCAATACAAGCCTTTCTCAAGAAACAAGAAAGGTCTCAAATACACACCCAACCCTACACCTAAAGGAGCTGGAGAAAGAACGGCAAATAAAGCCTAAACCCAGCAGGAGAAGAGAAATCATGCAGTTCAGAGCAGAAATCAATGAAATAGAACCCAGAAGAACAGTAGAAGTGATCAACGGAACTAGGAGCTGGTACTTTGAAAGAATTCACAAGATTGATACACCCCTGTCCAGGCTGATCAAAAAGAAAAGAGAAATGACCCAAATCAACAAAATCATGAATGAAAGAGGAGAGATCACAAACAACACCAAAGAAATACAAACAATTATAAGAACGTAATCTGAGCAACCCTAGGGCAGCAAATTCCATAACCTGGAAGAAATGGGTGCATTCCTAGAGATGTGTCAACTAACAAAACTGACCCAGGAAGAAATAGAAAACATGAACAGTCCTATAACCACGAAGGCAATTGAAGGAGTCATCAAAAACCTCCCAAGAAACCAAAGCCCAGGGCCAGATGGTTTCCCAGGGGAATTCTATCAGACATTTAAAGAAGAATTAATACCTATTCTCCTGAAACTGTTCCAAACAATAGAAATGGAAGGAAAACTTCCAAACTCATTTATGAGGCCACCATTACCTTGATTCCAAAACCAGACAAAGATCCCATCAAAAAGGAGAATTAGAGACCAATACCTTGAGGAACATCGATGCAAAAATTCTCACCAAAATACTAGCCAAGAGGACCCAACAGTACATGAAAAGGAGTATTCACCATGACCAAGTGGGATTTATCCCTGGGCTGCAAGGCAGGTTCAACATCCGCAAATCAGTCAACGTGATCAAATACATTAACAAAAGAAAGAACGAGAATCAGATGATCCTCTCAATAGATGCAGAAAAAGCATTGGACAAAGTACAGCACCCTTTCTGGATCAAAACTCTTCAGAGTATAGGGACAGCGGGTACATACCTCAATATCATAAAAGCCATCTACGAAAACCCTACAGCGAATATCATTCTCAATGGGGAAAAGCTGAGATCTTTTCCCCTAAGGTCAGGAACGCGGCAGGGATAGCCATTCTCACCACTGCTATTCAACATAGTATTAGAAGTCCTAGCCACAGCAATCAGACAACAAAATGTAATCCAAGGCATCCAAATCGGCAGAGAGGAAGTCAAACTCTCACTCTTTGCAGATGATATGATACTTTATGTGGAAAACCCAAAAGACTCCACCCCAAAACTGCTAGAACTCACACAGCAATTCCGTCAAGTAGCAGGCTATAAAATCAATGCACAGGAATCAGTGGCATTCCTATACACCAACAACAAGACAGAAGAGAGACAAATCAAGGAGTCGATCCCATTCACAACTGCACCCAAAACCAGAAGAGACCTAGGAATATATTCATCCCAAGAGGCAAAGGATCTGTACTCAGAAAACTACAAAATACGCAGGAAAGAAATTGAAGAAGACACAAAGAAACGGAAAAACGTTCCATGCTCATGGATTGGGAGAACCAACATTGTGAGGAGGTCAATGCTACCTAGAGCAATCTACACATGCAATGCAATCCCCATCAAAATACCATCCACTTTTTTCCAGGAAATGGAACAAATACTCCTAAAATTTGAATGGAACCAGAAGAGACCCCGAATAGCCAGAGGAATATTGAGAAAGAAAAGCAAAGCTGGCGGCATCACAATTCTGGACTTCCTGCTCTATGACAAAGCTGTCATCATCAAGACAGTATGGTACTGGCACAAAAACAGACACATGGATCCATGGAACAGAATCGAGAGCCCAGAAATGGACCCTCAACTCTATGGTCAACTTATCTTTGACAGAGCAGGAAGGAATGTCCAATGGCAAAAAGAGAGTCTCTTCAACAACTGGTGTTGGGAGAATTGGACAGCCCCATGCAGAAGAATGACAGTGGACCATTTCCTGACACCACACACAAAAGTAGACTCCAAATGGTTGAAAGACCTCAATGTGAGACAGGAGTCCATCAAAATCCTAAAGGAGAACACAGGTAGCAAGCACTTCGACCTCAGCCGCAGCAACTTCTTCCTAGAAACATCACCAAAGGCACGGGAAGCCAGGGCAAAAATGAACTATTGGGATTTCATCAAGATAAAAAGCTTTGGCACAGCAAAAGAAACAGTCCACAAAACCAAAAGACAACCGACAGATTGGGAGAAATTATTTGCAAATGACCTATCAGATAAAGGGCTACTACCCAATATGTATAAAAACTTATCAAACTCAACACCCAAAGAACAAATAATCCAATCAAGAAATAGGCAGAAGACATGAACAGACATTTTTCCAAAGAAGACATCCAAATGGCCCACAGGCACATGAAAAAGTGCTCAACACGGCTTGGCATCAGAGAAATCCAAATGAAAACCTCAATGAGATACCACCTCACACCCGTCAGAATGGCTCAAATGAACAAGTCAGGGAACGACAGAGTTTGGCGGGGATGTGGAGATAGGGGAACCCGCCGACACTGGTGGTGGGAATGCAAGCTGCTGCAACCCCTCTGGAAAACAGTATGGAGGTTCCTCACACAGTTGAAATTAGAGCTACCATTCGATCCAACATTTGCACTCCTGGGTATTTACCCCAAAGATACAAATGTAGGGACCCGAAGCGGTACGTGCACCCCATTGTTTATAGCAGCAATGTCCACAATAGCCAAACTGTGGAAACAGCCAAGATGTCCATCGACAGATGAATGGATAAAGAAGAGGTGGTATATATATACACAATGGACTATTACGCAGCCATCAAAAGGAATGAGATGTTGCCATGGACAACGACGTGGATGGAACTGGAGGGTCCGACGATTAGTGAAATAAGTCAATCAGAGAAAGACATGTATCATATGACCCCACTGATATGAGGGATTCTTAATCTCAGGAACAGAGTGAGGCTTGCTGGAGTGGTCGGGGGTGGGAGGGATGGGGTGGCTGGGTGATAGACATTGGGGAGGGTATGAGCTACGGTGAGCGCTGTGAATTGTGTAAGACTGTTGAATCACAGATCTGTACTTCTGAAACAACGCAACATATTTTAAGAATAAAGGAAAAGAAGGAGACAGCAGGAGTGGAAGAATGAAGGGGAGTTAGTGAGAGGATGAGACGGACCAGGAGAGATGATGGGTTCTGAAAAAAAATCTGAGGTTTCTAGAGGGGAGGTGGGTCGGGGGATTGGTTAGCCTGGTGGTGGGTATTAAAGAGGGCACATTCTCCATGGAGCACTGTGTGTTAGGAACAAACAATGAATCATGGGACACTACACCAAAACAAAGGATGTACTCCATGGTGATTAACAAAGCAATAAAAAACAAAGACTGTAATAAGAGATGAAGAAGGACACTATATCCTACTTAATGGGTCTATCCAACAAGAAGATCTCACAATTGTAAATATCTATGCCCCGAACATGGGAGCATCCAATTATATAAGGCAATTAAGAAGAAAAGCAAAGAAACACATTGACCACCATACAATCATAGTGGGGGACTTTAACACCCCCCCTGACTGAAATGGCCAGATCATCTAAGCAAAAGATCAACAAGGAAATAAAGACTTTAAATGACACACTGGACCAAATGGACTTCACAGACATATTCAGAACGTTCCATCCCAATGCAACGGAATACACATTCTTCTCTAGTGCCCATGGAACATTCTCCAGAATGGATCACATCCTAGGTCACAAATCAGGTCTCAACCGGTACCCAAAGATTGGGATCATTCCCTGCACATTTTCAGACCACAATGTTTTGAAACTAGAACTCAATCACAAGAGGAGAGTCGGAAAGAACTCAAATACATGGAGGCTAAAGAGCATCCTACGAAAGAATGAATGGGTCAACCAGGAAATTAAAGAAGAATTTAAAAAGTTCATGGAAACCAATGAAAATGAAAACTCAACTGTCCAAAATCTTTGGGATACAGCCAAGGCAGTCCTGCGAGGAAAGTATATAGCAATACAAGCCTTTCTCAAGAAACAAGAAAGGTCTCAAATACACACCCAACCCTACACCTAAAGGAGCTGGAGAAAGAACGGCAAATAAAGCCTAAACCCAGCAGGAGAAGAGAAATCATGCAGTTCAGAGCAGAAATCAATGAAATAGAACCCAGAAGAACAGTAGAAGTGATCAACGGAACTAGGAGCTGGTACTTTGAAAGAATTCACAAGATTGATACACCCCTGTCCAGGCTGATCAAAAAGAAAAGAGAAATGACCCAAATCAACAAAATCATGAATGAAAGAGGAGAGATCACAAACAACACCAAAGAAATACAAACAATTATAAGAACGTAATCTGAGCAACCCTAGGGCAGCAAATTCCATAACCTGGAAGAAATGGGTGCATTCCTAGAGATGTGTCAACTAACAAAACTGACCCAGGAAGAAATAGAAAACATGAACAGTCCTATAACCACGAAGGCAATTGAAGTAGTCATCAAAAACCTCCCAAGAAACCAAAGCCCAGGGCCAGATGGTTTCCCAGGGGAATTCTATCAGACATTTAAAGAAGAATTAATACCTATTCTCCTGAAACTGTTCCAAACAATAGAAATGGAAGGAAAACTTCCAAACTCATTTATGAGGCCACCATTACCTTGATTCCAAAACCAGACAAAGATCCCATCAAAAAGGAGAATTAGAGACCAATATCCTTGATGAACATCGATGCAAAAATTCTCACCAAAATACTAGCCAAGAGGACCCAACAGTACATGAAAAGGAGTATTCACCATGACCAAGTGGGATTTATCCCTGGGCTGCAAGGCAGGTTCAACATCCGCAAATCAGTCAACGTGATCAAATACATTAACAAAAGAAAGAACGAGAATCAGATGATCCTCTCAATAGATGCAGAAAAAGCATTGGACAAAGTACAGCACCCTTTCTGGATCAAAACTCTTCAGAGTATAGGGACAGCGGGTACATACCTCAATATCATAAAAGCCATCTACGAAAACCCTACAGCGAATATCATTCTCAATGGGGAAAAGCTGAGATCTTTTCCCCTAAGGTCAGGAACGCGGCAGGGATAGCCATTCTCACCACTGCTATTCAACATAGTATTAGAAGTCCTAGCCACAGCAATCAGACAACAAAATGTAATCCAAGGCATCCAAATCGGCAGAGAGGAAGTCAAACTCTCACTCTTTGCAGATGATATGATACTTTATGTGGAAAACCCAAAAGACTCCACCCCAAAACTGCTAGAACTCACACAGCAATTCCGTCAAGTAGCAGGCTATAAAATCAATGCACAGGAATCAGTGGCATTCCTATACACCAACAACAAGACAGAAGAGAGACAAATCAAGGAGTCGATCCCATTCACAACTGCACCCAAAACCAGAAGAGACCTAGGAATATAT
Source organism: Eumetopias jubatus (assembly GCF_037043125.1). Taxonomy (NCBI): domain Eukaryota; kingdom Metazoa; phylum Chordata; class Mammalia; order Carnivora; family Otariidae; genus Eumetopias; species Eumetopias jubatus. The sequence continues at coordinate 133,228 of NW_028274873.1, forward strand.
TCATCCCAAGAGGCAAAGGATCTGTACTCAGAAAACTACAAAATACGCAGGAAAGAAATTGAAGAAGACACAAAGAAACGGAAAAACGTTCCATGCTCATGGATTGGGAGAACCAACATTGTGAAGAGGTCAATGCTACCTAGAGCAATCTACACATGCAATGCAATCCCCATCAAAATACCATCCACTTTTTTCCAGGAAATGGAACAAATACTCCTAAAATTTGAATGGAACCAGAAGAGACCCCGAATAGCCAGAGGAATATTGAGAAAGAAAAGCAAAGCTGGCGGCATCACAATTCTGGACTTCCTGCTCTATGACAAAGCTGTCATCATCAAGACAGTATGGTACTGGCACAAAAACAGACACATGGATCCATGGAACAGAATCGAGAGCCCAGAAATGGACCCTCAACTCTATGGTCAACTTATCTTTGACAGAGCAGGAAGGAATGTCCAATGGCAAAAAGAGAGTCTCTTCAACAACTGGTGTTGGGAGAATTGGACAGCCCCATGCAGAAGAATGACAGTGGACCATTTCCTGACACCACACACAAAAGTAGACTCCAAATGGTTGAAAGACCTCAATGTGAGACAGGAGTCCATCAAAATCCTAAAGGAGAACACAGGTAGCAAGCACTTCGACCTCAGCCGCAGCAACTTCTTCCTAGAAACATCACCAAAGGCACGGGAAGCCAGGGCAAAAATGAACTATTGGGATTTCATCAAGATAAAAAGCTTTGGCACAGCAAAAGAAACAGTCCACAAAACCAAAAGACAACCGACAGATTGGGAGAAATTATTTGCAAATGACCTATCAGATAAAGGGCTACTACCCAATATGTATAAAAACTTATCAAACTCAACACCCAAAGAACAAATAATCCAATCAAGAAATAGGCAGAAGACATGAACAGACATTTTTCCAAAGAAGACATCCAAATGGCCCACAGGCACATGAAAAAGTGCTCAACACGGCTTGGCATCAGAGAAATCCAAATGAAAACCTCAATGAGATACCACCTCACACCCGTCAGAATGGCTCAAATGAACAAGTCAGGGAACGACAGAGTTTGGCGGGGATGTGGAGATAGGGGAACCCGCCGACACTGGTGGTGGGAATGCAAGCTGCTGCAACCCCTCTGGAAAACAGTATGGAGGTTCCTCACACAGTTGAAATTAGAGCTACCATTCGATCCAACATTTGCACTCCTGGGTATTTACCCCAAAGATACAAATGTAGGGACCCGAAGCGGTACGTGCACCCCATTGTTTATAGCAGCAATGTCCACAATAGCCAAACTGTGGAAACAGCCAAGATGTCCATCGACAGATGAATGGATAAAGAAGAGGTGGTATATATATACACAATGGACTATTACGCAGCCATCAAAAGGAATGAGATGTTGCCATGGACAACGACGTGGATGGAACTGGAGGGTCCGACGATTAGTGAAATAAGTCAATCAGAGAAAGACATGTATCATATGACCCCACTGATATGAGGGATTCTTAATCTCAGGAACAGAGTGAGGCTTGCTGGAGTGGTCGGGGGTGGGAGGGATGGGGTGGCTGGGTGATAGACATTGGGGAGGGTATGAGCTACGGTGAGCGCTGTGAATTGTGTAAGACTGTTGAATCACAGATCTGTACTTCTGAAACAACGCAACATATTTTAAGAATAAAGGAAAAGAAGGAGACAGCAGGAGTGGAAGAATGAAGGGGAGTTAGTGAGAGGATGAGACGGACCAGGAGAGATGATGGGTTCTGAAAAAAAATCTGAGGTTTCTAGAGGGGAGGTGGGTCGGGGGATTGGTTAGCCTGGTGGTGGGTATTAAAGAGGGCACATTCTCCATGGAGCACTGTGTGTTAGGAACAAACAATGAATCATGGGACACTACACCAAAACAAAGGATGTACTCCATGGTGATTAACAAAGCAATAAAAAACAAAGACTGTAATAAGAGATGAAGAAGGACACTATATCCTACTTAATGGGTCTATCCAACAAGAAGATCTCACAATTGTAAATATCTATGCCCCGAACATGGGAGCATCCAATTATATAAGGCAATTAAGAAGAAAAGCAAAGAAACACATTGACCACCATACAATCATAGTGGGGGACTTTAACACCCCCCCTGACTGAAATGGCCAGATCATCTAAGCAAAAGATCAACAAGGAAATAAAGACTTTAAATGACACACTGGACCAAATGGACTTCACAGACATATTCAGAACGTTCCATCCCAATGCAACGGAATACACATTCTTCTCTAGTGCCCATGGAACATTCTCCAGAATGGATCACATCCTAGGTCACAAATCAGGTCTCAACCGGTACCCAAAGATTGGGATCATTCCCTGCACATTTTCAGACCACAATGTTTTGAAACTAGAACTCAATCACAAGAGGAGAGTCGGAAAGAACTCAAATACATGGAGGCTAAAGAGCATCCTACGAAAGAATGAATGGGTCAACCAGGAAATTAAAGAAGAATTTAAAAAGTTCATGGAAACCAATGAAAATGAAAACTCAACTGTCCAAAATCTTTGGGATACAGCCAAGGCAGTCCTGCGAGGAAAGTATATAGCAATACAAGCCTTTCTCAAGAAACAAGAAAGGTCTCAAATACACACCCAACCCTACACCTAAAGGAGCTGGAGAAAGAACGGCAAATAAAGCCTAAACCCAGCAGGAGAAGAGAAATCATGCAGTTCAGAGCAGAAATCAATGAAATAGAACCCAGAAGAACAGTAGAAGTGATCAACGGAACTAGGAGCTGGTACTTTGAAAGAATTCACAAGATTGATACACCCCTGTCCAGGCTGATCAAAAAGAAAAGAGAAATGACCCAAATCAACAAAATCATGAATGAAAGAGGAGAGATCACAAACAACACCAAAGAAATACAAACAATTATAAGAACGTAATCTGAGCAACCCTAGGGCAGCAAATTCCATAACCTGGAAGAAATGGGTGCATTCCTAGAGATGTGTCAACTAACAAAACTGACCCAGGAAGAAATAGAAAACATGAACAGTCCTATAACCACGAAGGCAATTGAAGTAGTCATCAAAAACCTCCCAAGAAACCAAAGCCCAGGGCCAGATGGTTTCCCAGGGGAATTCTATCAGACATTTAAAGAAGAATTAATACCTATTCTCCTGAAACTGTTCCAAACAATAGAAATGGAAGGAAAACTTCCAAACTCATTTATGAGGCCACCATTACCTTGATTCCAAAACCAGACAAAGATCCCATCAAAAAGGAGAATTAGAGACCAATATCCTTGATGAACATCGATGCAAAAATTCTCACCAAAATACTAGCCAAGAGGACCCAACAGTACATGAAAAGGAGTATTCACCATGACCAAGTGGGATTTATCCCTGGGCTGCAAGGCTGGTTCAACATCCGCAAATCAGTCAACGTGATCAAATACATTAACAAAAGAAAGAACGAGAATCATATGATCCTCCCAAGAGATGCAGAAAAAGCATTGGACAAAGTACAGCACCCTTTCTGGATCAAAACTCTTCAGAGTATAGGGACAGCGGGTACATACCTCAATATCATAAAAGCCATCTACGAAAACCCTACAGCGAATATCATTCTCAATGGGGAAAAGCTGAGATCTTTTCCCCTAAGGTCAGGAACGCGGCAGGGATAGCCATTCTCACCACTGCTATTCAACATAGTATTAGAAGTCCTAGCCACAGCAATCAGACAACAAAATGTAATCCAAGGCATCCAAATCGGCAGAGAGGAAGTCAAACTCTCACTCTTTGCAGATGATATGATACTTTATGTGGAAAACCCAAAAGACTCCACCCCAAAACTGCTAGAACTCACACAGCAATTCCGTCAAGTAGCAGGCTATAAAATCAATGCACAGGAATCAGTGGCATTCCTATACACCAACAACAAGACAGAAGAGAGACAAATCAAGGAGTCGATCCCATTCACAACTGCACCCAAAACCAGAAGAGACCTAGGAATATATTCATCCCAAGAGGCAAAGGATCTGTACTCAGAAAACTACAAAATACGCAGGAAAGAAATTGAAGAAGACACAAAGAAACGGAAAAACGTTCCATGCTCATGGATTGGGAGAACCAACATTGTGAAGAGGTCAATGCTACCTAGAGCAATCTACACATGCAATGCAATCCCCATCAAAATACCATCCACTTTTTTCCAGGAAATGGAACAAATACTCCTAAAATTTGAATGGAACCAGAAGAGACCCCGAATAGCCAGAGGAATATTGAGAAAGAAAAGCAAAGCTGGCGGCATCACAATTCTGGACTTCCTGCTCTATGACAAAGCTGTCATCATCAAGACAGTATGGTACTGGCACAAAAACAGACACATGGATCCATGGAACAGAATCGAGAGCCCAGAAATGGACCCTCAACTCTATGGTCAACTTATCTTTGACAGAGCAGGAAGGAATGTCCAATGGCAAAAAGAGAGTCTCTTCAACAACTGGTGTTGGGAGAATTGGACAGCCCCATGCAGAAGAATGACAGTGGACCATTTCCTGACACCACACACAAAAGTAGACTCCAAATGGTTGAAAGACCTCAATGTGAGACAGGAGTCCATCAAAATCCTAAAGGAGAACACAGGTAGCAAGCACTTCGACCTCAGCCGCAGCAACTTCTTCCTAGAAACATCACCAAAGGCACGGGAAGCCAGGGCAAAAATGAACTATTGGGATTTCATCAAGATAAAAAGCTTTGGCACAGCAAAAGAAACAGTCCACAAAACCAAAAGACAACCGACAGATTGGGAGAAATTATTTGCAAATGACCTATCAGATAAAGGGCTACTACCCAATATGTATAAAAACTTATCAAACTCAACACCCAAAGAACAAATAATCCAATCAAGAAATAGGCAGAAGACATGAACAGACATTTTTCCAAAGAAGACATCCAAATGGCCCACAGGCACATGAAAAAGTGCTCAACACGGCTTGGCATCAGAGAAATCCAAATGAAAACCTCAATGAGATACCACCTCACACCCGTCAGAATGGCTCAAATGAACAAGTCAGGGAACGACAGAGTTTGGCGGGGATGTGGAGATAGGGGAACCCGCCGACACTGGTGGTGGGAATGCAAGCTGCTGCAACCCCTCTGGAAAACAGTATGGAGGTTCCTCACACAGTTGAAATTAGAGCTACCATTCGATCCAATATTTGCACTCCTGGGTATTTACCCCAAAGATACAAATGTAGGGACCCGAAGCGGTACGTGCACCCCATTGTTTATAGCAGCAATGTCCACAATAGCCAAACTGTGGAAACAGCCAAGATGTCCATCGACAGATGAATGGATAAAGAAGAGGTGGTATATATATACACAATGGACTATTACGCAGCCATCAAAAGGAATGAGATGTTGCCATGGACAACGACGTGGATGGAACTGGAGGGTCCGACGATTAGTGAAATAAGTCAATCAGAGAAAGACATGTATCATATGACCCCACTGATATGAGGGATTCTTAATCTCAGGAACAGAGTGAGGCTTGCTGGAGTGGTCGGGGGTGGGAGGGATGGGGTGGCTGGGTGATAGACATTGGGGAGGGTATGAGCTACGGTGAGCGCTGTGAATTGTGTAAGACTGTTGAATCACAGATCTGTACTTCTGAAACAACGCAACATATTTTAAGAATAAAGGAAAAGAAGGAGACAGCAGGAGTGGAAGAATGAAGGGGAGTTAGTGAGAGGATGAGACGGACCAGGAGAGATGATGGGTTCTGAAAAAAAATCTGAGGTTTCTAGAGGGGAGGTGGGTCGGGGGATTGGTTAGCCTGGTGGTGGGTATTAAAGAGGGCACATTCTCCATGGAGCACTGTGTGTTAGGAACAAACAATGAATCATGGGACACTACACCAAAACAAAGGATGTACTCCATGGTGATTAACAAAGCAATAAAAAACAAAGACTGTAATAAGAGATGAAGAAGGACACTATATCCTACTTAATGGGTCTATCCAACAAGAAGATCTCACAATTGTAAATATCTATGCCCCGAACATGGGAGCATCCAATTATATAAGGCAATTAAGAAGAAAAGCAAAGAAACACATTGACCACCATACAATCATAGTGGGGGACTTTAACACCCCCCCCTGACTGAAATGGCCAGATCATCTAAGCAAAAGATCAACAAGGAAATAAAGACTTTAAATGACACACTGGACCAAATGGACTTCACAGACATATTCAGAACGTTCCATCCCAATGCAACGGAATACACATTCTTCTCTAGTGCCCATGGAACATTCTCCAGAATGGATCACATCCTAGGTCACAAATCAGGTCTCAACCGGTACCCAAAGATTGGGATCATTCCCTGCACATTTTCAGACCACAATGTTTTGAAACTAGAACTCAATCACAAGAGGAGAGTCGGAAAGAACTCAAATACATGGAGGCTAAAGAGCATCCTACGAAAGAATGAATGGGTCAACCAGGAAATTAAAGAAGAATTTAAAAAGTTCATGGAAACCAATGAAAATGAAAACTCAACTGTCCAAAATCTTTGGGATACAGCCAAGGCAGTCCTGCGAGGAAAGTATATAGCAATACAAGCCTTTCTCAAGAAACAAGAAAGGTCTCAAATACACACCCAACCCTACACCTAAAGGAGCTGGAGAAAGAACGGCAAATAAAGCCTAAACCCAGCAGGAGAAGAGAAATCATGCAGTTCAGAGCAGAAATCAATGAAATAGAACCCAGAAGAACAGTAGAAGTGATCAACGGAACTAGGAGCTGGTACTTTGAAAGAATTCACAAGATTGATACACCCCTGTCCAGGCTGATCAAAAAGAAAAGAGAAATGACCCAAATCAACAAAATCATGAATGAAAGAGGAGAGATCACAAACAACACCAAAGAAATACAAACAATTATAAGAACGTAATCTGAGCAACCCTAGGGCAGCAAATTCCATAACCTGGAAGAAATGGGTGCATTCCTAGAGATGTGTCAACTAACAAAACTGACCCAGGAAGAAATAGAAAACATGAACAGTCCTATAACCACGAAGGCAATTGAAGTAGTCATCAAAAACCTCCCAAGAAACCAAAGCCCAGGGCCAGATGGTTTCCCAGGGGAATTCTATCAGACATTTAAAGAAGAATTAATACCTATTCTCCTGAAACTGTTCCAAACAATAGAAATGGAAGGAAAACTTCCAAACTCATTTATGAGGCCACCATTACCTTGATTCCAAAACCAGACAAAGATCCCATCAAAAAGGAGAATTAGAGACCAATATCCTTGATGAACATCGATGCAAAAATTCTCACCAAAATACTAGCCAAGAGGACCCAACAGTACATGAAAAGGAGTATTCACCATGACCAAGTGGGATTTATCCCTGGGCTGCAAGGCAGGTTCAACATCCGCAAATCAGTCAACGTGATCAAATACATTAACAAAAGAAAGAACGAGAATCAGATGATCCTCTCAATAGATGCAGAAAAAGCATTGGACAAAGTACAGCACCCTTTCTGGATCAAAACTCTTCAGAGTATAGGGACAGCGGGTACATACCTCAATATCATAAAAGCCATCTACGAAAACCCTACAGCGAATATCATTCTCAATGGGGAAAAGCTGAGATCTTTTCCCCTAAGGTCAGGAACGCGGCAGGGATAGCCATTCTCACCACTGCTATTCAACATAGTATTAGAAGTCCTAGCCACAGCAATCAGACAACAAAATGTAATCCAAGGCATCCAAATCGGCAGAGAGGAAGTCAAACTGTCACTCTTTGCAGATGATATGATACTTTATGTGGAAAACCCAAAAGACTCCACCCCAAAACTGCTAGAACTCACACAGCAATTCCGTCAAGTAGCAGGCTATAAAATCAATGCACAGGAATCAGTGGCATTCCTATACACCAACAACAAGACAGAAGAGAGACAAATCAAGGAGTCGATCCCATTCACAACTGCACCCAAAACCAGAAGAGACCTAGGAATATATTCATCCCAAGAGGCAAAGGATCTGTACTCAGAAAACTACAAAATACGCAGGAAAGAAATTGAAGAAGACACAAAGAAACGGAAAAACGTTCCATGCTCATGGATTGGGAGAACCAACATTGTGAAGAGGTCAATGCTACCTAGAGCAATCTACACATGCAATGCAATCCCCATCAAAATACCATCCACTTTTTTCCAGGAAATGGAACAAATACTCCTAAAATTTGAATGGAACCAGAAGAGACCCCGAATAGCCAGAGGAATATTGAGAAAGAAAAGCAAAGCTGGCGGCATCACAATTCTGGACTTCCTGCTCTATGACAAAGCTGTCATCATCAAGACAGTATGGTACTGGCACAAAAACAGACACATGGATCCATGGAACAGAATCGAGAGCCCAGAAATGGACCCTCAACTCTATGGTCAACTTATCTTTGACAGAGCAGGAAGGAATGTCCAATGGCAAAAAGAGAGTCTCTTCAACAACTGGTGTTGGGAGAATTGGACAGCCCCATGCAGAAGAATGACAGTGGACCATTTCCTGACACCACACACAAAAGTAGACTCCAAATGGTTGAAAGACCTCAATGTGAGACAGGAGTCCATCAAAATCCTAAAGGAGAACACAGGTAGCAAGCACTTCGACCTCAGCCGCAGCAACTTCTTCCTAGAAACATCACCAAAGGCACGGGAAGCCAGGGCAAAAATGAACTATTGGGATTTCATCAAGATAAAAAGCTTTGGCACAGCAAAAGAAACAGTCCACAAAACCAAAAGACAACCGACAGATTGGGAGAAATTATTTGCAAATGACCTATCAGATAAAGGGCTACTACCCAATATGTATAAAAACTTATCAAACTCAACACCCAAAGAACAAATAATCCAATCAAGAAATAGGCAGAAAACATGAACAGACATTTTTCCAAAGAAGACATCCAAATGGCCCACAGGCACATGAAAAAGTGCTCAACACGGCTTGGCATCAGAGAAATCCAAATGAAAACCTCAATGAGATACCACCTCACACCCGTCAGAATGGCTCAAATGAACAAGTCAGGGAACGACAGAGTTTGGCGGGGATGTGGAGATAGGGGAACCCGCCGACACTGGTGGTGGGAATGCAAGCTGCTGCAACCCCTCTGGAAAACAGTATGGAGGTTCCTCACACAGTTGAAATTAGAGCTACCATTCGATCCAACATTTGCACTCCTGGGTATTTACCCCAAAGATACAAATGTAGGGACCCGAAGGGGTACGTGCACCCCATTGTTTATAGCAGCAATGTCCACAATAGCCAAACTGTGGAAACAGCCAAGATGTCCATCGACAGATGAATGGATAAAGAAGAGGTGGTATATATATACACAATGGACTATTACGCAGCCATCAAAAGGAATGAGATGTTGCCATGGACAACGACGTGGATGGAACTGGAGGGTCCGACGATTAGTGAAATAAGTCAATCAGAGAAAGACATGTATCATATGACCCCACTGATATGAGGGATTCTTAATCTCAGGAACAGAGTGAGGCTTGCTGGAGTGGTCGGGGGTGGGATGGATGGGGTGGCTGGGTGATAGACATTGGGGAGTGTATGAGCTACGGTGAGCGCTGTGAATTGTGTAAGACTGTTGAATCACAGATCTGTACTTCTGAAACAACGCAACATATTTTAAGAATAAAGGAAAAGAAGGAGACAGCAGGAGTGGAAGAATGAAGGGGAGTTAGTGAGAGGATGAGACGGACCAGGAGAGATGATGGGTTCTGAAAAAAAATCTGAGGTTTCTAGAGGGGAGGTGGGTCGGGGGATTGGTTAGCCTGGTGGTGGGTATTAAAGAGGGCACATTCTCCATGGAGCACTGTGTGTTAGGAACAAACAATGAATCATGGGACACTACACCAAAACAAAGGATGTACTCCATGGTGATTAACAAAGCAATAAAAAACAAAGACTGTAATAAGAGATGAAGAAGGACACTATATCCTACTTAATGGGTCTATCCAACAAGAAGATCTCACAATTGTAAATATCTATGCCCCGAACATGGGAGCATCCAATTATATAAGGCAATTAAGAAGAAAAGCAAAGAAACACATTGACCACCATACAATCATAGTGGGGGACTTTAACACCCCCCCTGACTGAAATGGCCAGATCATCTAAGCAAAAGATCAACAAGGAAATAAAGACTTTAAATGACACACTGGACCAAATGGACTTCACAGACATATTCAGAACGTTCCATCCCAATGCAACGGAATACACATTCTTCTCTAGTGCCCATGGAACATTCTCCAGAATGGATCACATCCTAGGTCACAAATCAGGTCTCAACCGGTACCCAAAGATTGGGATCATTCCCTGCACATTTTCAGACCACAATGTTTTGAAACTAGAACTCAATCACAAGAGGAGAGTCGGAAAGAACTCAAATACATGGAGGCTAAAGAGCATCCTACGAAAGAATGAATGGGTCAACCAGGAAATTAAAGAAGAATTTAAAAAGTTCATGGAAACCAATGAAAATGAAAATTCAACTGTCCAAAATCTTTGGGATACAGCCAAGGCAGTCCTGCGAGGAAAGTATATAGCAATACAAGCCTTTCTCAAGAAACAAGAAAGGTCTCAAATACACACCCAACCCTACACCTAAAGGAGCTGGAGAAAGAACGGCAAATAAAGCCTAAACCCAGCAGGAGAAGAGAAATCATGCAGTTCAGAGCAGAAATCAATGAAATAGAACCCAGAAGAACAGTAGAAGTGATCAACGGAACTAGGAGCTGGTACTTTGAAAGAATTCACAAGATTGATACACCCCTGTCCAGGCTGATCAAAAAGAAAAGAGAAATGACCCAAATCAACAAAATCATGAATGAAAGAGGAGAGATCACAAACAACACCAAAGAAATACAAACAATTATAAGAACGTAATCTGAGCAACCCTAGGGCAGCAAATTCCATAACCTGGAAGAAATGGGTGCATTCCTAGAGATGTGTCAACTAACAAAACTGACCCAGGAAGAAATAGAAAACATGAACAGTCCTATAACCACGAAGGCAATTGAAGTAGTCATCAAAAACCTCCCAAGAAACCAAAGCCCAGGGCCAGATGGTTTCCCAGGGGAATTCTATCAGACATTTAAAGAAGAATTAATACCTATTCTCCTGAAACTGTTCCAAACAATAGAAATGGAAGGAAAACTTCCAAACTCATTTATGAGGCCACCATTACCTTGATTCCAAAACCAGACAAAGATCCCATCAAAAAGGAGAATTAGAGACCAATATCCTTGATGAACATCGATGCAAAAATTCTCACCAAAATACTAGCCAAGAGGACCCAACAGTACATGAAAAGGAGTATTCACCATGACCAAGTGGGATTTATCCCTGGGCTGCAAGGCTGGTTCAACATCCGCAAATCAGTCAACGTGATCAAATACATTAACAAAAGAAAGAACGAGAATCATATGATCCTCTCAATAGATGCAGAAAAAGCATTGGACAAAGTACAGCACCCTTTCTGGATCAAAACTCTTCAGAGTATAGGGACAGCGGGTACATACCTCAATATCATAAAAGCCATCTACGAAAACCCTACAGCGAATATCATTCTCAATGGGGAAAAGCTGAGATCTTTTCCCCTAAGGTCAGGAACGCGGCAGGGATAGCCATTCTCACCACTGCTATTCAACATAGTATTAGAAGTCCTAGCCACAGCAATCAGACAACAAAATGTAATCCAAGGCATCCAAATCGGCAGAGAGGAAGTCAAACTCTCACTCTTTGCAGATGATATGATACTTTATGTGGAAAACCCAAAAGACTCCACCCCAAAACTGCTAGAACTCACACAGCAATTCCGTCAAGTAGCAGGCTATAAAATCAATGCACAGGAATCAGTGGCATTCCTATACACCAACAACAAGACAGAAGAGAGACAAATCAAGGAGTCGATCCCATTCACAACTGCACCCAAAACCAGAAGAGACCTAGGAATATATTCATCCCAAGAGGCAAAGGATCTGTACTCAGAAAACTACAAAATACGCAGGAAAGAAATTGAAGAAGACACAAAGAAACGGAAAAACGTTCCATGCTCATGGATTGGGAGAACCAACATTGTGAAGAGGTCAATGCTACCTAGAGCAATCTACACATGCAATGCAATCCCCATCAAAATACCATCCACTTTTTTCCAGGAAATGGAACAAATACTCCTAAAATTTGAATGGAACCAGAAGAGACCCCGAATAGCCAGAGGAATATTGAGAAAGAAAAGCAAAGCTGGCGGCATCACAATTCTGGACTTCCTGCTCTATGACAAAGCTGTCATCATCAAGACAGTATGGTACTGGCACAAAAACAGACACATGGATCCATGGAACAGAATCGAGAGCCCAGAAATGGACCCTCAACTCTATGGTCAACTTATCTTTGACAGAGCAGGAAGGAATGTCCAATGGCAAAAAGAGAGTCTCTTCAACAACTGGTGTTGGGAGAATTGGACAGCCCCATGCAGAAGAATGACAGTGGACCATTTCCTGACACCACACACAAAAGTAGACTCCAAATGGTTGAAAGACCTCAATGTGAGACAGGAGTCCATCAAAATCCTAAAGGAGAACACAGGTAGCAAGCACTTCGACCTCAGCCGCAGCAACTTCTTCCTAGAAACATCACCAAAGGCACGGGAAGCCAGGGCAAAAATGAACTATTGGGATTTCATCAAGATAAAAAGCTTTGGCACAGCAAAAGAAACAGTCCACAAAACCAAAAGACAACCGACAGATTGGGAGAAATTATTTGCAAATGACCTATCAGATAAAGGGCTACTACCCAATATGTATAAAAACTTATCAAACTCAACACCCAAAGAACAAATAATCCAATCAAGAAATAGGCAGAAGACATGAACAGACATTTTTCCAAAGAAGACATCCAAATGGCCCACAGGCACATGAAAAAGTGCTCAACACGGCTTGGCATCAGAGAAATCCAAATGAAAACCTCAATGAGATACCACCTCACACCCGTCAGAATGGCTCAAATGAACAAGTCAGGGAACGACAGAGTTTGGCGGGGATGTGGAGATAGGGGAACCCGCCGACACTGGTGGTGGGAATGCAAGCTGCTGCAACCCCTCTGGAAAACAGTATGGAGGTTCCTCACACAGTTGAAATTAGAGCTACCATTCGATCCAACATTTGCACTCCTGGGTATTTACCCCAAAGATACAAATGTAGGGACCCGAAGCGGTACGTGCACCCCATTGTTTATAGCAGCAATGTCCACAATAGCCAAACTGTGGAAACAGCCAAGATGTCCATCGACAGATGAATGGATAAAGAAGAGGTGGTATATATATACACAATGGACTATTACGCAGCCATCAAAAGGAATGAGATGTTGCCATGGACAACGACGTGGATGGAACTGGAGGGTCCGACGATTAGTGAAATAAGTCAATCAGAGAAAGACATGTATCATATGACCCCACTGATATGAGGGATTCTTAATCTCAGGAACAGAGTGAGGCTTGCTGGAGTGGTCGGGGGTGGGAGGGATGGGGTGGCTGGGTGATAGACATTGGGGAGGGTATGAGCTACGGTGAGCGCTGTGAATTGTGTAAGACTGTTGAATCACAGATCTGTACTTCTGAAACAACGCAACATATTTTAAGAATAAAGGAAAAGAAGGAGACAGCAGGAGTGGAAGAATGAAGGGGAGTTAGTGAGAGGATGAGACGGACCAGGAGAGATGATGGGTTCTGAAAAAAAATCTGAGGTTTCTAGAGGGGAGGTGGGTCGGGGGATTGGTTAGCCTGGTGGTGGGTATTAAAGAGGGCACATTCTCCATGGAGCACTGTGTGTTAGGAACAAACAATGAATCATGGGACACTACACCAAAACAAATGATGTACTCCATGGTGATTAACAAAGCAATAAAAAACAAAGACTGTAATAAGAGATGAAGAAGGACACTATATCCTACTTAAAGGGTCTATCCAACAAGAAGATCTCACAATTGTAAATATCTATGCCCCGAACATGGGAGCATCCAATTATATAAGGCAATTAAGAAGAAAAGCAAAGAAACACATTGACCACCATACAATCATAGTGGGGGACTTTAACACCCCCCCTGACTGAAATGGCCAGATCATCTAAGCAAAAGATCAACAAGGAAATAAAGACTTTAAATGACACACTGGACCAAATGGACTTCACAGACATATTCAGAACGTTCCATCCCAATGCAACGGAATACACATTCTTCTCTAGTGCCCATGGAACATTCTCCAGAATGGATCACATCCTAGGTCACAAATCAGGTCTCAACCGGTACCCAAAGATTGGGATCATTCCCTGCACATTTTCAGACCACAATGTTTTGAAACTAGAACTCAATCACAAGAGGAGAGTCGGAAAGAACTCAAATACATGGAGGCTAAAGAGCATCCTACGAAAGAATGAATGGGTCAACCAGGAAATTAAAGAAGAATTTAAAAAGTTCATGGAAACCAATGAAAATGAAAACTCAACTGTCCAAAATCTTTGGGATACAGCCAAGGCAGTCCTGCGAGGAAAGTATATAGCAATACAAGCCTTTCTCAAGAAACAAGAAAGGTCTCAAATACACACCCAACCCTACACCTAAAGGAGCTGGAGAAAGAACGGCAAATAAAGCCTAAACCCAGCAGGAGAAGAGAAATCATGCAGTTCAGAGCAGAAATCAATGAAATAGAACCCAGAAGAACAGTAGAAGTGATCAACGGAACTAGGAGCTGGTACTTTGAAAGAATTCACAAGATTGATACACCCCTGTCCAGGCTGATCAAAAAGAAAAGAGAAATGACCCAAATCAACAAAATCATGAATGAAAGAGGAGAGATCACAAACAACACCAAAGAAATACAAACAATTATAAGAACGTAATCTGAGCAACCCTAGGGCAGCAAATTCCATAACCTGGAAGAAATGGGTGCATTCCTAGAGATGTGTCAACTAACAAAACTGACCCAGGAAGAAATAGAAAACATGAACAGTCCTATAACCACGAAGGCAATTGAAGTAGTCATCAAAAACCTCCCAAGAAACCAAAGCCCAGGGCCAGATGGTTTCCCAGGGGAATTCTATCAGACATTTAAAGAAGAATTAATACCTATTCTCCTGAAACTGTTCCAAACAATAGAAATGGAAGGAAAACTTCCAAACTCATTTATGAGGCCACCATTACCTTGATTCCAAAACCAGACAAAGATCCCATCAAAAAGGAGAATTAGAGACCAATATCCTTGAGGAACATCGATGCAAAAATTCTCACCAAAATACTAGCCAAGAGGACCCAACAGTACATGAAAAGGAGTATTCACCATGACCAAGTGGGATTTATCCCTGGGCTGCAAGGCTGGTTCAACATCCGCAAATCAGTCAACGTGATCAAATACATTAACAAAAGAAAGAACGAGAATCATATGATCCTCCCAAGAGATGCAGAAAAAGCATTGGACAAAGTACAGCACCCTTTCTGGATCAAAACTCTTCAGAGTATAGGGACAGCGGGTACATACCTCAATATCATAAAAGCCATCTACGAAAACCCTACAGCGAATATCATTCTCAATGGGGAAAAGCTGAGATCTTTTCCCCTAAGGTCAGGAACGCGGCAGGGATAGCCATTCTCACCACTGCTATTCAACATAGTATTAGAAGTCCTAGCCACAGCAATCAGACAACAAAATGTAATCCAAGGCATCCAAATCGGCAGAGAGGAAGTCAAACTCTCACTCTTTGCAGATGATATGATACTTTATGTGGAAAACCCAAAAGACTCCACCCCAAAACTGCTAGAACTCACACAGCAATTCCGTCAAGTAGCAGGCTATAAAATCAATGCACAGGAATCAGTGGCATTCCTATACACCAACAACAAGACAGAAGAGAGACAAATCAAGGAGTCGATCCCATTCACAACTGCACCCAAAACCAGAAGAGACCTAGGAATATATTCATCCCAAGAGGCAAAGGATCTGTACTCAGAAAACTACAAAATACGCAGGAAAGAAATTGAAGAAGACACAAAGAAACGGAAAAACGTTCCATGCTCATGGATTGGGAGAACCAACATTGTGAAGAGGTCAATGCTACCTAGAGCAATCTACACATGCAATGCAATCCCCATCAAAATACCATCCACTTTTTTCCAGGAAATGGAACAAATACTCCTAAAATTTGAATGGAACCAGAAGAGACCCCGAATAGCCAGAGGAATATTGAGAAAGAAAAGCAAAGCTGGCGGCATCACAATTCTGGACTTCCTGCTCTATGACAAAGCTGTCATCATCAAGACAGTATGGTACTGGCACAAAAACAGACACATGGATCCATGGAACAGAATCGAGAGCCCAGAAATGGACCCTCAACTCTATGGTCAACTTATCTTTGACAGAGCAGGAAGGAATGTCCAATGGCAAAAAGAGAGTCTCTTCAACAACTGGTGTTGGGAGAATTGGACAGCCCCATGCAGAAGAATGACAGTGGACCATTTCCTGACACCACACACAAAAGTAGACTCCAAATGGTTGAAAGACCTCAATGTGAGACAGGAGTCCATCAAAATCCTAAAGGAGAACACAGGTAGCAAGCACTTCGACCTCAGCCGCAGCAACTTCTTCCTAGAAACATCACCAAAGGCACGGGAAGCCAGGGCAAAAATGAACTATTGGGATTTCATCAAGATAAAAAGCTTTGGCACAGCAAAAGAAACAGTCCACAAAACCAAAAGACAACCGACAGATTGGGAGAAATTATTTGCAAATGACCTATCAGATAAAGGGCTACTACCCAATATGTATAAAAACTTATCAAACTCAACACCCAAAGAACAAATAATCCAATCAAGAAATAGGCAGAAGACATGAACAGACATTTTTCCAAAGAAGACATCCAAATGGCCCACAGGCACATGAAAAAGTGCTCAACACGGCTTGGCATCAGAGAAATCCAAATGAAAACCTCAATGAGATACCACCTCACACCCGTCAGAATGGCTCAAATGAACAAGTCAGGGAACGACAGAGTTTGGCGGGGATGTGGAGATAGGGGAACCCGCCGACACTGGTGGTGGGAATGCAAGCTGCTGCAACCCCTCTGGAAAACAGTATGGAGGTTCCTCACACAGTTGAAATTAGAGCTACCATTCGATCCAACATTTGCACTCCTGGGTATTTACCCCAAAGATACAAATGTAGGGACCCGAAGCGGTACGTGCACCCCATTGTTTATAGCAGCAATGTCCACAATAGCCAAACTGTGGAAACAGCCAAGATGTCCATCGACAGATGAATGGATAAAGAAGAGGTGGTATATATATACACAATGGACTATTACGCAGCCATCAAAAGGAATGAGATGTTGCCATGGACAACGACGTGGATGGAACTGGAGGGTCCGACGATTAGTGAAATAAGTCAATCAGAGAAAGACATGTATCATATGACCCCACTGATATGAGGGATTCTTAATCTCAGGAACAGAGTGAGGCTTGCTGGAGTGGTCGGGGGTGGGAGGGATGGGGTGGCTGGGTGATAGACATTGGGGAGGGTATGAGCTACGGTGAGCGCTGTGAATTGTGTAAGACTGTTGAATCACAGATCTGTACTTCTGAAACAACGCAACATATTTTAAGAATAAAGGAAAAGAAGGAGACAGCAGGAGTGGAAGAATGAAGGGGAGTTAGTGAGAGGATGAGACGGACCAGGAGAGATGATGGGTTCTGAAAAAAAATCTGAGGTTTCTAGAGGGGAGGTGGGTCGGGGGATTGGTTAGCCTGGTGGTGGGTATTAAAGAGGGCACATTCTCCATGGAGCACTGTGTGTTAGGAACAAACAATGAATCATGGGACACTACACCAAAACAAATGATGTACTCCATGGTGATTAACAAAGCAATAAAAAACAAAGACTGTAATAAGAGATGAAGAAGGACACTATATCCTACTTAAAGGGTCTATCCAACAAGAAGATCTCACAATTGTAAATATCTATGCCCCGAACATGGGAGCATCCAATTATATAAGGCAATTAAGAAGAAAAGCAAAGAAACACATTGACCACCATACAATCATAGTGGGGGACTTTAACACCCCCCCTGACTGAAATGGCCAGATCATCTAAGCAAAAGATCAACAAGGAAATAAAGACTTTAAATGACACACTGGACCAAATGGACTTCACAGACATATTCAGAACGTTCCATCCCAATGCAACGGAATACACATTCTTCTCTAGTGCCCATGGAACATTCTCCAGAATGGATCACATCCTAGGTCACAAATCAGGTCTCAACCGGTACCCAAAGATTGGGATCATTCCCTGCACATTTTCAGACCACAATGTTTTGAAACTAGAACTCAATCACAAGAGGAGAGTCGGAAAGAACTCAAATACATGGAGGCTAAAGAGCATCCTACGAAAGAATGAATGGGTCAACCAGGAAATTAAAGAAGAATTTAAAAAGTTCATGGAAACCAATGAAAATGAAAACTCAACTGTCCAAAATCTTTGGGATACAGCCAAGGCAGTCCTGCGAGGAAAGTATATAGCAATACAAGCCTTTCTCAAGAAACAAGAAAGGTCTCAAATACACACCCAACCCTACACCTAAAGGAGCTGGAGAAAGAACGGCAAATAAAGCCTAAACCCAGCAGGAGAAGAGAAATCATGCAGTTCAGAGCAGAAATCAATGAAATAGAACCCAGAAGAACAGTAGAAGTGATCAACGGAACTAGGAGCTGGTACTTTGAAAGAATTCACAAGATTGATACACCCCTGTCCAGGCTGATCAAAAAGAAAAGAGAAATGACCCAAATCAACAAAATCATGAATGAAAGAGGAGAGATCACAAACAACACCAAAGAAATACAAACAATTATAAGAACGTAATCTGAGCAACCCTAGGGCAGCAAATTCCATAACCTGGAAGAAATGGGTGCATTCCTAGAGATGTGTCAACTAACAAAACTGACCCAGGAAGAAATAGAAAACATGAACAGTCCTATAACCACGAAGGCAATTGAAGTAGTCATCAAAAACCTCCCAAGAAACCAAAGCCCAGGGCCAGATGGTTTCCCAGGGGAATTCTATCAGACATTTAAAGAAGAATTAATACCTATTCTCCTGAAACTGTTCCAAACAATAGAAATGGAAGGAAAACTTCCAAACTCATTTATGAGGCCACCATTACCTTGATTCCAAAACCAGACAAAGATCCCATCAAAAAGGAGAATTAGAGACCAATATCCTTGAGGAACATCGATGCAAAAATTCTCACCAAAATACTAGCCAAGAGGACCCAACAGTACATGAAAAGGAGTATTCACCATGACCAAGTGGGATTTATCCCTGGGCTGCAAGGCTGGTTCAACATCCGCAAATCAGTCAACGTGATCAAATACATTAACAAAAGAAAGAACGAGAATCATATGATCCTCCCAAGAGATGCAGAAAAAGCATTGGACAAAGTACAGCACCCTTTCTGGATCAAAACTCTTCAGAGTATAGGGACAGCGGGTACATACCTCAATATCATAAAAGCCATCTACGAAAACCCTACAGCGAATATCATTCTCAATGGGGAAAAGCTGAGATCTTTTCCCCTAAGGTCAGGAACGCGGCAGGGATAGCCATTCTCACCACTGCTATTCAACATAGTATTAGAAGTCCTAGCCACAGCAATCAGACAACAAAATGTAATCCAAGGCATCCAAATCGGCAGAGAGGAAGTCAAACTCTCACTCTTTGCAGATGATATGATACTTTATGTGGAAAACCCAAAAGACTCCACCCCAAAACTGCTAGAACTCACACAGCAATTCCGTCAAGTAGCAGGCTATAAAATCAATGCACAGGAATCAGTGGCATTCCTATACACCAACAACAAGACAGAAGAGAGACAAATCAAGGAGTCGATCCCATTCACAACTGCACCCAAAACCAGAAGAGACCTAGGAATATATTCATCCCAAGAGGCAAAGGATCTGTACTCAGAAAACTACAAAATACGCAGGAAAGAAATTGAAGAAGACACAAAGAAACGGAAAAACGTTCCATGCTCATGGATTGGGAGAACCAACATTGTGAAGAGGTCAATGCTACCTAGAGCAATCTACACATGCAATGCAATCCCCATCAAAATACCATCCACTTTTTTCCAGGAAATGGAACAAATACTCCTAAAATTTGAATGGAACCAGAAGAGACCCCGAATAGCCAGAGGAATATTGAGAAAGAAAAGCAAAGCTGGCGGCATCACAATTCTGGACTTCCTGCTCTATGACAAAGCTGTCATCATCAAGACAGTATGGTACTGGCACAAAAACAGACACATGGATCCATGGAACAGAATCGAGAGCCCAGAAATGGACCCTCAACTCTATGGTCAACTTATCTTTGACAGAGCAGGAAGGAATGTCCAATGGCAAAAAGAGAGTCTCTTCAACAACTGGTGTTGGGAGAATTGGACAGCCCCATGCAGAAGAATGACAGTGGACCATTTCCTGACACCACACACAAAAGTAGACTCCAAATGGTTGAAAGAGCTCAATGTGAGACAGGAGTCCATCAAAATCCTAAAGGAGAACACAGGTAGCAAGCACTTCGACCTCAGCCGCAGCAACTTCTTCCTAGAAACATCACCAAAGGCACGGGAAGCCAGGGCAAAAATGAACTATTGGGATTTCATCAAGATAAAAAGCTTTGGCACAGCAAAAGAAACAGTCCACAAAACCAAAAGACAACCGACAGATTGGGAGAAATTATTTGCAAATGACCTATCAGATAAAGGGCTACTACCCAATATGTATAAAAACTTATCAAACTCAACACCCAAAGAACAAATAATCCAATCAAGAAATAGGCAGAAGACATGAACAGACATTTTTCCAAAGAAGACATCCAAATGGCCCACAGGCACATGAAAAAGTGCTCAACACGGCTTGGCATCAGAGAAATCCAAATGAAAACCTCAATGAGATACCACCTCACACCCGTCAGAATGGCTCAAATGAACAAGTCAGGGAACGACAGAGTTTGGCGGGGATGTGGAGATAGGGGAACCCGCCGACACTGGTGGTGGGAATGCAAGCTGCTGCAACCCCTCTGGAAAACAGTATGGAGGTTCCTCACACAGTTGAAATTAGAGCTACCATTCGATCCAACATTTGCACTCCTGGGTATTTACCCCAAAGATACAAATGTAGGGACCCGAAGCGGTACGTGCACCCCATTGTTTATAGCAGCAATGTCCACAATAGCCAAACTGTGGAAACAGCCAAGATGTCCATCGACAGATGAATGGATAAAGAAGAGGTGGTATATATATACACAATGGACTATTACGCAGCCATCAAAAGGAATGAGATGTTGCCATGGACAACGACGTGGATGGAACTGGAGGGTCCGACGATTAGTGAAATAAGTCAATCAGAGAAAGACATGTATCATATGACCCCACTGATATGAGGGATTCTTAATCTCAGGAACAGAGTGAGGCTTGCTGGAGTGGTCGGGGGTGGGAGGGATGGGGTGGCTGGGTGATAGACATTGGGGAGGGTATGAGCTACGGTGAGCGCTGTGAATTGTGTAAGACTGTTGAATCACAGATCTGTACTTCTGAAACAACGCAACATATGTTAAGAATAAAGGAAAAGAAGGAGACAGCAGGAGTGGAAGAATGAAGGGGAGTTAGTGAGAGGATGAGACGGACCAGGAGAGATGATGGGTTCTGAAAAAAAATCTGAGGTTTCTAGAGGGGAGGTGGGTCGGGGGATTGGTTAGCCTGGTGGTGGGTATTAAAGAGGGCACATTCTCCATGGAGCACTGTGTGTTAGGAACAAACAATGAATCATGGGACACTACACCAAAACAAATGATGTACTCCATGGTGATTAACAAAGCAATAAAAAACAAAGACTGTAATAAGAGATGAAGAAGGACACTATATCCTACTTAAAGGGTCTATCCAACAAGAAGATCTCACAATTGTAAATATCTATGCCCCGAACATGGGAGCATCCAATTATATAAGGCAATTAAGAAGAAAAGCAAAGAAACACATTGACCACCATACAATCATAGTGGGGGACTTTAACACCCCCCCTGACTGAAATGGCCAGATCATCTAAGCAAAAGATCAACAAGGAAATAAAGACTTTAAATGACACACTGGACCAAATGGACTTCACAGACATATTCAGAACGTTCCATCCCAATGCAACGGAATACACATTCTTCTCTAGTGCCCATGGAACATTCTCCAGAATGGATCACATCCTAGGTCACAAATCAGGTCTCAACCGGTACCCAAAGATTGGGATCATTCCCTGCACATTTTCAGACCACAATGTTTTGAAACTAGAACTCAATCACAAGAGGAGAGTCGGAAAGAACTCAAATACATGGAGGCTAAAGAGCATCCTACGAAAGAATGAATGGGTCAACCAGGAAATTAAAGAAGAATTTAAAAAGTTCATGGAAACCAATGAAAATGAAAACTCAACTGTCCAAAATCTTTGGGATACAGCCAAGGCAGTCCTGCGAGGAAAGTATATAGCAATACAAGCCTTTCTCAAGAAACAAGAAAGGTCTCAAATACACACCCAACCCTACACCTAAAGGAGCTGGAGAAAGAACGGCAAATAAAGCCTAAACCCAGCAGGAGAAGAGAAATCATGCAGTTCAGAGCAGAAATCAATGAAATAGAACCCAGAAGAACAGTAGAAGTGATCAACGGAACTAGGAGCTGGTACTTTGAAAGAATTCACAAGATTGATACACCCCTGTCCAGGCTGATCAAAAAGAAAAGAGAAATGACCCAAATCAACAAAATCATGAATGAAAGAGGAGAGATCACAAACAACACCAAAGAAATACAAACAATTATAGGAACGTAATCTGAGCAACCCTAGGGCAGCAAATTCCATAACCTGGAAGAAATGGGTGCATTCCTAGAGATGTGTCAACTAACAAAACTGACCCAGGAAGAAATAGAAAACATGAACAGTCCTATAACCACGAAGGCAATTGAAGTAGTCATCAAAAACCTCCCAAGAAACCAAAGCCCAGGGCCAGATGGTTTCCCAGGGGAATTCTATCAGACATTTAAAGAAGAATTAATACCTATTCTCCTGAAACTGTTCCAAACAATAGAAATGGAAGGAAAACTTCCAAACTCATTTATGAGGCCACCATTACCTTGATTCCAAAACCAGACAAAGATCCCATCAAAAAGGAGAATTAGAGACCAATATCCTTGATGAACATCGATGCAAAAATTCTCACCAAAATACTAGCCAAGAGGACCCAACAGTACATGAAAAGGAGTATTCACCATGACCAAGTGGGATTTATCCCTGGGCTGCAAGGCTGGTTCAACATCCGCAAATCAGTCAACGTGATCAAATACATTAACAAAAGAAAGAACGAGAATCATATGATCCTCCCAAGAGATGCAGAAAAAGCATTGGACAAAGTACAGCACGCTTTCTGGATCAAAACTCTTCAGAGTATAGGGACAGCGGGTACATACCTCAATATCATAAAAGCCATCTACGAAAACCCTACAGCGAATATCATTCTCAATGGGGAAAAGCTGAGATCTTTTCCCCTAAGGTCAGGAACGCGGCAGGGATAGCCATTCTCACCACTGCTATTCAACATAGTATTAGAAGTCCTAGCCACAGCAATCAGACAACAAAATGTAATCCAAGGCATCCAAATCGGCAGAGAGGAAGTCAAACTCTCACTCTTTGCAGATGATATGATACTTTATGTGGAAAACCCAAAAGACTCCACCCCAAAACTGCTAGAACTCACACAGCAATTCCGTCAAGTAGCAGGCTATAAAATCAATGCACAGGAATCAGTGGCATTCCTATACACCAACAACAAGACAGAAGAGAGACAAATCAAGGAGTCGATCCCATTCACAACTGCACCCAAAACCAGAAGAGACCTAGGAATATATTCATCCCAAGAGGCAAAGGATCTGTACTCAGAAAACTACAAAATACGCAGGAAAGAAATTGAAGAAGACACAAAGAAACGGAAAAACGTTCCATGCTCATGGATTGGGAGAACCAACATTGTGAAGAGGTCAATGCTACCTAGAGCAATCTACACATGCAATGCAATCCCCATCAAAATACCATCCACTTTTTTCCAGGAAATGGAACAAATACTCCTAAAATTTGAATGGAACCAGAAGAGACCCCGAATAGCCAGAGGAATATTGAGAAAGAAAAGCAAAGCTGGCGGCATCACAATTCTGGACTTCCTGCTCTATGACAAAGCTGTCATCATCAAGACAGTATGGTACTGGCACAAAAACAGACACATGGATCCATGGAACAGAATCGAGAGCCCAGAAATGGACCCTCAACTCTATGGTCAACTTATCTTTGACAGAGCAGGAAGGAATGTCCAATGGCAAAAAGAGAGTCTCTTCAACAACTGGTGTTGGGAGAATTGGACAGCCCCATGCAGAAGAATGACAGTGGACCATTTCCTCACACCACACACAAAAGTAGACTCCAAATGGTTGAAAGACCTCAATGTGAGACAGGAGTCCATCAAAATCCTAAAGGAGAACACAGGTAGCAAGCACTTCGACCTCAGCCGCAGCAACTTCTTCCTAGAAACATCACCAAAGGCACGGGAAGCCAGGGCAAAAATGAACTATTGGGATTTCATCAAGATAAAAAGCTTTGGCACAGCAAAAGAAACAGTCCACAAAACCAAAAGACAACCGACAGATTGGGAGAAATTATTTGCAAATGACCTATCAGATAAAGGGCTACTACCCAATATGTATAAAAACTTATCAAACTCAACACCCAAAGAACAAATAATCCAATCAAGAAATAGGCAGAAGACATGAACAGACATTTTTCCAAAGAAGACATCCAAATGGCCCACAGGCACATGAAAAAGTGCTCAACACGGCTTGGCATCAGAGAAATCCAAATGAAAACCTCAATGAGATACCACCTCACACCCGTCAGAATGGCTCAAATGAACAAGTCAGGGAACGACAGAGTTTGGCGGGGATGTGGAGATAGGGGAACCCGCCGACACTGGTGGTGGGAATGCAAGCTGCTGCAACCCCTCTGGAAAACAGTATGGAGGTTCCTCACACACTTGAAATTAGAGCTACCATTCGATCCAACATTTGCACTCCTGGGTATTTACCCCAAAGATACAAATGTAGGGACCCGAAGCGGTACGTGCACCCCATTGTTTATAGCAGCAATGTCCACAATAGCCAAACTGTGGAAACAGCCAAGATGTCCATCGACAGATGAATGGATAAAGAAGAGGTGGTATATATATACACAATGGACTATTACGCAGCCATCAAAAGGAATGAGATGTTGCCATGGACAACGACGTGGATGGAACTGGAGGGTCCGACGATTAGTGAAATAAGTCAATCAGAGAAAGACATGTATCATATGACCCCACTGATATGAGGGATTCTTAATCTCAGGAACAGAGTGAGGCTTGCTGGAGTGGTCGGGGGTGGGAGGGATGGGGTGGCTGGGTGATAGACATTGGGGAGGGTATGAGCTACGGTGAGCGCTGTGAATTGTGTAAGACTGTTGAATCACAGATCTGTACTTCTGAAACAACGCAACATATTTTAAGAATAAAGGAAAAGAAGGAGACAGCAGGAGTGGAAAAATGAAGGGGAGTTAGTGAGAGGATGAGACGGACCAGGAGAGATGATGGGTTCTGAAAAAAAATCTGAGGTTTCTAGAGGGGAGGTGGGTCGGGGGATTGGTTAGCCTGGTGGTGGGTATTAAAGAGGGCACATTCTCCATGGAGCACTGTGTGTTAGGAACAAACAATGAATCATGGGACACTACACCAAAACAAATGATGTACTCCATGGTGATTAACAAAGCAATAAAAAACAAAGACTGTAATAAGAGATGAAGAAGGACACTATATCCTACTTAAAGGGTCTATCCAACAAGAAGATCTCACAATTGTAAATATCTATGCCCCGAACATGGGAGCATCCAATTATATAAGGCAATTAAGAAGAAAAGCAAAGAAACACATTGACCACCATACAATCATAGTGGGGGACTTTAACACCCCCCCTGACTGAAATGGCCAGATCATCTAAGCAAAAGATCAACAAGGAAATAAAGACTTTAAATGACACACTGGACCAAATGGACTTCACAGACATATTCAGAACGTTCCATCCCAATGCAACGGAATACACATTCTTCTCTAGTGCCCATGGAACATTCTCCAGAATGGATCACATCCTAGGTCACAAATCAGGTCTCAACCGGTACCCAAAGATTGGGATCATTCCCTGCACATTTTCAGACCACAATGTTTTGAAACTAGAACTCAATCACAAGAGGAGAGTCGGAAAGAACTCAAATACATGGAGGCTAAAGAGCATCCTACGAAAGAATGAATGGGTCAACCAGGAAATTAAAGAAGAATTTAAAAAGTTCATGGAAACCAATGAAAATGAAAACTCAACTGTCCAAAATC
Source organism: Eumetopias jubatus (assembly GCF_037043125.1). Classification (NCBI taxonomy): domain Eukaryota; kingdom Metazoa; phylum Chordata; class Mammalia; order Carnivora; family Otariidae; genus Eumetopias; species Eumetopias jubatus. The sequence goes on from NW_028274873.1 coordinate 159,823, forward strand.
TTTGGGATACAGCCAAGGCAGTCCTGCGAGGAAAGTATATAGCAATACAAGCCTTTCTCAAGAAACAAGAAAGGTCTCAAATACACACCCAACCCTACACCTAAAGGAGCTGGAGAAAGAACGGCAAATAAAGCCTAAACCCAGCAGGAGAAGAGAAATCATGCAGTTCAGAGCAGAAATCAATGAAATAGAACCCAGAAGAACAGTAGAAGTGATCAACGGAACTAGGAGCTGGTACTTTGAAAGAATTCACAAGATTGATACACCCCTGTCCAGGCTGATCAAAAAGAAAAGAGAAATGACCCAAATCAACAAAATCATGAATGAAAGAGGAGAGATCACAAACAACACCAAAGAAATACAAACAATTATAGGAACGTAATCTGAGCAACCCTAGGGCAGCAAATTCCATAACCTGGAAGAAATGGGTGCATTCCTAGAGATGTGTCAACTAACAAAACTGACCCAGGAAGAAATAGAAAACATGAACAGTCCTATAACCACGAAGGCAATTGAAGTAGTCATCAAAAACCTCCCAAGAAACCAAAGCCCAGGGCCAGATGGTTTCCCAGGGGAATTCTATCAGACATTTAAAGAAGAATTAATACCTATTCTCCTGAAACTGTTCCAAACAATAGAAATGGAAGGAAAACTTCCAAACTCATTTATGAGGCCACCATTACCTTGATTCCAAAACCAGACAAAGATCCCATCAAAAAGGAGAATTAGAGACCAATATCCTTGATGAACATCGATGCAAAAATTCTCACCAAAATACTAGCCAAGAGGACCCAACAGTACATGAAAAGGAGTATTCACCATGACCAAGTGGGATTTATCCCTGGGCTGCAAGGCTGGTTCAACATCCGCAAATCAGTCAACGTGATCAAATACATTAACAAAAGAAAGAACGAGAATCATATGATCCTCTCAATAGATGCAGAAAAAGCATTGGACAAAGTACAGCACCCTTTCTGGATCAAAACTCTTCAGAGTATAGGGACAGCGGGTACATACCTCAATATCATAAAAGCCATCTACGAAAACCCTACAGCGAATATCATTCTCAATGGGGAAAAGCTGAGATCTTTTCCCCTAAGGTCAGGAACGCGGCAGGGATAGCCATTCTCACCACTGCTATTCAACATAGTATTAGAAGTCCTAGCCACAGCAATCAGACAACAAAATGTAATCCAAGGCATCCAAATCGGCAGAGAGGAAGTCAAACTCTCACTCTTTGCAGATGATATGATACTTTATGTGGAAAACCCAAAAGACTCCACCCCAAAACTGCTAGAACTCACACAGCAATTCCGTCAAGTAGCAGGCTATAAAATCAATGCACAGGAATCAGTGGCATTCCTATACACCAACAACAAGACAGAAGAGAGACAAATCAAGGAGTCGATCCCATTCACAACTGCACCCAAAACCAGAAGAGACCTAGGAATGTATTCATCCCAAGAGGCAAAGGATCTGTACTCAGAAAACTACAAAATACGCAGGAAAGAAATTGAAGAAGACACAAAGAAACGGAAAAACGTTCCATGCTCATGGATTGGGAGAACCAACATTGTGAAGAGGTCAATGCTACCTAGAGCAATCTACACATGCAATGCAATCCCCATCAAAATACCATCCACTTTTTTCCAGGAAATGGAACAAATACTCCTAAAATTTGAATGGAACCAGAAGAGACCCCGAATAGCCAGAGGAATATTGAGAAAGAAAAGCAAAGCTGGCGGCATCACAATTCTGGACTTCCTGCTCTATGACAAAGCTGTCATCATCAAGACAGTATGGTACTGGCACAAAAACAGACACATGGATCCATGGAACAGAATCGAGAGCCCAGAAATGGACCCTCAACTCTATGGTCAACTTATCTTTGACAGAGCAGGAAGGAATGTCCAATGGCAAAAAGAGAGTCTCTTCAACAACTGGTGTTGGGAGAATTGGACAGCCCCATGCAGAAGAATGACAGTGGACCATTTCCTGACACCACACACAAAAGTAGACTCCAAATGGTTGAAAGACCTCAATGTGAGACAGGAGTCCATCAAAATCCTAAAGGAGAACACAGGTAGCAAGCACTTCGACCTCAGCCGCAGCAACTTCTTCCTAGAAACATCACCAAAGGCACGGGAAGCCAGGGCAAAAATGAACTATTGGGATTTCATCAAGATAAAAAGCTTTGGCACAGCAAAAGAAACAGTCCACAAAACCAAAAGACAACCGACAGATTGGGAGAAATTATTTGCAAATGACCTATCAGATAAAGGGCTACTACCCAATATGTATAAAAACTTATCAAACTCAACACCCAAAGAACAAATAATCCAATCAAGAAATAGGCAGAAGACATGAACAGACATTTTTCCAAAGAAGACATCCAAATGGCCCACAGGCACATGAAAAAGTGCTCAACACGGCTTGGCATCAGAGAAATCCAAATGAAAACCTCAATGAGATACCACCTCACACCCGTCAGAATGGCTCAAATGAACAAGTCAGGGAACGACAGAGTTTGGCGGGGATGTGGAGATAGGGGAACCCGCCGACACTGGTGGTGGGAATGCAAGCTGCTGCAACCCCTCTGGAAAACAGTATGGAGGTTCCTCACACAGTTGAAATTAGAGCTACCATTCGATCCAACATTTGCACTCCTGGGTATTTACCCCAAAGATACAAATGTAGGGACCCGAAGCGGTACGTGCACCCCATTGTTTATAGCAGCAATGTCCACAATAGCCAAACTGTGGAAACAGCCAAGATGTCCATCGACAGATGAATGGATAAAGAAGAGGTGGTATATATATACACAATGGACTATTACGCAGCCATCAAAAGGAATGAGATGTTGCCATGGACAACGACGTGGATGGAACTGGAGGGTCCGACGATTAGTGAAATAAGTCAATCAGAGAAAGACATGTATCATATGACCCCACTGATATGAGGGATTCTTAATCTCAGGAACAGAGTGAGGCTTGCTGGAGTGGTCGGGGGTGGGAGGGATGGGGTGGCTGGGTGATAGACATTGGGGAGGGTATGAGCTACGGTGAGCGCTGTGAATTGTGTAAGACTGTTGAATCACAGATCTGTACTTCTGAAACAACGCAACATATGTTAAGAATAAAGGAAAAGAAGGAGACAGCAGGAGTGGAAGAATGAAGGGGAGTTAGTGAGAGGATGAGACGGACCAGGAGAGATGATGGGTTCTGAAAAAAAATCTGAGGTTTCTAGAGGGGAGGTGGGTCGGGGGATTGGTTAGCCTGGTGGTGGGTATTAAAGAGGGCACATTCTCCATGGAGCACTGTGTGTTAGGAACAAACAATGAATCATGGGACACTACACCAAAACAAATGATGTACTCCATGGTGATTAACAAAGCAATAAAAAACAAAGACTGTAATAAGAGATGAAGAAGGACACTATATCCTACTTAAAGGGTCTATCCAACAAGAAGATCTCACAATTGTAAATATCTATGCCCCGAACATGGGAGCATCCAATTATATAAGGCAATTAAGAAGAAAAGCAAAGAAACACATTGACCACCATACAATCATAGTGGGGGACTTTAACACCCCCCCTGACTGAAATGGCCAGATCATCTAAGCAAAAGATCAACAAGGAAATAAAGACTTTAAATGACACACTGGACCAAATGGACTTCACAGACATATTCAGAACGTTCCATCCCAATGCAACGGAATACACATTCTTCTCTAGTGCCCATGGAACATTCTCCAGAATGGATCACATCCTAGGTCACAAATCAGGTCTCAACCGGTACCCAAAGATTGGGATCATTCCCTGCACATTTTCAGACCACAATGTTTTGAAACTAGAACTCAATCACAAGAGGAGAGTCGGAAAGAACTCAAATACATGGAGGCTAAAGAGCATCCTACGAAAGAATGAATGGGTCAACCAGGAAATTAAAGAAGAATTTAAAAAGTTCATGGAAACCAATGAAAATGAAAACTCAACTGTCCAAAATCTTTGGGATACAGCCAAGGCAGTCCTGCGAGGAAAGTATATAGCAATACAAGCCTTTCTCAAGAAACAAGAAAGGTCTCAAATACACACCCAACCCTACACCTAAAGGAGCTGGAGAAAGAACGGCAAATAAAGCCTAAACCCAGCAGGAGAAGAGAAATCATGCAGTTCAGAGCAGAAATCAATGAAATAGAACCCAGAAGAACAGTAGAAGTGATCAACGGAACTAGGAGCTGGTACTTTGAAAGAATTCACAAGATTGATACACCCCTGTCCAGGCTGATCAAAAAGAAAAGAGAAATGACCCAAATCAACAAAATCATGAATGAAAGAGGAGAGATCACAAACAACACCAAAGAAATACAAACAATTATAAGAACGTAATCTGAGCAACCCTAGGGCAGCAAATTCCATAACCTGGAAGAAATGGGTGCATTCCTAGAGATGTGTCAACTAACAAAACTGACCCAGGAAGAAATAGAAAACATGAACAGTCCTATAACCACGAAGGCAATTGAAGTAGTCATCAAAAACCTCCCAAGAAACCAAAGCCCAGGGCCAGATGGTTTCCCAGGGGAATTCTATCAGACATTTAAAGAAGAATTAATACCTATTCTCCTGAAACTGTTCCAAACAATAGAAATGGAAGGAAAACTTCCAAACTCATTTATGAGGCCACCATTACCTTGATTCCAAAACCAGACAAAGATCCCATCAAAAAGGAGAATTAGAGACCAATATCCTTGATGAACATCGATGCAAAAATTCTCACCAAAATACTAGCCAAGAGGACCCAACAGTACATGAAAAGGAGTATTCACCATGACCAAGTGGGATTTATCCCTGGGCTGCAAGGCTGGTTCAACATCCGCAAATCAGTCAACGTGATCAAATACATTAACAAAAGAAAGAACGAGAATCATATGATCCTCTCAATAGATGCAGAAAAAGCATTGGACAAAGTACAGCACCCTTTCTGGATCAAAACTCTTCAGAGTATAGGGACAGCGGGTACATACCTCAATATCATAAAAGCCATCTACGAAAACCCTACAGCGAATATCATTCTCAATGGGGAAAAGCTGAGATCTTTTCCCCTAAGGTCAGGAACGCGGCAGGGATAGCCATTCTCACCACTGCTATTCAACATAGTATTAGAAGTCCTAGCCACAGCAATCAGACAACAAAATGTAATCCAAGGCATCCAAATCGGCAGAGAGGAAGTCAAACTCTCACTCTTTGCAGATGATATGATACTTTATGTGGAAAACCCAAAAGACTCCACCCCAAAACTGCTAGAACTCACACAGCAATTCCGTCAAGTAGCAGGCTATAAAATCAATGCACAGGAATCAGTGGCATTCCTATACACCAACAACAAGACAGAAGAGAGACAAATCAAGGAGTCGATCCCATTCACAACTGCACCCAAAACCAGAAGAGACCTAGGAATGTATTCATCCCAAGAGGCAAAGGATCTGTACTCAGAAAACTACAAAATACGCAGGAAAGAAATTGAAGAAGACACAAAGAAACGGAAAAACGTTCCATGCTCATGGATTGGGAGAACCAACATTGTGAAGAGGTCAATGCTACCTAGAGCAATCTACACATGCAATGCAATCCCCATCAAAATACCATCCACTTTTTTCCAGGAAATGGAACAAATACTCCTAAAATTTGAATGGAACCAGAAGAGACCCCGAATAGCCAGAGGAATATTGAGAAAGAAAAGCAAAGCTGGCGGCATCACAATTCTGGACTTCCTGCTCTATGACAAAGCTGTCATCATCAAGACAGTATGGTACTGGCACAAAAACAGACACATGGATCCATGGAACAGAATCGAGAGCCCAGAAATGGACCCTCAACTCTATGGTCAACTTATCTTTGACAGAGCAGGAAGGAATGTCCAATGGCAAAAAGAGAGTCTCTTCAACAACTGGTGTTGGGAGAATTGGACAGCCCCATGCAGAAGAATGACAGTGGACCATTTCCTGACACCACACACAAAAGTAGACTCCAAATGGTTGAAAGACCTCAATGTGAGACAGGAGTCCATCAAAATCCTAAAGGAGAACACAGGTAGCAAGCACTTCGACCTCAGCCGCAGCAACTTCTTCCTAGAAACATCACCAAAGGCACGGGAAGCCAGGGCAAAAATGAACTATTGGGATTTCATCAAGATAAAAAGCTTTGGCACAGCAAAAGAAACAGTCCACAAAACCAAAAGACAACCGACAGATTGGGAGAAATTATTTGCAAATGACCTATCAGATAAAGGGCTACTACCCAATATGTATAAAAACTTATCAAACTCAACACCCAAAGAACAAATAATCCAATCAAGAAATAGGCAGAAGACATGAACAGACATTTTTCCAAAGAAGACATCCAAATGGCCCACAGGCACATGAAAAAGTGCTCAACACGGCTTGGCATCAGAGAAATCCAAATGAAAACCTCAATGAGATACCACCTCACACCCGTCAGAATGGCTCAAATGAACAAGTCAGGGAACGACAGAGTTTGGCGGGGATGTGGAGATAGGGGAACCCGCCGACACTGGTGGTGGGAATGCAAGCTGCTGCAACCCCTCTGGAAAACAGTATGGAGGTTCCTCACACAGTTGAAATTAGAGCTACCATTCGATCCAACATTTGCACTCCTGGGTATTTACCCCAAAGATACAAATGTAGGGACCCGAAGCGGTACGTGCACCCCATTGTTTATAGCAGCAATGTCCACAATAGCCAAACTGTGGAAACAGCCAAGATGTCCATCGACAGATGAATGGATAAAGAAGAGGTGGTATATATATACACAATGGACTATTACGCAGCCATCAAAAGGAATGAGATGTTGCCATGGACAACGACGTGGATGGAACTGGAGGGTCCGACGATTAGTGAAATAAGTCAATCAGAGAAAGACATGTATCATATGACCCCACTGATATGAGGGATTCTTAATCTCAGGAACAGAGTGAGGCTTGCTGGAGTGGTCGGGGGTGGGAGGGATGGGGTGGCTGGGTGATAGACATTGGGGAGGGTATGAGCTACGGTGAGCGCTGTGAATTGTGTAAGACTGTTGAATCACAGATCTGTACTTCTGAAACAACGCAACATATGTTAAGAATAAAGGAAAAGAAGGAGACAGCAGGAGTGGAAGAATGAAGGGGAGTTAGTGAGAGGATGAGACGGACCAGGAGAGATGATGGGTTCTGAAAAAAAATCTGAGGTTTCTAGAGGGGAGGTGGGTCGGGGGATTGGTTAGCCTGGTGGTGGGTATTAAAGAGGGCACATTCTCCATGGAGCACTGTGTGTTAGGAACAAACAATGAATCATGGGACACTACACCAAAACAAATGATGTACTCCATGGTGATTAACAAAGCAATAAAAAACAAAGACTGTAATAAGAGATGAAGAAGGACACTATATCCTACTTAAAGGGTCTATCCAACAAGAAGATCTCACAATTGTAAATATCTATGCCCCGAACATGGGAGCATCCAATTATATAAGGCAATTAAGAAGAAAAGCAAAGAAACACATTGACCACCATACAATCATAGTGGGGGACTTTAACACCCCCCCTGACTGAAATGGCCAGATCATCTAAGCAAAAGATCAACAAGGAAATAAAGACTTTAAATGACACACTGGACCAAATGGACTTCACAGACATATTCAGAACGTTCCATCCCAATGCAACGGAATACACATTCTTCTCTAGTGCCCATGGAACATTCTCCAGAATGGATCACATCCTAGGTCACAAATCAGGTCTCAACCGGTACCCAAAGATTGGGATCATTCCCTGCACATTTTCAGACCACAATGTTTTGAAACTAGAACTCAATCACAAGAGGAGAGTCGGAAAGAACTCAAATACATGGAGGCTAAAGAGCATCCTACGAAAGAATGAATGGGTCAACCAGGAAATTAAAGAAGAATTTAAAAAGTTCATGGAAACCAATGAAAATGAAAACTCAACTGTCCAAAATCTTTGGGATACAGCCAAGGCAGTCCTGCGAGGAAAGTATATAGCAATACAAGCCTTTCTCAAGAAACAAGAAAGGTCTCAAATACACACCCAACCCTACACCTAAAGGAGCTGGAGAAAGAACGGCAAATAAAGCCTAAACCCAGCAGGAGAAGAGAAATCATGCAGTTCAGAGCAGAAATCAATGAAATAGAACCCAGAAGAACAGTAGAAGTGATCAACGGAACTAGGAGCTGGTACTTTGAAAGAATTCACAAGATTGATACACCCCTGTCCAGGCTGATCAAAAAGAAAAGAGAAATGACCCAAATCAACAAAATCATGAATGAAAGAGGAGAGATCACAAACAACACCAAAGAAATACAAACAATTATAAGAACGTAATCTGAGCAACCCTAGGGCAGCAAATTCCATAACCTGGAAGAAATGGGTGCATTCCTAGAGATGTGTCAACTAACAAAACTGACCCAGGAAGAAATAGAAAACATGAACAGTCCTATAACCACGAAGGCAATTGAAGTAGTCATCAAAAACCTCCCAAGAAACCAAAGCCCAGGGCCAGATGGTTTCCCAGGGGAATTCTATCAGACATTTAAAGAAGAATTAATACCTATTCTCCTGAAACTGTTCCAAACAATAGAAATGGAAGGAAAACTTCCAAACTCATTTATGAGGCCACCATTACCTTGATTCCAAAACCAGACAAAGATCCCATCAAAAAGGAGAATTAGAGACCAATATCCTTGATGAACATCGATGCAAAAATTCTCACCAAAATACTAGCCAAGAGGACCCAACAGTACATGAAAAGGAGTATTCACCATGACCAAGTGGGATTTATCCCTGGGCTGCAAGGCTGGTTCAACATCCGCAAATCAGTCAACGTGATCAAATACATTAACAAAAGAAAGAACGAGAATCATATGATCCTCTCAATAGATGCAGAAAAAGCATTGGACAAAGTACAGCACCCTTTCTGGATCAAAACTCTTCAGAGTATAGGGACAGCGGGTACATACCTCAATATCATAAAAGCCATCTACGAAAACCCTACAGCGAATATCATTCTCAATGGGGAAAAGCTGAGATCTTTTCCCCTAAGGTCAGGAACGCGGCAGGGATAGCCAGTCTCACCACTGCTATTCAACATAGTATTAGAAGTCCTAGCCACAGCAATCAGACAACAAACTGTAATCCAAGGCATCCAAATCGGCAGAGAGGAAGTCAAACTCTCACTCTTTGCAGATGATATGATACTTTATGTGGAAAACCCAAAAGACTCCACCCCAAAACTGCTAGAACTCACACAGCAATTCCGTCAAGTAGCAGGCTATAAAATCAATGCACAGGAATCAGTGGCATTCCTATACACCAACAACAAGACAGAAGAGAGACAAATCAAGGAGTCGATCCCATTCACAACTGCACCCAAAACCAGAAGAGACCTAGGAATGTATTCATCCCAAGAGGCAAAGGATCTGTACTCAGAAAACTACAAAATACGCAGGAAAGAAATTGAAGAAGACACAAAGAAACGGAAAAACGTTCCATGCTCATGGATTGGGAGAACCAACATTGTGAAGAGGTCAATGCTACCTAGAGCAATCTACACATGCAATGCAATCCCCATCAAAATACCATCCACTTTTTTCCAGGAAATGGAACAAATACTCCTAAAATTTGAATGGAACCAGAAGAGACCCCGAATAGCCAGAGGAATATTGAGAAAGAAAAGCAAAGCTGGCGGCATCACAATTCTGGACTTCCTGCTCTATGACAAAGCTGTCATCATCAAGACAGTATGGTACTGGCACAAAAACAGACACATGGATCCATGGAACAGAATCGAGAGCCCAGAAATGGACCCTCAACTCTATGGTCAACTTATCTTTGACAGAGCAGGAAGGAATGTCCAATGGCAAAAAGAGAGTCTCTTCAACAACTGGTGTTGGGAGAATTGGACAGCCCCATGCAGAAGAATGACAGTGGACCATTTCCTGACACCACACACAAAAGTAGACTCCAAATGGTTGAAAGACCTCAATGTGAGACAGGAGTCCATCAAAATCCTAAAGGAGAACACAGGTAGCAAGCACTTCGACCTCAGCCGCAGCAACTTCTTCCTAGAAACATCACCAAAGGCACGGGAAGCCAGGGCAAAAATGAACTATTGGGATTTCATCAAGATAAAAAGCTTTGGCACAGCAAAAGAAACAGTCCACAAAACCAAAAGACAACCGACAGATTGGGAGAAATTATTTGCAAATGACCTATCAGATAAAGGGCTACTACCCAATATGTATAAAAACTTATCAAACTCAACACCCAAAGAACAAATAATCCAATCAAGAAATAGGCAGAAGACATGAACAGACATTTTTCCAAAGAAGACATCCAAATGGCCCACAGGCACATGAAAAAGTGCTCAACACGGCTTGGCATCAGAGAAATCCAAATGAAAACCTCAATGAGATACCACCTCACACCCGTCAGAATGGCTCAAATGAACAAGTCAGGGAACGACAGAGTTTGGCGGGGATGTGGAGATAGGGGAACCCGCCGACACTGGTGGTGGGAATGCAAGCTGCTGCAACCCCTCTGGAAAACAGTATGGAGGTTCCTCACACAGTTGAAATTAGAGCTACCATTCGATCCAACATTTGCACTCCTGGGTATTTACCCCAAAGATACAAATGTAGGGACCCGAAGCGGTACGTGCACCCCATTGTTTATAGCAGCAATGTCCACAATAGCCAAACTGTGGAAACAGCCAAGATGTCCATCGACAGATGAATGGATAAAGAAGAGGTGGTATATATATACACAATGGACTATTACGCAGCCATCAAAAGGAATGAGATGTTGCCATGGACAACGACGTGGATGGAACTGGAGGGTCCGACGATTAGTGAAATAAGTCAATCAGAGAAAGACATGTATCATATGACCCCACTGATATGAGGGATTCTTAATCTCAGGAACAGAGTGAGGCTTGCTGGAGTGGTCGGGGGTGGGAGGGATGGGGTGGCTGGGTGATAGACATTGGGGAGGGTATGAGCTACGGTGAGCGCTGTGAATTGTGTAAGACTGTTGAATCACAGATCTGTACTTCTGAAACAACGCAACATATTTTAAGAATAAAGGAAAAGAAGGAGACAGCAGGAGTGGAAGAATGAAGGGGAGTTAGTGAGAGGATGAGACGGACCAGGAGAGATGATGGGTTCTGAAAAAAAATCTGAGGTTTCTAGAGGGGAGGTGGGTCGGGGGATTGGTTAGCCTGGTGGTGGGTATTAAAGAGGGCACATTCTCCATGGAGCACTGTGAGTTAGGAACAAACAATGAATCATGGGACACTACACCAAAACAAATGATGTACTCCATGGTGATTAACAAAACAATAAAAAACAAAGACTGTAATAAGAGATGAAGAAGGACACTATATCCTACTTAAAGGGTCTATCCAACAAGAAGATCTCACAATTGTAAATATCTATGCCCCGAACATGGGAGCATCCAATTATATAAGGCAATTAAGAAGAAAAGCAAAGAAACACATTGACCACCATACAATCATAGTGGGGGACTTTAACACCCCCCCTGACTGAAATGGCCAGATCATCTAAGCAAAAGATCAACAAGGAAATAAAGACTTTAAATGACACACTGGACCAAATGGACTTCACAGACATATTCAGAACGTTCCATCCCAATGCAACGGAATACACATTCTTCTCTAGTGCCCATGGAACATTCTCCAGAATGGATCACATCCTAGGTCACAAATCAGGTCTCAACCGGTACCCAAAGATTGGGATCATTCCCTGCACATTTTCAGACCACAATGTTTTGAAACTAGAACTCAATCACAAGAGGAGAGTCGGAAAGAACTCAAATACATGGAGGCTAAAGAGCATCCTACGAAAGAATGAATGGGTCAACCAGGAAATTAAAGAAGAATTTAAAAAGTTCATGGAAACCAATGAAAATGAAAACTCAACTGTCCAAAATCTTTGGGATACAGCCAAGGCAGTCCTGCGAGGAAAGTATATAGCAATACAAGCCTTTCTCAAGAAACAAGAAAGGTCTCAAATACACACCCAACCCTACACCTAAAGGAGCTGGAGAAAGAACGGCAAATAAAGCCTAAACCCAGCAGGAGAAGAGAAATCATGCAGTTCAGAGCAGAAATCAATGAAATAGAACCCAGAAGAACAGTAGAAGTGATCAACGGAACTAGGAGCTGGTACTTTGAAAGAATTCACAAGATTGATACACCCCTGTCCAGGCTGATCAAAAAGAAAAGAGAAATGACCCAAATCAACAAAATCATGAATGAAAGAGGAGAGATCACAAACAACACCAAAGAAATACAAACAATTATAAGAACGTAATCTGAGCAACCCTAGGGCAGCAAATTCCATAACCTGGAAGAAATGGGTGCATTCCTAGAGATGTGTCAACTAACAAAACTGACCCAGGAAGAAATAGAAAACATGAACAGTCCTATAACCACGAAGGCAATTGAAGTAGTCATCAAAAACCTCCCAAGAAACCAAAGCCCAGGGCCAGATGGTTTCCCAGGGGAATTCTATCAGACATTTAAAGAAGAATTAATACCTATTCTCCTGAAACTGTTCCAAACAATAGAAATGGAAGGAAAACTTCCAAACTCATTTATGAGGCCACCATTACCTTGATTCCAAAACCAGACAAAGATCCCATCAAAAAGGAGAATTAGAGACCAATATCCTTGATGAACATCGATGCAAAAATTCTCACCAAAATACTAGCCAAGAGGACCCAACAGTACATGAAAAGGAGTATTCACCATGACCAAGTGGGATTTATCCCTGGGCTGCAAGGCTGGTTCAACATCCGCAAATCAGTCAACGTGATCAAATACATTAACAAAAGAAAGAACGAGAATCATATGATCCTCTCAATAGATGCAGAAAAAGCACTGGACAAAGTACAGCACCCTTTCTGGATCAAAACTCTTCAGAGTATAGGGACAGCGGGTACATACCTCAATATCATAAAAGCCATCTACGAAAACCCTACAGCGAATATCATTCTCAATGGGGAAAAGCTGAGATCTTTTCCCCTAAGGTCAGGAACGCGGCAGGGATAGCCATTCTCACCACTGCTATTCAACATAGTATTAGAAGTCCTAGCCACAGCAATCAGACAACAAAATGTAATCCAAGGCATCCAAATCGGCAGAGAGGAAGTCAAACTCTCACTCTTTGCAGATGATATGATACTTTATGTGGAAAACCCAAAAGACTCCACCCCAAAACTGCTAGAACTCACACAGCAATTCCGTCAAGTAGCAGGCTATAAAATCAATGCACAGGAATCAGTGGCATTCCTATACACCAACAACAAGACAGAAGAGAGACAAATCAAGGAGTCGATCCCATTCACAACTGCACCCAAAACCAGAAGAGACCTAGGAATGTATTCATCCCAAGAGGCAAAGGATCTGTACTCAGAAAACTACAAAATACGCAGGAAAGAAATTGAAGAAGACACAAAGAAACGGAAAAACGTTCCATGCTCATGGATTGGGAGAACCAACATTGTGAAGAGGTCAATGCTACCTAGAGCAATCTACACATGCAATGCAATCCCCATCAAAATACCATCCACTTTTTTCCAGGAAATGGAACAAATACTCCTAAAATTTGAATGGAACCAGAAGAGACCCCGAATAGCCAGAGGAATATTGAGAAAGAAAAGCAAAGCTGGCGGCATCACAATTCTGGACTTCCAGCTCTATGACAAAGCTGTCATCATCAAGACAGTATGGTACTGGCACAAAAACAGACACATGGATCCATGGAACAGAATCGAGAGCCCAGAAATGGACCCTCAACTCTATGGTCAACTTATCTTTGACAGAGCAGGAAGGAATGTCCAATGGCAAAAAGAGAGTCTCTTCAACAACTGGTGTTGGGAGAATTGGACAGCCCCATGCAGAAGAATGACAGTGGACCATTTCCTGACACCACACACAACAGTAGACTCCAAATGGTTGAAAGACCTCAATGTGAGACAGGAGTCCATCAAAATCCTAAAGGAGAACACAGGTAGCAAGCACTTCGACCTCAGCCGCAGCAACTTCTTCCTAGAAACATCACCAAAGGCACGGGAAGCCAGGGCAAAAATGAACTATTGGGATTTCATCAAGATAAAAAGCTTTGGCACAGCAAAAGAAACAGTCCACAAAACCAAAAGACAACCGACAGAATGGGAGAAATTATTTGCAAATGACCTATCAGATAAAGGGCTACTACCCAATATGTATAAAAACTTATCAAACTCAACACCCAAAGAACAAATAATCCAATCAAGAAATAGGCAGAAGACATGAACAGACATTTTTCCAAAGAAGACATCCAAATGGCCCACAGGCACATGAAAAAGTGCTCAACACGGCTTGGCATCAGAGAAATCCAAATGAAAACCTCAATGAGATACCACCTCACACCCGTCAGAATGGCTCAAATGAACAAGTCAGGGAACGACAGAGTTTGGCGGGGATGTGGAGATAGGGGAACCCGCCGACACTGGTGGTGGGAATGCAAGCTGCTGCAACCCCTCTGGAAAACAGTATGGAGGTTCCTCACACAGTTGAAATTAGAGCTACCATTCGATCCAACATTTGCACTCCTGGGTATTTACCCCAAAGATACAAATGTAGGGACCCGAAGCGGTACGTGCACCCCATTGTTTATAGCAGCAATGTCCACAATAGCCAAACTGTGGAAACAGCCAAGATGTCCATCGACAGATGAATGGATAAAGAAGAGGTGGTATATATATACACAATGGACTATTACGCAGCCATCAAAAGGAATGAGATGTTGCCATGGACAACGACGTGGATGGAACTGGAGGGTCCGACGATTAGTGAAATAAGTCAATCAGAGAAAGACATGTATCATATGACCCCACTGATATGAGGGATTCTTAATCTCAGGAACAGAGTGAGGCTTGCTGGAGTGGTCGGGGGTGGGAGGGATGGGGTGGCTGGGTGATAGACATTGGGGAGGGTATGAGCTACGGTGAGCGCTGTGAATTGTGTAAGACTGTTGAATCACAGATCTGTACTTCTGAAACAACGCAACATATGTTAAGAATAAAGGAAAAGAAGGAGACAGCAGGAGTGGAAGAATGAAGGGGAGTTAGTGAGAGGATGAGACGGACCAGGAGAGATGATGGGTTCTGAAAAAAAATCTGAGGTTTCTAGAGGGGAGGTGGGTCGGGGGATTGGTTAGCCTGGTGGTGGGTATTAAAGAGGGCACATTCTCCATGGAGCACTGTGTGTTAGGAACAAACAATGAATCATGGGACACTACACCAAAACAAATGATGTACTCCATGGTGATTAACAAAGCAATAAAAAACAAAGACTGTAATAAGAGATGAAGAAGGACACTATATCCTACTTAAAGGGTCTATCCAACAAGAAGATCTCACAATTGTAAATATCTATGCCCCGAACATGGGAGCATCGAATTATATAAGGCAATTAAGAAGAAAAGCAAAGAAACACATTGACCACCATACAATCATAGTGGGGGACTTTAACACCCCCCCTGACTGAAATGGCCAGATCATCTAAGCAAAAGATCAACAAGGAAATAAAGACTTTAAATGACACACTGGACCAAATGGACTTCACAGACATATTCAGAACGTTCCATCCCAATGCAACGGAATACACATTCTTCTCTAGTGCCCATGGAACATTCTCCAGAATGGATCACATCCTAGGTCACAAATCAGGTCTCAACCGGTACCCAAAGATTGGGATCATTCCCTGCACATTTTCAGACCACAATGTTTTGAAACTAGAACTCAATCACAAGAGGAGAGTCGGAAAGAACTCAAATACATGGAGGCTAAAGAGCATCCTACGAAAGAATGAATGGGTCAACCAGGAAATTAAAGAAGAATTTAAAAAGTTCATGGAAACCAATGAAAATGAAAACTCAACTGTCCAAAATCTTTGGGATACAGCCAAGGCAGTCCTGCGAGGAAAGTATATAGCAATACAAGCCTTTCTCAAGAAACAAGAAAGGTCTCAAATACACACCCAACCCTACACCTAAAGGAGCTGGAGAAAGAACGGCAAATAAAGCCTAAACCCAGCAGGAGAAGAGAAATCATGCAGTTCAGAGCAGAAATCAATGAAATAGAACCCAGAAGAACAGTAGAAGTGATCAACGGAACTAGGAGCTGGTACTTTGAAAGAATTCACAAGATTGATACACCCCTGTCCAGGCTGATCAAAAAGAAAAGAGAAATGACCCAAATCAACAAAATCATGAATGAAAGAGGAGAGATCACAAACAACACCAAAGAAATACAAACAATTATAAGAACGTAATCTGAGCAACCCTAGGGCAGCAAATTCCATAACCTGGAAGAAATGGGTGCATTCCTAGAGATGTGTCAACTAACAAAACTGACCCAGGAAGAAATAGAAAACATGAACAGTCCTATAACCACGAAGGCAATTGAAGTAGTCATCAAAAACCTCCCAAGAAACCAAAGCCCAGGGCCAGATGGTTTCCCAGGGGAATTCTATCAGACATTTAAAGAAGAATTAATACCTATTCTCCTGAAACTGTTCCAAACAATAGAAATGGAAGGAAAACTTCCAAACTCATTTATGAGGCCACCATTACCTTGATTCCAAAACCAGACAAAGATCCCATCAAAAAGGAGAATTAGAGACCAATATCCTTGAGGAACATCGATGCAAAAATTCTCACCAAAATACTAGCCAAGAGGACCCAACAGTACATGAAAAGGAGTATTCACCATGACCAAGTGGGATTTATCCCTGGGCTGCAAGGCTGGTTCAACATCCGCAAATCAGTCAACGTGATCAAATACATTAACAAAAGAAAGAACGAGAATCATATGATCCTCCCAAGAGATGCAGAAAAAGCACTGGACAAAGTACAGCACCCTTTCTGGATCAAAACTCTTCAGAGTATAGGGACAGCGGGTACATACCTCAATATCATAAAAGCCATCTAAGAAAACCCTACAGCGAATATCATTCTCAATGGGGAAAAGCTGAGATCTTTTCCCCTAAGGTCAGGAACGCGGCAGGGATAGCCATTCTCACCACTGCTATTCAACATAGTATTAGAAGTCCTAGCCACAGCAATCAGACAACAAAAAGTAATCCAAGGCATCCAAATCGGCAGAGAGGAAGTCAAACTCTCACTCTTTGCAGATGATATGATACTTTATGTGGAAAACCCAAAAGACTCCACCCCAAAACTGCTAGAACTCACACAGCAATTCCGTCAAGTAGCAGGCTATAAAATCAATGCACAGGAATCAGTGGCATTCCTATACACCAACAACAAGACAGAAGAGAGACAAATCAAGGAGTCGATCCCATTCACAACTGCACCCAAAACCAGAAGAGACCTAGGAATATATTCATCCCAAGAGGCAAAGGATCTGTACTCAGAAAACTACAAAATACGCAGGAAAGAAATTGAAGAAGACACAAAGAAACGGAAAAACGTTCCATGCTCATGGATTGGGAGAACCAACATTGTGAAGAGGTCAATGCTACCTAGAGCAATCTACACATGCAATGCAATCCCCATCAAAATACCATCCACTTTTTTCCAGGAAATGGAACAAATACTCCTAAAATTTGAATGGAACCAGAAGAGACCCCGAATAGCCAGAGGAATATTGAGAAAGAAAAGCAAAGCTGGCGGCATCACAATTCTGGACTTCCTGCTCTATGACAAAGCTGTCATCATCAAGACAGTATGGTACTGGCACAAAAACAGACACATGGATCCATGGAACAGAATCGAGAGCCCAGAAATGGACCCTCAACTCTATGGTCAACTTATCTTTGACAGAGCAGGAAGGAATGTCCAATGGCAAAAAGAGAGTCTCTTCAACAACTGGTGTTGGGAGAATTGGACAGCCCCATGCAGAAGAATGACAGTGGACCATTTCCTGACACCACACACAAAAGTAGACTCCAAATGGTTGAAAGACCTCAATGTGAGACAGGAGTCCATCAAAATCCTAAAGGAGAACACAGGTAGCAAGCACTTCGACCTCAGCCGCAGCAACTTCTTCCTAGAAACATCACCAAAGGCACGGGAAGCCAGGGCAAAAATGAACTATTGGGATTTCATCAAGATAAAAAGCTTTGGCACAGCAAAAGAAACAGTCCACAAAACCAAAAGACAACCGACAGAATGGGAGAAATTATTTGCAAATGACCTATCAGATAAAGGGCTACTACCCAATATGTATAAAAACTTATCAAACTCAACACCCAAAGAACAAATAATCCAATCAAGAAATAGGCAGAAGACATGAACAGACATTTTTCCAAAGAAGACATCCAAATGGCCCACAGGCACATGAAAAAGTGCTCAACACGGCTTGGCATCAGAGAAATCCAAATGAAAACCTCAATGAGATACCACCTCACACCCGTCAGAATGGCTCAAATGAACAAGTCAGGGAACGACAGAGTTTGGCGGGGATGTGGAGATAGGGGAACCCGCCGACACTGGTGGTGGGAATGCAAGCTGCTGCAACCCCTCTGGAAAACAGTATGGAGGTTCCTCACACAGTTGAAATTAGAGCTACCATTCGATCCAACATTTGCACTCCTGGGTATTTACCCCAAAGATACAAATGTAGGGACCCGAAGCGGTACGTGCACCCCATTGTTTATAGCAGCAATGTCCACAATAGCCAAACTGTGGAAACAGCCAAGATGTCCATCGACAGATGAATGGATAAAGAAGAGGTGGTATATATATACACAATGGACTATTACGCAGCCATCAAAAGGAATGAGATGTTGCCATGGACAACGACGTGGATGGAACTGGAGGGTCCGACGATTAGTGAAATAAGTCAATCAGAGAAAGACATGTATCATATGACCCCACTGATATGAGGGATTCTTAATCTCAGGAACAGAGTGAGGCTTGCTGGAGTGGTCGGGGGTGGGAGGGATGGGGTGGCTGGGTGATAGACATTGGGGAGGGTATGAGCTACGGTGAGCGCTGTGAATTGTGTAAGACTGTTGAATCACAGATCTGTACTTCTGAAACAACGCAACATATGTTAAGAATAAAGGAAAAGAAGGAGACAGCAGGAGTGGAAGAATGAAGGGGAGTTAGTGAGAGGATGAGACGGACCAGGAGAGATGATGGGTTCTGAAAAAAAATCTGAGGTTTCTAGAGGGGAGGTGGGTCGGGGGATTGGTTAGCCTGGTGGTGGGTATTAAAGAGGGCACATTCTCCATGGAGCACTGTGTGTTAGGAACAAACAATGAATCATGGGACACTACACCAAAACAAAGGATGTACTCCATGGTGATTAACAAAGCAATAAAAAACAAAGACTGTAATAAGAGATGAAGAAGGACACTATATCCTACTTAAAGGGTCTATCCAACAAGAAGATCTCACAATTGTAAATATCTATGCCCCGAACATGGGAACATCCAATTATATAAGGCAATTAAGAAGAAAAGCAAAGAAACACATTGACCACCATACAATCATAGTGGGGGACTTTAACACCCCCCCTGACTGAAATGGCCAGATCATCTAAGCAAAAGATCAACAAGGAAATAAAGACTTTAAATGACACACTGGACCAAATGGACTTCACAGACATATTCAGAACGTTCCATCCCAATGCAACGGAATACACATTCTTCTCTAGTGCCCATGGAACATTCTCCAGAATGGATCACATCCTAGGTCACAAATCAGGTCTCAACCGGTACCCAAAGATTGGGATCATTCCCTGCACATTTTCAGACCACAATGTTTTGAAACTAGAACTCAATCACAAGAGGAGAGTCGGAAAGAACTCAAATACATGGAGGCTAAAGAGCATCCTACGAAAGAATGAATGGGTCAACCAGGAAATTAAAGAAGAATTTAAAAAGTTCATGGAAACCAATGAAAATGAAAACTCAACTGTCCAAAATCTTTGGGATACAGCCAAGGCAGTCCTGCGAGGAAAGTATATAGCAATACAAGCCTTTCTCAAGAAACAAGAAAGGTCTCAAATACACACCCAACCCTACACCTAAAGGAGCTGGAGAAAGAACGGCAAATAAAGCCTAAACCCAGCAGGAGAAGAGAAATCATGCAGTTCAGAGCAGAAATCAATGAAATAGAACCCAGAAGAACAGTAGAAGTGATCAACGGAACTAGGAGCTGGTACTTTGAAAGAATTCATAAGATTGAAACACCCCTGTCCAGGCTGATCAAAAAGAAAAGAGAAATGACCCAAATCAACAAAATCATGAATGAAAGAGGAGAGATCACAAACAACACCAAAGAAATACAAACAATTTTAAGAACGTAATCTGAGCAACCCTAGGGCAGCAAATTCCATAACCTGGAAGAAATGGGTGCATTCCTAGAGATGTGTCAACTAACAAAACTGACCCAGGAAGAAATAGAAAACATGAACAGTCCTATAACCACGAAGGCAATTGAAGTAGTCATCAAAAACCTCCCAAGAAACCAAAGCCCAGGGCCAGATGGTTTCCCAGGGGAATTCTATCAGACATTTAAAGAAGAATTAATACCTATTCTCCTGAAACTGTTCCAAACAATAGAAATGGAAGGAAAACTTCCAAACTCATTTATGAGGCCACCATTACCTTGATTCCAAAACCAGACAAAGATCCCATCAAAAAGGAGAATTAGAGACCAATATCCTTGATGAACATCGATGCAAAAATTCTCACCAAAATACTAGCCAAGAGGACCCAACAGTACATGAAAAGGAGTATTCACCATGACCAAGTGGGATTTATCCCTGGGCTGCAAGGCTGGTTCAACATCCGCAAATCAGTCAACGTGATCAAATACATTAACAAAAGAAAGAACGAGAATCATATGATCCTCTCAATAGATGCAGAAAAAGCATTGGACAAAGTACAGCACACTTTCTGGATCAAAACTCTTCAGAGTATAGGGACAGCGGGTACATACCTCAATATCATAAAAGCCATCTACGAAAACCCTACAGCGAATATCATTCTCAATGGGGAAAAGCTGAGATCTTTTCCCCTAAGGTCAGCAACGCGGCAGGGATAGCCACTCTCACCACTGCTATTCAACATAGTATTAGAAGTCCTAGCCACAGCAATCAGACAACAAAAAGTAATCCAAGGCATCCAAATCGGCAGAGAGGAAGTCAAACTCTCACTCTTTGCAGATGATATGATACTTTATGTGGAAAACCCAAAAGACTCCACCCCAAAACTGCTAGAACTCACACAGCAATTCCGTCAAGTAGCAGGCTATAAAATCAATGCACAGGAATAAGTGGCATTCCTATACACCAACAACAAGACAGAAGAGAGACAAATCAAGGAGTCGATCCCATTCACAACTGCACCCAAAACCAGAAGAGACCTAGGAATATATTGAACCCAAGAGGCAAGGGATCTGTACTCAGAAAACTACAAAATACGCAGGAAAGAAATTGAAGAAGACACAAAGAAACGGAAAAACGTTCCATGCTCATGGATTGGGAGAACCAACATTGTGAAGAGGTCAATGCTACCTAGAGCAATCTACACATGCAATGCAATCCCCATCAAAATAGCATCCACTTTTTTCCACGAAATGGAACAAATAATCCTAAAATTTGAATGGAACCTGTAGAGACCCCGAGTAGCCAGAGGAATATTGAGAAAGAAAAGCAAAGCTGGCGGCATCACAATTCTGGACTTCCAGCTCTATGACAAAGCTGTCATAATCAAGACAGTATGGTACTGGCACAAAAACAGACACATGGAACCATGGAACAGAATCGAGAGCCCAGAAATGGACCCTCAACTCTATGGTCAACTTATCTTTGACAGAGCAGGAAGGAATGTCCAATGGCAAAAAGAGAGTCTCTTCAACAACTGGTGTTGGGAGAATTGGACAGCCCCATGCAGAAGAATGACACTGGACCATTTCCTGACACCACACACAGAAGTAGACGCCAAATGGTTGAAAGACCTCAATGTGAGACAGGAGTCCATCAAAATCCTAAAGGAGAACACAGGTAGCAAGCTCTTCGACCTCAGCCGCAGCAACTTCTTCCTAGAAACATCACCAAAGGCACGGGAAGCCAGGGCAAAAATGAACTATTGGGATTTCATCAAGATAAAAAGCTTTGGCACAGCAAAAGAAACAGTCCACAAAACCAAAAGACAACCGACAGAATGGGAGAAATTATTTGCAAATGACATATCAGATAAAGGGCTACTATCCAATATGTATAAAAACTTATCAAACTCAACACCCAAAGAACAAATAATCCAATCAAGAAATAGGCAGAAGACATGAACAGACATTTTTCCAAAGAAGACATCCAAATGGCCCACAGGCACATGAAAAAGTGCTCAACACGGCTCGGCATCAGGGAAATCCAAGTCCAAACCTCAATGAGATACCACCTCACACCCGTCAGAATGGCTCAAATGAACAAGTCAGGGAACGACAGAGGTTGGCGGGGATGTGGAGAAAGGGGAACCCTCCTACACTGGTGGTGGGAATGCAAGCTGGTGCAACCCCTCTGGAAAAGTGTATGGAGGTTCCTCAAACAGTTATAATTAGAGCTACCATTCGATTCAGCAATTGCACTCCTGGGTATTTACCACAAAGATACAAATGTAGGGACCTGAAGCGGTACGTGCACCTCATTGTTTATAGCAGCAATGTCCACAATAGCCAAACTGTGGAAACAGCCAAGATGTCCATCGAAAGATGAATGGATAAAGAAGAGGTGGTATATATATACACAATGGACTATTACGCAGCCATCAAAAGGAATGAGTTGCTGCCATGGACAACGACGTGGATGGAACTGGAGGGTCCGACGATTAGTGAAATAAGTCAATCAGAGAAAGACATGTATCATATGACCCCACTGATATGAGGGATTCTTAATCTCAGGAACAGAGTGAGGCTTGCTGGAGTGGTCGGGGGTGGGAGGGATGGGGTGGCTGGGTGATAGACATTGGGGAGGGTATGAGCTACGGTGAGCGCTGTGAATTGTGTAAGACTGTTGAATCACAGATCTGTACTTCTGAAACAACGCAACATATTTTAACAATAAAGGAAAAGAAGGAGACAGCAGGAGTGGAAGAATGAAGGGGAGTTAGTGAGAGAATGAGACGGACCAGGAGAGACGATGGGTTCTGAAAAAAATCTGAGGTTTCTAGAGGGGAGGTGGGTCGGGGGATTGGTTAGCGTGGTGGTGGGTATTAAAGAGGGCACATTCTCCATGGATCACTGTGTGTTAGGAACAAACAATGAATCATGGGACACTACACCAAAACAAAGGATGTACTCCATGGTGATTAACAAAGCAATAAAAAACAAAGACTGTAATAAGAGATGAAGAAGGACACTATATCCTACTTAGTGGGTCTATCCAACAAGAAGATCTCACAATTGTAAATATCTATGCCCCGAACATGGGAGCATCCAATTATATAAGGCAATTAAGAAGAAAAGCAAAGAAACTCATTGACCACCATACAATCATAGTGGGGGACTTTAACACCCCCCTGACTGAAATGGCCAGATCATCTAAGCAAAAGATCAACAAGGAAATAAAGACTTTAAATGACACACTGGACCAAATGGACTTCACAGACATATTCAGAACGTTCCATCCCAATGCAACGGAATACACATTCTTCTCTAGTGCCCATGGAACATTCTCCAGAATGGATCACATCCTAGGTCACAAATCAGGTCTCAACCGGTACCCAAAGATTGGGATCATTCCCTGCACATTTTCAGACCACAATGTTTTGAAACTAGAACTCAATCACAAGAGGAGAGTCGGAAAGAACTCAAATACATGGAGGCTAAAGAGCATCCTACGAAAGAATGAATGGGTCAACCAGGAAATTAAAGAAGAATTTAAAAAGTTCATGGAAACCAATGAAAATGAAAACTCAACTGTCCAAAATCTTTGGGATACAGCCAAGGCAGTCCTGCGAGGAAAGTATATAGCAATACAAGCCTTTCTCAAGAAACAAGAAAGGTCTCAAATACACACCCAACCCTACACCTAAAGGAGCTGGAGAAAGAACGGCAAATAAAGCCTAAACCCAGCAGGAGAAGAGAAATCATGCAGTTCAGAGCAGAAATCAATGAAATAGAACCCAGAAGAACAGTAGAAGTGATCAACGGAACTAGGAGCTCGTACTTTGAAAGAATTCATAAGATTGAAACACCCCTGTCCAGGCTGATCAAAAAGAAAAGAGAAATGACCCAAATCAACAAAATCATGAATGAAAGAGGAGAGATCACAAACAACACCAAAGAAATACAAACAATTATAAGAACGTAATCTGAGCAACCCTAGGGCAGCAAATTCCATAACCTGGAAGAAATGGGTGCATTCCTAGAGATGTGTCAACTAACAAAACTGACCCAGGAAGAAATAGAAAACATGAACAGTCCTATAACCACGAAGGCAATTGAAGTAGTCATCAAAAACCTCCCAAGAAACCAAAGCCCAGGGCCAGATGGTTTCCCAGGGGAATTCTATCAGACATTTAAAGAAGAATTAATACCTATTCTCCTGAAACTGTTCCAAACAATAGAAATGGAAGGAAAACTTCCAAACTCATTTATGAGGCCACCATTACCTTGATTCCAAAACCAGACAAAGATCCCATCAAAAAGGAGAATTAGAGACCAATATCCTTGATGAACATCGATGCAAAAATTCTCACCAAAATACTAGCCAAGAGGACCCAACAGTACATGAAAAGGAGTATTCACCATGACCAAGTGGGATTTATCCCTGGGCTGCAAGGCTGGTTCAACATCCGCAAATCAGTCAACGTGATCAAATACATTAACAAAAGAAAGAACGAGAATCATATGATCCTCTCAATAGATGCAGAAAAAGCATTGGACAAAGTACAGCACCCTTTCTGGATCAAAACTCTTCAGAGTATAGGGACAGCGGGTACATACCTCAATATCATAAAAGCCATCTACGAAAACGCTACAGCGAATATCATTCTCAATGGGGAAAAGCTGAGATCTTTTCCCCTAAAGTCAGCAACGCGGCAGGGATAGCCAATCTCACCACTGCTATTCAACATAGTATTAGAAGTCCTAGCCACAGCAATCAGACAACAAAAAGTAATCCAAGGCATCCAAATCGGCAGAGAGGAAGTCAAACTCTCACTCTTGGCAGATGATATGATACTTTATGTGGAAAACCCAAAAGACTCCACCCCAAAACTGCTAGAACTCACAGAGCAATTCCGTCAAGTAGCAGGCTATAAAATCAATGCACAGGAATCAGTGGCATTCCTATACACCAACAACAAGACAGAAGAGAGACAAATCAAGCAGTCGATCCCATTCACAACTGCACCCAAAACCAGAAGAGACCTAGGAATATATTCATCCCAAGAGGCAAAGGATCTGTACTCAGAAAACTACAAAATACGCAGGAAAGAAATTGAAGAAGACACAAAGAAACGGAAAAACGTTCCATGCTCATGGATTGGGAGAACCAACATTGTGAAGAGGTCAATGCTACCTAGAGCAATCTACACATGCAATGCAATCCCCATCAAAATACCATCCACTTTTTTCCAGGAAATGGAACAAATAATCCTAAAATTTGAATGGAACCAGAAGAGACCCCGAATAGCCAGAGGAATATTGAGAAAGAAAAGCAAAGCTGGCGGCATCACAATTCTGGACTTCCAGCTCTATGACAAAGCTGTCATCATCAAGACAGTATGGTACTGGCACAAAAACAGACACATGGATCCATGGAACAGAATCGAGAGCCCAGAAATGGACCCTCAACTCTATGGTCAACTTATCTTTGACAGAGCAGGAAGGAATGTCCAATGGCAAAAAGAGAGTCTCTTCAACAACTGGTGTTGGGAGAATTGGACAGCCCCATGCAGAAGAATGACAGTGGACCATTTCCTGACACCACACACAAAAGTAGACTCCAAATGGTTGAAAGACCTCAATGTGAGACAGGAGTCCATCAAAATCCTAAAGGAGAACACAGGTAGCAAGCACTTCGACCTCAGCCGCAGCAACTTCTTCCTAGAAACATCACCAAAGGCACGGGAAGCCAGGGCAAAAATGAACTATTGGGATTTCATCAAGATAAAAAGCTTTGGCACAGCAAAAGAAACAGTCCACAAAACCAAAAGACAACCGACAGAATGGGAGAAATTATTTGCAAATGACCTATCAGATAAAGGGCTACTACCCAATATGTATAAAAACTTATCAAACTCAACACCCAAAGAACAAATAATCCAATCAAGAAATAGGCAGAAGACATGAACAGACATTTTTCCAAAGAAGACATCCAAATGGCCCACAGGCACATGAAAAAGTGCTCAACACGGCTTCGCATCAGAGAAATCCAAATGAAAACCTCAATGAGATACCACCTCACACCCGTCAGAATGGCTCAAATGAACAAGTCAGGGAAAGACAGAGTTTGGCGGGGATGTGGAGATAGGGGAACCCGCCGACACTGGTGGTGGGAATGCAAGCTGCTGCAACCCCTCTGGAAAACAGTATGGAGGTTCCTCACACAGTTGAAATTAGAGCTACCATTCGATCCAACATTTGCACTCCTGGGTATTTACCCCAAAGATACAAATGTAGGGACCCGAAGCGGTACGTGCACCCCATTGTTTATAGCAGCAATGTCCACAATAGCCAAACTGTGGAAACAGCCAAGATGTCCATCGACAGATGAATGGATAAAGAAGAGGTGGTATATATATACACAATGGACTATTACGCAGCCATCAAAAGGAATGAGATGTTGCCATGGACAACGACGTGGATGGAACTGGAGGGTCCGACGATTAGTGAAATAAGTCAATCAGAGAAAGACATGTATCATATGACCCCACTGATATGAGGGATTCTTAATCTCAGGAACAGAGTGAGGCTTGCTGGCGTGGTCGGGGGTCGGAGCGATGGGGTGGCTGGGTGATAGACATTGGGGAGGGTATGAGCTACGGTGAGCGCTGTGAATTGTGTAAGACTGTTGAATCACAGATCTGTACTTCTGAAACAACGCAACATATTTTAAGAATAAAGGAAAAGAAGGAGACAGCAGGAGTGGAAGAATGAAGGGGAGTTAGTGAGAGGATGAGACGGACCAGGAGAGATGATGGGTTCTGAAAAAAAATCTGAGGTTTCTAGAGGGGAGGTGGGTCGGGGGATTGTTTAGCCTGGTGGTGGGTATTAAAGAGGGCACATTCTGCATGGAGCACTGTGTGTTAGGAACAAACAATGAATCATGGGACAGTACACCAAAACAAATGATGTAGTACATGGTGATTAACAAAGCAATAAAAAACAAAGACTGTAATAAGAGATGAAGAAGGACACTATATCCTACTTAATGGGCCTATCCAACAAGAAGATCTCACAATTGTAAATATCTATGCCCCGAACATGGGAGCATCCAATTATATAAGGCAATTAAGAAGAAAAGCAAAGAAACACATTGACCACCATACAATCATAGTGGGGGACTTTAACACCCCCCTGACTGAAATGGCCAGATCATCTAAGCAAAAGATCAACAAGGAAATAAAGACTTTAAATGACACACTGGACCAAATGGACTTCACAGACATATTCAGAACGTTCCATCCCAATGCAACGGAATACACATTCTTCTCTAGTGCCCATGGAACATTCTCCAGAATGGATCACATCCTAGGTCACAAATCAGGTCTCAACCGGTACCCAAAGATTGGGATCATTCCCTGCACATTTTCAGACCACAATGTTTTGAAACTAGAACTCAATCACAAGAGGAGAGTCGGAAAGAACTCAAATACATGGAGGCTAAAGAGCATCCTACGAAAGAATGAATGGGTCAACCAGGAAATTAAAGAAGAATTTAAAAAGTTCATGGAAACCAATGAAAATGAAAACTCAACTGTCCAAAATCTTTGGGATACAGCCAAGGCAGTCCTGCGAGGAAAGTATATAGCAATACAAGCCTTTCTCAAGAAACAAGAAAGGTCTCAAATACACACCCAACCCTACACCTAAAGGAGCTGGAGAAAGAACGGCAAATAAAGCCTAAACCCAGCAGGAGAAGAGAAATCATGCAGTTCAGAGCAGAAATCAATGAAATAGAACCCAGAAGAACAGTAGAAGTGATCAACGGAACTAGGAGCTCGTACTTTGAAAGAATTCATAAGATTGAAACACCCCTGTCCAGGCTGATCAAAAAGAAAAGAGAAATGACCCAAATCAACAAAATCATGAATGAAAGAGGAGAGATCACAAACAACACCAAAGAAATACAAACAATTATAAGAACGTAATCTGAGCAACCCTAGGGCAGCAAATTCCATAACCTGGAAGAAATGGGTGCATTCCTAGAGATGTGTCAACTAACAAAACTGACCCAGGAAGAAATAGAAAACATGAACAGTCCTATAACCACGAAGGCAATTGAAGTAGTCATCAAAAACCTCCCAAGAAACCAAAGCCCAGGGCCAGATGGTTTCCCAGGGGAATTCTATCAGACATTTAAAGAAGAATTAATACCTATTCTCCTGAAACTGTTCCAAACAATAGAAATGGAAGGAAAACTTCCAAACTCATTTATGAGGCCACCATTACCTTGATTCCAAAACCAGACAAAGATCCCATCAAAAAGGAGAATTAGAGACCAATATCCTTGATGAACATCGATGCAAAAATTCTCACCAAAATACTAGCCAAGAGGACCCAACAGTACATGAAAAGGAGTATTCACCATGACCAAGTGGGATTTATCCCTGGGCTGCAAGGCTGGTTCAACATCCGCAAATCAGTCAACGTGATCAAATACATTAACAAAAGAAAGAACGAGAATCATATGATCCTCTCAATAGATGCAGAAAAAGCATTGGACAAAGTACAGCACCCTTTCTGGATCAAAACTCTTCAGAGTATAGGGACAGCGGGTACATACCTCAATATCATAAAAGCCATCTACGAAAACCCTACAGCGAATATCATTCTCAATGGGGAAAAGCTGAGATCTTTTCCCCTAAGGTCAGGAACGCGGCAGGGATAGCCAATCTCACCACTGCTATTCAACATAGTATTAGAAGTCCTAGCCACAGCAATCAGACAACAAAAAGTAATCCAAGGCATCCAAATCGGCAGAGAGGAAGTCAAACTCTCACTCTTTGCAGATGATATGATACTTTATGTGGAAAACCCAAAAGACTCCACCCCAAAACTGCTAGAACTCACACAGCAATTCCGTCAAGTAGCAGGCTATAAAATCAATGCACAGGAATCAGTGGCATTCCTATACAACAACAACAAGACAGAAGAGAGACAAATCAAGGAGTCGATCCCATTCACAACTGCACCCAAAACCAGAAGAGACCTAGGAATATATTGAACCCAAGAGGCAAGGGATCTGTACTCAGAAAACTACAAAATACGCAGGAAAGAAATTGAAGAAGACACAAAGAAACGGAAAAACGTTCCATGCTCATGGATTGGGAGAACCAACATTGTGAAGAGGTCAATGCTACCTAGAGCAATCTACACATGCAATGCAATCCCCATCAAAATACCATCCACTTTTTTCCAGGAAATGGAACAAATAATCCTAAAATTTGAATGGAACCAGAAGAGACCCCGAATAGCCAGAGGAATATTGAGAAAGAAAAGCAAAGCTGGCGGCATCACAATTCTGGACTTCCAGCTCTATGACAAAGCTGTCATCATCAAGACAGTATGGTACTGGCACAAAAACAGACACATGGATCCATGGAACAGAATCGAGAGCCCAGAAATGGACCCTCAACTCTATGGTCAACTTATCTTTGACAGAGCAGGAAGGAATGTCCAATGGCAAAAAGAGAGTCTCTTCAACAACTGGTGTTGGGAGAATTGGACAGCCCCATGCAGAAGAATGACAGTGGACCATTTCCTGACACCACACACAAAAGTAGACTCCAAATGGTTGAAAGACCTCAATGTGAGACAGGAGTCCATCAAAATCCTAAAGGAGAACACAGGTAGCAAGCACTTCGACCTCAGCCGCAGCAACTTCTTCCTAGAAACATCACCAAAGGCACGGGAAGCCAGGGCAAAAATGAACTATTGGGATTTCATCAAGATAAAAAGCTTTGGCACAGCAAAAGAAACAGTCCACAAAACCAAAAGACAACCGACAGAATGGGAGAAATTATTTGCAAATGACCTATCAGATAAAGGGCTACTACCCAATATGTATAAAAACTTATCAAACTCAACACCCAAAGAACAAATAATCCAATCAAGAAATAGGCAGAAGACATGAACAGACATTTTTCCAAAGAAGACATCCAAATGGCCCACAGGCACATGAAAAAGTGCTCAACACGGCTTGGCATCAGAGAAATCCAAATGAAAACCTCAATGAGATACCACCTCACACCCGTCAGAATGGCTCAAATGAACAAGTCAGGGAAAGACAGAGTTTGGCGGGGATGTGGAGATAGGGGAACCCGCCGACACTGGTGGTGGGAATGCAAGCTGCTGCAACCCCTCTGGAAAACAGTATGGAGGTTCCTCACACAGTTGAAATTAGAGCTACCATTCGATCCAACATTTGCACTCCTGGGTATTTACCCCAAAGATACAAATGTAGGGACCCGAAGCGGTACGTGCACCCCATTGTTTATAGCAGCAATGTCCACAATAGCCAAACTGTGGAAACAGCCAAGATGTCCATCGACAGATGAATGGATAAAGAAGAGGTGGTATATATATACACAATGGACTATTACGCAGCCATCAAAAGGAATGAGATGTTGCCATGGACAACGACGTGGATGGAACTGGAGGGTCCGACGATTAGTGAAATAAGTCAATCAGAGAAAGACATGTATCATATGACCCCACTGATATGAGGGATTCTTAATCTCAGGAACAGAGTGAGGCTTGCTGGCGTGGTCGGGGGTCGGAGCGATGGGGTGGCTGGGTGATAGACATTGGGGAGGGTATGAGCTACGGTGAGCGCTGTGAATTGTGTAAGACTGTTGAATCACAGATCTGTACTTCTGAAACAACGCAACATATTTTAAGAATAAAGGAAAAGAAGGAGACAGCAGGAGTGGAAGAATGAAGGGGAGTTAGTGAGAGGATGAGACGGACCAGGAGAGATGATGGGTTCTGAAAAAAAATCTGAGGTTTCTAGAGGGGAGGTGGGTCGGGGGATTGTTTAGGCTGGTGGTGGGTATTAAAGAGGGCACATTCTGCATGGAGCACTGTGTGTTAGGAACAAACAATGAATCATGGGACAGTACACCAAAACAAATGATGTAGTACATGGTGATTAACAAAGCAATAAAAAACAAAGACTGTAATAAGAGATGAAGAAGGACACTATATCCTACTTAATGGGTCTATCCAACAAGAAGATCTCACAATTGTAAATATCTATGCCTCGAACATGGGAGCATCCAATTATATAAGGCAATTAAGAAGAAAAGCAAAGAAACACATTGACCACCATACAATCATAGTGGGGGACTTTAACACCCCCCTGACTGAAATGGCCAGATCATCTAAGCAAAAGATCAACAAGGAAATAAAGACTTTAAATGACACACTGGACCAAATGGACTTCACAGACATATTCAGAACGTTCCATCCCAATGCAACGGAATACACATTCTTCTCTAGTGCCCATGGAACATTCTCCAGAATGGATCACATCCTAGGTCACAAATCAGGTCTCAACCGGTACCCAAAGATTGGGATCATTCCCTGCACATTTTCAGACCACAATGTTTTGAAACTAGAACTCAATCACAAGAGGAGAGTCGGAAAGAACTCAAATACATGGAGGCTAAAGAGCATCCTACGAAAGAATGAATGGGTCAACCAGGAAATTAAAGAAGAATTTAAAAAGTTCATGGAAACCAATGAAAATGAAAACTCAACTGTCCAAAATCTTTGGGATACAGCCAAGGCAGTCCTGCGAGGAAAGTATATAGCAATACAAGCCTTTCTCAAGAAACAAGAAAGGTCTCAAATACACACCCAACCCTACACCTAAAGGAGCTGGAGAAAGAACGGCAAATAAAGCCTAAACCCAGCAGGAGAAGAGAAATCATGCAGTTCAGAGCAGAAATCAATGAAATAGAACCCAGAAGAACAGTAGAAGTGATCAACGGAACTAGGAGCTCGTACTTTGAAAGAATTCATAAGATTGAAACACCCCTGTCCAGGCTGATCAAAAAGAAAAGAGAAATGACCCAAATCAACAAAATCATGAATGAAAGAGGAGAGATCACAAACAACACCAAAGAAATACAAACAATTATAAGAACGTAATCTGAGCAACCCTAGGGCAGCAAATTCCATAACCTGGAAGAAATGGGTGCATTCCTAGAGATGTGTCAACTAACAAAACTGACCCAGGAAGAAATAGAAAACATGAACAGTCCTATAACCACGAAGGCAATTGAAGTAGTCATCAAAAACCTCCCAAGAAACCAAAGCCCAGGGCCAGATGGTTTCCCAGGGGAATTCTATCAGACATTTAAAGAAGAATTAATACCTATTCTCCTGAAACTGTTCCAAACAATAGAAATGGAAGGAAAACTTCCAAACTCATTTATGAGGCCACCATTACCTTGATTCCAAAACCAGACAAAGATCCCATCAAAAAGGAGAATTAGAGACCAATATCCTTGATGAACATCGATGCAAAAATTCTCACCAAAATACTAGCCAAGAGGACCCAACAGTACATGAAAAGGAGTATTCACCATGACCAAGTGGGATTTATCCCTGGGCTGCAAGGCTGGTTCAACATCCGCAAATCAGTCAACGTGATCAAATACATTAACAAAAGAAAGAACGAGAATCATATGATCCTCTCAATAGATGCAGAAAAAGCATTGGACAAAGTACAGCACCCTTTCTGGATCAAAACTCTTCAGAGTATAGGGACAGCGGGTACATACCTCAATATCATAAAAGCCATCTACGAAAACCCTACAGCGAATATCATTCTCAATGGGGAAAAGCTGAGATCTTTTCCCCTAAGGTCAGGAACGCGGCAGGGATAGCCAATCTCACCACTGCTATTCAACATAGTATTAGAAGTCCTAGCCACAGCAATCAGACAACAAAAAGTAATCCAAGGCATCCAAATCGGCAGAGAGGAAGTCAAACTCTCACTCTTTGCAGATGATATGATACTTTATGTGGAAAACCCAAAAGACTCCACCCCAAAACTGCTAGAACTCACACAGCAATTCCGTCAAGTAGCAGGCTATAAAATCAATGCACAGGAATCAGTGGCATTCCTATACAACAACAACAAGACAGAAGAGAGACAAATCAAGGAGTCGATCCCATTCACAACTGCACCCAAAACCAGAAGAGACCTAGGAATATATTGAACCCAAGAGGCAAGGGATCTGTACTCAGAAAACTACAAAATACGCAGGAAAGAAATTGAAGAAGACACAAAGAAACGGAAAAACGTTCCATGCTCATGGATTGGGAGAACCAACATTGTGAAGAGGTCAATGCTACCTAGAGCAATCTACACATGCAATGCAATCCCCATCAAAATAGCATCCACTTTTTTCCACGAAATGGAACAAATAATCCTAAAATTTGAATGGAACCTGTAGAGACCCCGAGTAGCCAGAGGAATATTGAGAAAGAAAAGCAAAGCTGGCGGCATCACAATTCTGGACTTCCAGCTCTATGACAAAGCTGTCATCATCAAGACAGTATGGTACTGGCACAAAAACAGACACATGGATCCATGGAACAGAATCGAGAGCCCAGAAATGGACCCTCAACTCTATGGTCAACTTATCTTTGACAGAGCAGGAAGGAATGTCCAATGGCAAAAAGAGAGTCTCTTCAACAACTGGTGTTGGGAGAATTGGACAGCCCCATGCAGAAGAATGACACTGGACCATTTCCTGACACCACACACAGAAGTAGACGCCAAATGGTTGAAAGACCTCAATGTGAGACAGGAGTCCATCAAAATCCTAAAGGAGAACACAGGTAGCAAGCTCTTCGACCTCAGCCGCAGCAACTTCTTCCTAGAAACATCACCAAAGGCACGGGAAGCCAGGGCAAAAATGAACTATTGGGATTTCATCAAGATAAAAACCTTTGGCACAGCAAAAGAAAAAGTCCACAAAACCAAAAGACAACCGACAGAATGGGAGAAATTATTTGCAAATGACATATCAGATAAAGGGCTACTATCCAATATGTATAAAAACTTATCAAACTCAACACCCAAAGAACAAATAATCCAATCAAGAAATAGGCAGAAGACATGAACAGACATTTTTCCAAAGAAGACATCCAAATGGCCCACAGGCACATGAAAAAGTGCTCAACACGGCTCGGCATCAGGGAAATCCAAATCCAAACCTCAATGAGATACCACCTCACACCCGTCAGAATGGCTCAAATGAACAAGTCAGGGAACGACAGAGGTTGGCGGGGATGTGGAGAAAGGGGAACCCTCCTACACTGGTGGTGGGAATGCAAGCTGGTGCAACCCCTCTGGAAAAGTGTATGGAGGTTCCTCAAACAGTTATAATTAGAGCTACCATTCGATCCAGCAATTGCACTCCTGGGTATTTACCCCAAAGATACAAATGTAGGGACCTGAAGCGGTAGGTGCACCTCATTGTTTATAGCAGCAATGTCCACAATAGCCAAACTGTGGAAACAGCCAAGATGTCCATCGACAGATGAATGGATAAAGAAGAGGTGGTATATATATACACAATGGACTATTACGCAGCCATCAAAAGGAATGAGATGCTGCAATGGACAACGACGTGGATGGAACTGGAGGGTCCGACGATTAGTGAAATAAGTCAATCAGAGAAAGACATGTATCATATGACCCCACTGATATGAGGGATTCTTAATCTCAGGAACAGAGTGAGGCTTGCTGGAGTGGTCGGGGGTGGGAGGGATGGGGTGGCTGGGTGATAGACATTGGGGAGGGTATGAGCTACGGTGAGCGCTGTGAATTGTGTAAGACTGTTGAATCACAGATCTGTACTTCTGAAACAACGCAACATATTTTAAGAATAAAGGAAAAGAAGGAGACAGCAGGAGTGGAAGAATGAAGGGGAGTTAGTGAGAGAATGAGACGGACCAGGAGAGATGATGGGTTCTGAAAAAAATCTGAGGTTTCTAGAGGGGAGGTGGGTCGGGGGATTGGTTAGCGTGGTGGTGGGTATTAAAGAGGGCACATTCTCCATGGATCACTGTGTGTTAGGAACAAACAATGAATCATGGGACACTACACCAAAACAAATGATGTACTCCATGGTGATTAACAAAGCAATAAAAAACAAAGACTGTAATAAGAGATGAAGAAGGACACTATATCCTACTTAGTGGGTCTATCCAACAAGAAGATCTCACAATTGTAAATATCTATGCCCCGAACATGGGAGCATCCAATTATATAAGGCAATTAAGAAGAAAAGCAAAGAAACTCATTGACCACCATACAATCATAGTGGGGGACTTTAACACCCCTCTGACTGAAATGGCCAGATCATCTAAGCAAAAGATCAACAAGGAAATAAAGACTTTAAATGACACACTGGACCAAATGGACTTCACAGACATATTCAGAACGTTCCATCCCAATGCAACGGAATACACATTCTTCTCTAGTGCCCATGGAACATTCTCCAGAATGGATCACATCCTAGGTCACAAATCAGGTCTCAACCGGTACCCAAAGATTGGGATCATTCCCTGCACATTTTCAGACCACAATGTTTTGAAACTAGAACTCAATCACAAGAGGAGATTCGGAAAGAACTCAAATTCATGGAGGCTAAAGAGCATCCTATGAAAGAATGAATGGGTCAACCAGGAAATTAAAGAAGAATTTAAAAAGTTCATGGAAACCAATGAAAATGAAAACTCAACTGTCCAAAATCTTTGGGATACAGCCAAGGCAGTCCTGCGAGGAAAGTATATAGCAATACAAGCCTTTCTCAAGAAACAAGAAAGGTCTCAAATACACACCCAACCCTACACCTAAAGGAGCTGGAGAAAGAACGGCAAATAAAGCCTAAACCCAGCAGGAGAAGAGAAATCATGCAGTTCAGAGCAGAAATCAATGAAATAGAACCCAGAAGAACAGTAGAAGTGATCAACGGAACTAGGAGCTGGTTCTTTGAAAGAATTCACAAGATTGATACACCCCTGTCCAGGCTGATCAAAAAGAAAAGAGAAATGACCCAAATCAACAAAATCATGAATGAAAGAGGAGAGATCACAAACAACACCAAAGAAATACAAACAATTATAAGAACGTAATCTGAGCAACCCTAGGGCAGCAAATTCCATAACCTGGAAGAAATGGGTGCATTCCTAGAGATGTGTCAACTAACAAAACTGACCCAGGAAGAAATAGAAAACATGAACAGTCCTATAACCACGAAGGCAATTGAAGTAGTCATCAAAAACCTCCCAAGAAACCAAAGCCCAGGGCCAGATGGTTTCCCAGGGGAATTCTATCAGACATTTAAAGAAGAATTAATACCTATTCTCCTGAAACTGTTCCAAACAATAGAAATGGAAGGAAAACTTCCAAACTCATTTATGAGGCCACCATTACCTTGATTCCAAAACCAGACAAAGATCCCATCAAAAAGGAGAATTAGAGACCAATATCCTTGATGAACATCGATGCAAAAATTCTCACCAAAATACTAGCCAAGAGGACCCAACAGTACATGAAAAGGAGTATTCACCATGACCAAGTGGGATTTATCCCTGGGCTGCAAGGCTGGTTCAACATCCGCAAATCAGTCAACGTGATCAAATACATTAACAAAAGAAAGAACGAGAATCATATGATCCTCTCAATAGATGCAGAAAAAGCATTGGACAAAGTACAGCACCCTTTCTGGATCAAAACTCTTCAGAGTATAGGGACAGCGGGTACATACCTCAATATCATAAAAGCCATCTACGAAAACCCTACAGCGAATATCATTCTCAATGGGGAAAAGCTGAGATCTTTTCCCCTAAGGTCAGGAACGCGGCAGGGATAGCCAATCTCACCACTGCTATTCAACATAGTATTAGAAGTCCTAGCCACAGCAATCAGACAACAAAAAGTAATCCAAGGCATCCAAATCGGCAGAGAGGAAGTCAAACTCTCACTCTTTGCAGATGATATGATACTTTATGTGGAAAACCCAAAAGACTCCACCCCAAAACTGCTAGAACTCACACAGCAATTCCGTCAAGTAGCAGGCTATAAAATCAATGCACAGGAATCAGTGGCATTCCTATACAACAACAACAAGACAGAAGAGAGACAAATCAAGGAGTCGATCCCATTCACAACTGCACCCAAAACCAGAAGAGACCTAGGAATATATTGAACCCAAGAGGCAAGGGATCTGTACTCAGAAAACTACAAAATACGCAGGAAAGAAATTGAAGAAGACACAAAGAAACGGAAAAACGTTCCATGCTCATGGATTGGGAGAACCAACATTGTGAAGAGGTCAATGCTACCTAGAGCAATCTACACATGCAATGCAATCCCCATCAAAATAGCATCCACTTTTTTCCACGAAATGGAACAAATAATCCTAAAATTTGAATGGAACCTGTAGAGACCCCGAGTAGCCAGAGGAATATTGAGAAAGAAAAGCAAAGCTGGCGGCATCACAATTCTGGACTTCCAGCTCTATGACAAAGCTGTCATCATCAAGACAGTATGGTACTGGCACAAAAACAGACACATGGATCCATGGAACAGAATCGAGAGCCCAGAAATGGACCCTCAACTCTATGGTCAACTTATCTTTGACAGAGCAGGAAGGAATGTCCAATGGCAAAAAGAGAGTCTCTTCAACAACTGGTGTTGGGAGAATTGGACAGCCCCATGCAGAAGAATGACACTGGACCATTTCCTGACACCACACACAGAAGTAGACGCCAAATGGTTGAAAGACCTCAATGTGAGACAGGAGTCCATCAAAATCCTAAAGGAGAACACAGGTAGCAAGCTCTTCGACCTCAGCCGCAGCAACTTCTTCCTAGAAACATCACCAAAGGCACGGGAAGCCAGGGCAAAAATGAACTATTGGGATTTCATCAAGATAAAAACCTTTGGCACAGCAAAAGAAAAAGTCCACAAAACCAAAAGACAACCGACAGAATGGGAGAAATTATTTGCAAATGACATATCAGATAAAGGGCTACTATCCAATATGTATAAAAACTTATCAAACTCAACACCCAAAGAACAAATAATCCAATCAAGAAATAGGCAGAAGACATGAACAGACATTTTTCCAAAGAAGACATCCAAATGGCCCACAGGCACATGAAAAAGTGCTCAACACGGCTCGGCATCAGGGAAATCCAAATCCAAACCTCAATGAGATACCACCTCACACCCGTCAGAATGGCTCAAATGAACAAGTCAGGGAACGACAGAGGTTGGCGGGGATGTGGAGAAAGGGGAACCCTCCTACACTGGTGGTGGGAATGCAAGCTGGTGCAACCCCTCTGGAAAAGTGTATGGAGGTTCCTCAAACAGTTATAATTAGAGCTACCATTCGATCCAGCAATTGCACTCCTGGGTATTTACCCCAAAGATACAAATGTAGGGACCTGAAGCGGTAGGTGCACCTCATTGTTTATAGCAGCAATGTCCACAATAGCCAAACTGTGGAAACAGCCAAGATGTCCATCGACAGATGAATGGATAAAGAAGAGGTGGTATATATATACACAATGGACTATTACGCAGCCATCAAAAGGAATGAGATGCTGCAATGGACAACGACGTGGATGGAACTGGAGGGTCCGACGATTAGTGAAATAAGTCAATCAGAGAAAGACATGTATCATATGACCCCACTGATATGAGGGATTCTTAATCTCAGGAACAGAGTGAGGCTTGCTGGAGTGGTCGGGGGTGGGAGGGATGGGGTGGCTGGGTGATAGACATTGGGGAGGGTATGAGCTACGGTGAGCGCTGTGAATTGTGTAAGACTGTTGAATCACAGATCTGTACTTCTGAAACAACGCAACATATTTTAAGAATAAAGGAAAAGAAGGAGACAGCAGGAGTGGAAGAATGAAGGGGAGTTAGTGAGAGAATGAGACGGACCAGGAGAGATGATGGGTTCTGAAAAAAATCTGAGGTTTCTAGAGGGGA
Organism: Eumetopias jubatus; assembly: GCF_037043125.1. Lineage (NCBI taxonomy): Eukaryota > Metazoa > Chordata > Mammalia > Carnivora > Otariidae > Eumetopias > Eumetopias jubatus. The sequence continues at coordinate 199,131 of NW_028274873.1, forward strand.
GGTGGGTCGGGGGATTGGTTAGCGTGGTGGTGGGTATTAAAGAGGGCACATTCTCCATGGATCACTGTGTGTTAGGAACAAACAATGAATCATGGGACACTACACCAAAACAAATGATGTACTCCATGGTGATTAACAAAGCAATAAAAAACAAAGACTGTAATAAGAGATGAAGAAGGACACTATATCCTACTTAGTGGGTCTATCCAACAAGAAGATCTCACAATTGTAAATATCTATGCCCCGAACATGGGAGCATCCAATTATATAAGGCAATTAAGAAGAAAAGCAAAGAAACTCATTGACCACCATACAATCATAGTGGGGGACTTTAACACCCCTCTGACTGAAATGGCCAGATCATCTAAGCAAAAGATCAACAAGGAAATAAAGACTTTAAATGACACACTGGACCAAATGGACTTCACAGACATATTCAGAACGTTCCATCCCAATGCAACGGAATACACATTCTTCTCTAGTGCCCATGGAACATTCTCCAGAATGGATCACATCCTAGGTCACAAATCAGGTCTCAACCGGTACCCAAAGATTGGGATCATTCCCTGCACATTTTCAGACCACAATGTTTTGAAACTAGAACTCAATCACAAGAGGAGATTCGGAAAGAACTCAAATTCATGGAGGCTAAAGAGCATCCTATGAAAGAATGAATGGGTCAACCAGGAAATTAAAGAAGAATTTAAAAAGTTCATGGAAACCAATGAAAATGAAAACTCAACTGTCCAAAATCTTTGGGATACAGCCAAGGCAGTCCTGCGAGGAAAGTATATAGCAATACAAGCCTTTCTCAAGAAACAAGAAAGGTCTCAAATACACACCCAACCCTACACCTAAAGGAGCTGGAGAAAGAACGGCAAATAAAGCCTAAACCCAGCAGGAGAAGAGAAATCATGCAGTTCAGAGCAGAAATCAATGAAATAGAACCCAGAAGAACAGTAGAAGTGATCAACGGAACTAGGAGCTGGTTCTTTGAAAGAATTCACAAGATTGATACACCCCTGTCCAGGCTGATCAAAAAGAAAAGAGAAATGACCCAAATCAACAAAATCATGAATGAAAGAGGAGAGATCACAAACAACACCAAAGAAATACAAACAATTATAAGAACGTAATCTGAGCAACCCTAGGGCAGCAAATTCCATAACCTGGAAGAAATGGGTGCATTCCTAGAGATGTGTCAACTAACAAAACTGACCCAGGAAGAAATAGAAAACATGAACAGTCCTATAACCACGAAGGCAATTGAAGTAGTCATCAAAAACCTCCCAAGAAACCAAAGCCCAGGGCCAGATGGTTTCCCAGGGGAATTCTATCAGACATTTAAAGAAGAATTAATACCTATTCTCCTGAAACTGTTCCAAACAATAGAAATGGAAGGAAAACTTCCAAACTCATTTATGAGGCCACCATTACCTTGATTCCAAAACCAGACAAAGATCCCATCAAAAAGGAGAATTAGAGACCAATATCCTTGATGAACATCGATGCAAAAATTCTCACCAAAACTCTAGCCAAGAGGACACAACAGTACATGAAAAGGAGTCTTCACCATGACCAAGTGGGATTTATCCCTGGGCTGCAAGGCTGGTTCAACATCCGCAAATCAGTCAACGTGATCAAATACATTAACAAAAGAAAGAACGAGAATCATATGATCCTCCCAAGAGATGCAGAAAAAGCATTGGACAAAGTACAGCAACCTTTCTGGATCAAAACTCTTCAGAGTATAGGGACAGCGGGTACATACCTCAATATCATAAAAGCCATCTACGAAAACGCTACAGCGAATATCATTCTCAATGGGGAAAAGCTGAGATCTTTTCCCCTAAAGTCAGCAACGCGGCAGGGATAGCCACTCTCACCACTGCTATTCAACATAGTATTAGAAGTCCTAGCCACAGCAATCAGACAACAAAAAGTAATCCAAGGCATCCAAATCGGCAGAGAGGAAGTCAAACTCTCACTCTTGGCAGATGATATGATACTTTATGTGGAAAACCCAAAAGACTCCACCCCAAAACTGCTAGAACTCACACAGCAATTCCGTCAAGTAGCAGGCTATAAAATCAATGCACAGGAATCAGTGGCATTCCTATACACCAACAACAAGACAGAAGAGAGACAATTCAAGGAGTCGATCCCATTCACAACTGCACCCAAAACCAGAAGAGACCTAGGAATATATTCATCCCAAGAGGCAAAGGATCTGTACTCAGAAAACTACAAAATACGCAGGAAATTAATTGAAGAAGACACAAAGAAACGGAAAAACGTTCCATGCTCATGGATTGGGAGAACCAACATTGTGAAGAGGTCAATGCTACCTAGAGCAATCTACACATGCAATGCAATCCCCATCAAAATACCATCCACTTTTTTCCACGAAATGGAATAAATAATCCTAAAATTTGAATGGAACCTGAAGAGACCCCGAGTAGCCAGAGGAATATTGAGAAAGAAAAGCAAAGCTGGCGGCATCACAATTCTGGACTTCCAGCTCTATGACAAAGCTGTCATCATCAAGACAGTATGGTACTTGCACAAAAACAGACACATGGATCCATGGAACAGAATCGAGAGCCCAGAAATGGACCCTCAACTCTATGGTCAACTTATCTTTGACAGAGCAGGAAGGAATGTCCAATGGCAAAAAGAGAGTCTCTTCAACAACTGGTGTTGGGAGAATTGGACAGCCCCATGCAGAAGAATGACACTGGACCATTTCCTGACACCACACACAGAAGTAGACGCCAAATGGTTGAAAGACCTCAATGTGAGACAGGAGTCCATCAAAATCCTAAAGGAGAACACAGGTAGCAAGCTCTTCGACCTCAGCCGCAGCAACTTCTTCCTAGAAACATCACCAAAGGCACGGGAAGCCAGGGCAAAAATGAACTATTGGGATTTCATCAAGATAAAAAGCTTTGGCACAGCAAAAGAAACAGTCCACAAAACCAAAAGACAACCGACAGAATGGGAGAAATTATTAGCAAATGACATATCAGATAAAGGGCTACTATCCAATATGTATAAAAACTTATCAAACTCAACACCCAAAGAACAAATAATCCAATCAAGAAATAGGCAGAAGACATGAACAGACATTTTTCCAAAGAAGACATCCAAATGGCCCACAGGCACATGAAAAAGTGCTCAACACGGCTCGGCATCAGGGAAATCCAAGTCCAAACCTCAATGAGATACCACCTCACACCCGTCAGAATGGCTCAAATGAACAAGTCAGGGAACGACAGAGGTTGGCGGGGATGTGGAGAAAGGGGAACCCTCCTACACTGGTGGTGGGAATGCAAGCTGGTGCAACCCCTCTGGAAAAGTGTATGGAGGTTCCTCAAACAGTTATAATTAGAGCTACCATTCGATCCAGCAATTGCACTCCTGGGTATTTACCCCAAAGATACAAATGTAGGGACCCGAAGCGGTACGTGCACCCCATTGTTTATAGCAGCAATATCCACAATAGCCAAACGGTGGAAAGAGCCAAGATGTCCATCGACAGATGAATGGATAAAGAAGAGGTGGTATATATATACACAATGGACTATTACGCAGCCATCAAAAGGAATGAGGTGTTGCCATGGACAACGACGTGGATGGAACTGGAGGGTCCGACGATTAGTGAAATAAGTCAATCAGAGAAAGACATGTATCATATGACCTCACTGATATGAGGGATTCTTAATCTCAGGAACAGACTGAGGCTTGCTGGAGTGGTCGGGGGGGGGGATGGGGTGGCTGGGTGATAGACTTTGGGGAGGGTATGAGCTACGGTGAGCGCTGTGAATTGTGTAAGACTGTTGAATCACAGATCTGTACTTCTGAAACAAATAACGCAACATATTTTAAGAATAAAGGAAAACAAGGAGACAGCAGGAGAGGAAGAATGAAGGGGAGTTAGTGAGAGGGGGAGACGGACCAGGAGAGATGATGGATTCTGAAAAAAAATCCGAGGTTTCTAGAGGGGAGGTGGGTCGGTGGATTGGTTTGACTGGTGATGGTTATTAAAGAGGGCACATTCTGCATGGAGCACTGTGTGTTAGGAACAAACAATGAATCATGGGACAGTACACCAAAACAAATGATGTAGTACATGGTGATTAACAAAGCAATAAAAAACAAAGACTGTAATAAGAGATGAAGAAGGACACTATATCCTACTTAATGGGTCTATCCAACAAGAAGATCTCACAATTGTAAATATCTATGCCCCGAACATGGGAGCATCCAATTATATAAGGCAATTAAGAAGAAAAGCAAAGAAACACATTGACCACCATACAATCATAGTGGGGGACTTTAACACCCCCCTGACTGAAATGGCCAGATCATCTAAGCAAAAGATCAACAAGGAAATAAAGACTTTAAATGACACACTGGACCAAATGGACTTCACAGACATATTCAGAACGTTCCATCCCAATGCAACGGAATACACATTCTTCTCTAGTGCCCATGGAACATTCTCCAGAATGGATCACATCCTAGGTCACAAATCAGGTCTCAACCGGTACCCAAAGATTGGGATCATTCCCTGCACATTTTCAGACCACAATGTTTTGAAACTAGAACTCAATCACAAGAGGAGAGTCGGAAAGAACTCAAATACATGGAGGCTAAAGAGCATCCTACGAAAGAATGAATGGGTCAACCAGGAAATTAAAGAAGAATTTAAAAAGTTCATGGAAACCAATGAAAATGAAAACTCAACTGTCCAAAATCTTTGGGATACAGCCAAGGCAGTCCTGCGAGGAAAGTATATAGCAATACAATCCTTTCTCAAGAAACAAGAAAGGTCTCAAATACACACCCAACCCTACACCTAAAGGAGCTGGAGAAAGAACGGCAAATAAAGCCTAAACCCAGCAGGAGAAGAGAAATCATGCAGTTCAGAGCAGAAATCAATGAAATAGAACCCAGAAGAACAGTAGAAGTGATCAACGGAACTAGGAGCTGGTATTTTGAAAGAATTCACAAGATTGATACACCCCTGTCCAGGCTGATCAAAAAGAAAAGAGAAATGACCCAAATCAACAAAATCATGAATGAAAGAGGAGAGATCACAAACAACACCAAAGAAATACAAACAATTATAAGAACGTAATCTGAGCAACCCTAGGGCAGCAAATTCCATAACCTGGAAGAAATGGGTGCATTCCTAGAGATGTGTCAACTAACAAAACTGACCCAGGAAGAAATAGAAAACATGAACAGTCCTATAACCACGAAGGCAATTGAAGTAGTCATCAAAAACCTCCCAAGAAACCAAAGCCCAGGGCCAGATGGTTTCCCAGGGGAATTCTATCAGACATTTAAAGAAGAATTAATACCTATTCTCCTGAAACTGTTCCAAACAATAGAAATGGAAGGAAAACTTCCAAACTCATTTATGAGGCCACCATTACCTTGATTCCAAAACCAGACAAAGATCCCATCAAAAAGGAGAATTAGAGACCAATATCCTTGATGAACATCGATGCAAAAATTCTCACCAAAATACTAGCCAAGAGGACCCAACAGTACATGAAAAGGAGTATTCACCATGACCAAGTGGGATTTATCCCTGGGCTGCAAGGCTGGTTCAACATCCGCAAATCAGTCAACGTGATCAAATACATTAACAAAAGAAAGAACGAGAATCATATGATCCTCTCAATAGATGCAGAAAAAGCATTGGACAAAGTACAGCACCCTTTCTGGATCAAAACTCTTCAGAGTATAGGGACAGCGGGTACATACCTCAATATCATAAAAGCCATCTACGAAAACCCTACAGCGAATATCATTCTCAATGGGGAAAAGCTGAGATCTTTTCCCCTAAGGTCAGGAACGCGGCAGGGATAGCCATTCTCACCACTGCTATTCAACATAGTATTAGAAGTCCTAGCCACAGCAATCAGACAACAAAATGTAATCCAAGGCATCCAAATCGGCAGAGAGGAAGTCAAACTCTCACTCTTTGCAGATGATATGATACTTTATGTGGAAAACCCAAAAGACTCCACCCCAAAACTGCTAGAACTCACACAGCAATTCCGTCAAGTAGCAGGCTATAAAATCAATGCACAGGAATCAGTGGCATTCCTATACACCAACAACAAGACAGAAGAGAGACAAATCAAGGAGTCGATCCCATTCACAACTGCACCCAAAACCAGAAGAGACCTAGGAATATATTCATCCCAAGAGGCAAAGGATCTGTACTCAGAAAACTACAAAATACGCAGGAAAGAAATTGAAGAAGACACAAAGAAACGGAAAAACGTTCCATGCTCATGGATTGGGAGAACCAACATTGTGAAGAGGTCAATGCTACCTAGAGCAATCTACACATGCAATGCAATCCCCATCAAAATACCATCCACTTTTTTCCAGGAAATGGAACAAATACTCCTAAAATTTGAATGGAACCAGAAGAGACCCCGAATAGCCAGAGGAATATTGAGAAAGAAAAGCAAAGCTGGCGGCATCACAATTCTGGACTTCCAGCTCTATGACAAAGCTGTCATCATCAAGACAGTATGGTACTGGCACAAAAACAGACACATGGATCCATGGAACAGAATCGAGAGCCCAGAAATGGACCCTCAACTCTATGGTCAACTTATCTTTGACAGAGCAGGAAGGAATGTCCAATGGCAAAAAGAGAGTCTCTTCAACAACTGGTGTTGGGAGAATTGGACAGCCCCATGCAGAAGAATGACAGTGGACCATTTCCTGACACCACACACAAAAGTAGACTCCAAATGGTTGAAAGACCTCAATGTGAGACAGGAGTCCATCAAAATCCTAAAGGAGAACACAGGTAGCAAGCACTTCGACCTCAGCCGCAGCAACTTCTTCCTAGAAACATCACCAAAGGCACGGGAAGCCAGGGCAAAAATGAACTATTGGGATTTCATCAAGATAAAAAGCTTTGGCACAGCAAAAGAAACAGTCCACAAAACCAAAAGACAACCGACAAAATGGGAGAAATTATTTGCAAATGACCTATCAGATAAAGGGCTACTACCCAATATGTATAAAAACTTATCAAACTCAACACCCAAAGAACAAATAATCCAATCAAGAAATAGGCAGAAGACATGAACAGACATTTTTCCAAAGAAGACATCCAAATGGCCCACAGGCACATGAAAAAGTGCTCAACACGGCTTGGCATCAGAGAAATCCAAATGAAAACCTCAATGAGATACCACCTCACACCCGTCAGAATGGCTCAAATGAACAAGTCAGGGAACGACAGAGTTTGGCGGGGATGTGGAGATAGGGGAACCCGCCGACACTGGTGGTGGGAATGCAAGCTGCTGCAACCCCTCTGGAAAACAGTATGGAGGTTCCTCACACAGTTGAAATTAGAGCTACCATTCGATCCAACATTTGCACTCCTGGGTATTTACCCCAAAGATACAAATGTAGGGACCCGAAGCGGTACGTGCACCCCATTGTTTATAGCAGCAATGTCCACAATAGCCAAACTGTGGAAACAGCCAAGATGTCCATCGACAGATGAATGGATAAAGAAGAGGTGGTATATATATACACAATGGACTATTACGCAGCCATCAAAAGGAATGAGATGTTGCCATGGACAACGACGTGGATGGAACTGGAGGGTCCGACGATTAGTGAAATAAGTCAATCAGAGAAAGACATGTATCATATGAACCCACTGATATGAGGGATTCTTAATCTCAGGAACAGAGTGAGGCTTGCTGGAGTGGTCGGGGGTGGGAGGGATGGGGTGGCTGGGTGATAGACATTGGGGAGGATATGAGCTACGGTGAGCGCTGTGAATTGTGTAAGATTGTTGAATCACAGATCTGTACTTCTGAAACAACGCAACATATTTTAAGAATAAAGGAAAAGAAGGAGACAGCAGGAGTGGAAGAATGAAGGGGAGTTAGTGAGAGGATGAGACGGACCAGGAGAGATGATGGGTTCTGAAAAAAAATCTGAGGTTTCTAGAGGGGAGGTGGGTCGGGGGATTGGTTAGCCTGGTGGTGGGTATTAAAGAGGGCACATTCTCCATGGAGCACTGTGTGTTAGGAACAAACAATGAATCATGGGACACTACACCAAAACAAATGATGTACTCCATGGTGATTAACAAAGCAATAAAAAACAAAGACTGTAATAAGAGATGAAGAAGGACACTATATCCTACTTAAAGGGTCTATCCAACAAGAAGATCTCACAATTGTAAATATCTATGCCCCGAACATGGGAGCATCCAATTATATAAGGCAATTAAGAAGAAATGCAAAGAAACACATTGACCACCATACAATCATAGTGGGGGACTTTAACACCCCCCTGACTGAAATGGCCAGATCATCTAAGCAAAAGATCAACAAGGAAATAAAGACTTTAAATGACACACTGGACCAAATGGACTTCACAGACATATTCAGAACGTTCCATCCCAATGCAACGGAATACACATTCTTCTCTAGTGCCCATGGAACATTCTCCAGAATGGATCACATCCTAGGTCACAAATCAGGTCTCAACCGGTACCCAAAGATTGGGATCATTCCCTGCACATTTTCAGACCACAATGTTTTGAAACTAGAACTCAATCACAAGAGGAGAGTCGGAAAGAACTCAAATACATGGAGGCTAAAGAGCATCCTACGAAAGAATGAATGGGTCAACCAGGAAATTAAAGAAGAATTTAAAAAGTTCATGGAAACCAATGAAAATGAAAACTCAACTGTCCAAAATCTTTGGGATACAGCCAAGGCAGTCCTGCGAGGAAAGTATATAGCAATACAAGCCTTTCTCAAGAAACAAGAAAGGTCTCAAATACACACCCAACCCTACACCTAAAGGAGCTGGAGAAAGAACGGCAAATAAAGCCTAAACCCAGCAGGAGAAGAGAAATCATGCAGTTCAGAGCAGAAATCAATGAAATAGAACCCAGAAGAACAGTAGAAGTGATCAACGGAACTAGGAGCTGGTACTTTGAAAGAATTCACAAGATTGATACACCCCTGTCCAGGCTGATCAAAAAGAAAAGAGAAATGACCCAAATCAACAAAATCATGAATGAAAGAGGAGAGATCACAAACAACACCAAAGAAATACAAACAATTATAAGAACGTAATCTGAGCAACCCTAGGGCAGCAAATTCCATAACCTGGAAGAAATGGGTGCATTCTTGGAGATGTGTCAACTAACAAAACTGACCCAGGAAGAAATAGAAAACATGAACAGTCCTATAACCACGAAGGCAATTGAAGTAGTCATCAAAAACCTCCCAAGAAACCAAAGCCCAGGGCCAGATGGTTTCCCAGGGGAATTCTATCAGACATTTAAAGAAGAATTAATACCTATTCTCCTGAAACTGTTCCAAACAATAGAAATGGAAGGAAAACTTCCAAACTCATTTATGAGGCCACCATTACCTTGATTCCAAAACCAGACAAAGATCCCATCAAAAAGGAGAATTAGAGACCAATATCCTTGATGAACATCGATGCAAAATTTCTCACCAAAATACTAGCCAAGAGGACCCAACAGTACATGAAAAGGAGTATTCACCATGACCAAGTGGGATTTATCCCTGGGCTGCAAGGCTGGTTCAACATCCGCAAATCAGTCAACGTGATCAAATACATTAACAAAAGAAAGAACGAGAATCAGATGATCCTCTCAATAGATGCAGAAAAAGCATTGGACAAAGTACAGCACACTTTCTGGATCAAAACTCTTCAGAGTATAGGGACAGCGGGTACATACCTCAATATCATAAAAGCCATCTACGAAAACCCTACAGCGAATATCATTCTCAATGGGGAAAAGCTGAGATCTTTTCCCCTAAGGTCAGGAACGCGGCAGGGATAGCCATTCTCACCACTGCTATTCAACATAGTATTAGAAGTCCTAGCCACAGCAATCAGACAACAAAATGTAATCCAAGGCATCCAAATCGGCAGAGAGGAAGTCAAACTCTCACTCTTTGCAGATGATATGATACTTTATGTGGAAAACCCAAAAGACTCCACCCCAAAACTGCTAGAACTCACACAGCAATTCCGTCAAGTAGCAGGCTATAAAATCAATGCACAGGAATCAGTGGCATTCCTATACACCAACAACAAGACAGAAGAGAGACAAATCAAGGAGTCGATCCCATTCACAACTGCACCCAAAACCAGAAGAGACCTAGGAATATATTCATCCCAAGAGGCAAAGGATCTGTACTCAGAAAACTACAAAATACGCAGGAAAGAAATTGAAGAAGACACAAAGAAACGGAAAAACGTTCCATGCTCATGGATTGGGAGAACCAACATTGTGAAGAGGTCAATGCTACCTAGAGCAATCTACACATGCAATGCAATCCCCATCAAAATACCATCCACTTTTTTCCAGGAAATGGAACAAATACTCCTAAAATTTGAATGGAACCAGAAGAGACCCCGAATAGCCAGAGGAATATTGAGAAAGAAAAGCAAAGCTGGCGGCATCACAATTCTGGACTTCCAGCTCTATGACAAAGCTGTCATCATCAAGACAGTATGGTACTGGCACAAAAACAGACACATGGATCCATGGAACAGAATCGAGAGCCCAGAAATGGACCCTCAACTCTATGGTCAACTTATCTTTGACAGAGCAGGAAGGAATGTCCAATGGCAAAAAGAGAGTCTCTTCAACAACTGGTGTTGGGAGAATTGGACAGCCCCATGCAGAAGAATGACAGTGGACCATTTCCTGACACCACACACAAAAGTAGACTCCAAATGGTTGAAAGACCTCAATGTGAGACAGGAGTCCATCAAAATCCTAAAGGAGAACACAGGTAGCAAGCACTTCGACCTCAGCCGCAGCAACTTCTTCCTAGAAACATCACCAAAGGCACGGGAAGCCAGGGCAAAAATGAACTATTGGGATTTCATCAAGATAAAAAGCTTTGGCACAGCAAAAGAAACAGTCCACAAAACCAAAAGACAACCGACAGAATGGGAGAAATTATTTGCAAATGACCTATCAGATAAAGGGCTACTACCCAATATGTATAAAAACTTATCAAACTCAACACCCAAAGAACAAATAATCCAATCAAGAAATAGGCAGAAGACATGAACAGACATTTTTCCAAAGAAGACATGCAAATGGCCCACAGGCACATGAAAAAGTGCTCAACACGGGTTGGCATCAGAGAAATCCAAATGAAAATCTCAATGAGATACCACCTCACACCCGTCAGAATGGCTCAAATGAACAAGTCAGGGAACGACAGAGTTTGGCGGGGATGTGGAGATAGGGGAACCCGCCGACACTGGTGGTGGGAATGCAAGCTGCTGCAACCCCTCTGGAAAACAGTATGGAGGTTCCTCACACAGTTGAAATTAGAGCTACCATTCGATCCAACATTTGCACTCCTGGGTATTTACCCCAAAGATACAAATGTAGGGACCCGAAGCGGTACGTGCACCCCATTGTTTATAGCAGCAATGTCCACAATAGCCAAACTGTGGAAACAGCCAAGATGTCCATCGACAGATGAATGGATAAAGAAGAGGTGGTATATATATACACAATGGACTATTACGCAGCCATCAAAAGGAATGAGATGTTGCCATGGACAACGACGTGGATGGAACTGGAGGTTCCGACGATTAGTGAAATAAGTCAATCAGAGAAAGACATGTATCATATGACCCCACTGATATGAGGGATTCTTAATCTCAGGAACAGAGTGAGGCTTGCTGGAGTGGTCGGGGGTGGGAGGGATGGGGTGGCTGGGTGATAGACATTGGGGAGGGTATGAGGTACGGTGAGCGCTGTGAATTGTGTAAGACTGTTGAATCACAGATCTGTACTTCTGAAACAACGCAACATATTTTAAGAATAAAGGAAAAGAAGGAGACAGCAGGAGTGGAAGAATGAAGGGGAGTTAGTGAGAGGATGAGACGGACCAGGAGAGATGATGGGTTCTGAAAAAATATCTGAGGTTTCTAGAGGGGAGGTGGGTCGGGGGATTGGTTAGCCTGGTGGTGGGTATTAAAGAGGGCACATTCTCCATGGAGCACTGTGTGTTAGGAACAAACAATGAATCATGGGACACTACACCAAAACAAAGGATGTACTCCATGGTGATTAACAAAGCAATAAAAAACAAAGACTGTAATAAGAGATGAAGAAGGACACTATATCCTACTTAATGGGTCTATCCAACAAGAAGATCTCACAATTGTAAATATCTATGCCCCGAACATGGGAGCATCCAATTATATAAGGCAATTAAGAAGAAAAGCAAAGAAACACATTGACCACCATACAATCATAGTGGGGGACTTTAACACCCCCCCGACTGAAATGGCCAGATCATCTAAGCAAAAGATCAACAAGGAAATAAAGACTTTAAATGACACACTGGACCAAATGGACTTCACAGACATATTCAGAACGTTCCATCCCAATGCAACGGAATACACATTCTTCTCTAGTGCCCATGGAACATTCTCCAGAATGGATCACATCCTAGGTCACAAATCAGGTCTCAACCGGTACCCAAAGATTGGGATCATTCCCTGCACATTTTCAGACCACAATGTTTTGAAACTAGAACTCAATCACAAGAGGAGAGTCGGAAAGAACTCAAATACATGGAGGCTAAAGAGCATCCTACGAAAGAATGAATGGGTCAACCAGGAAATTAAAGAAGAATTTAAAAAGTTCATGGAAACCAATGAAAATGAAAACTCAACTGTCCAAAATCTTTGGGATACAGCCAAGGCAGTCCTGCGAGGAAAGTATATAGCAATACAAGCCTTTCTCAAGAAACAAGAAAGGTCTCAAATACACACCCAACCCTACACCTAAAGGAGCTGGAGAAAGAACGGCAAATAAAGCCTAAACCCAGCAGGAGAAGAGAAATCATGCAGTTCAGAGCAGAAATCAATGAAATAGAACCCAGAAGAACAGTAGAAGTGATCAACGGAACTAGGAGCTCGTACTTTGAAAGAATTCATAAGATTGAAACACCCCTGTCCAGGCTGATCAAAAAGAAAAGAGAAATGACCCAAATCAACAAAATCATGAATGAAAGAGGAGAGATCACAAACAACACCAAAGAAATACAAACAATTATAAGAACGTAATCTGAGCAACCCTAGGGCAGCAAATTCCATAACCTGGAAGAAATGGGTGCATTCCTAGAGATGTGTCAACTAACAAAACTGACCCAGGAAGAAATAGAAAACATGAACAGTCCTATAACCACGAAGGCAATTGAAGTAGTCATCAAAAACCTCCCAAGAAACCAAAGCCCAGGGCCAGATGGTTTCCCAGGGGAATTCTATCAGACATTTAAAGAAGAATTAATACCTATTCTCCTGAAACTGTTCCAAACAATAGAAATGGAAGGAAAACTTCCAAACTCATTTATGAGGCCACCATTACCTTGATTCCAAAACCAGACAAAGATCCCATCAAAAAGGAGAATTAGAGACCAATATCCTTGATGAACATCGATGCAAAAATTCTCACCAAAATACTAGCCAAGAGGACCCAACAGTACATGAAAAGGAGTATTCACCATGACCAAGTGGGATTTATCCCTGGGCTGCAAGGCTGGTTCAACATCCGCAAATCAGTCAACGTGATCAAATACATTAACAAAAGAAAGAACGAGAATCATATGATCCTCTCAATAGATGCAGAAAAAGCATTGGACAAAGTACAGCACCCTTTCTGGATCAAAACTCTTCAGAGTATAGGGACAGCGGGTACATACCTCAATATCATAAAAGCCATCTACGAAAACCCTACAGCGAATATCATTCTCAATGGGGAAAAGCTGAGATCTTTTCCCCTAAGGTCAGGAACGCGGCAGGGATAGCCAATCTCACCACTGCTATTCAACATAGTATTAGAAGTCCTAGCCACAGCAATCAGACAACAAAAAGTAATCCAAGGCATCCAAATCGGCAGAGAGGAAGTCAAACTCTCACTCTTTGCAGATGATATGATACTTTATGTGGAAAACCCAAAAGACTCCACCCCAAAACTGCTAGAACTCACACAGCAATTCCGTCAAGTAGCAGGCTATAAAATCAATGCACAGGAATCAGTGGCATTCCTATACAACAACAACAAGACAGAAGAGAGACAAATCAAGGAGTCGATCCCATTCACAACTGCACCCAAAACCAGAAGAGACCTAGGAATATATTGAACCCAAGAGGCAAGGGATCTGTACTCAGAAAACTACAAAATACGCAGGAAAGAAATTGAAGAAGACACAAAGAAACGGAAAAACGTTCCATGCTCATGGATTGGGAGAACCAACATTGTGAAGAGGTCAATGCTACCTAGAGCAATCTACACATGCAATGCAATCCCCATCAAAATAGCATCCACTTTTTTCCACGAAATGGAACAAATAATCCTAAAATTTGAATGGAACCTGTAGAGACCCCGAGTAGCCAGAGGAATATTGAGAAAGAAAAGCAAAGCTGGCGGCATCACAATTCTGGACTTCCAGCTCTATGACAAAGCTGTCATCATCAAGACAGTATGGTACTGGCACAAAAACAGACACATGGATCCATGGAACAGAATCGAGAGCCCAGAAATGGACCCTCAACTCTATGGTCAACTTATCTTTGACAGAGCAGGAAGGAATGTCCAATGGCAAAAAGAGAGTCTCTTCAACAACTGGTGTTGGGAGAATTGGACAGCCCCATGCAGAAGAATGACACTGGACCATTTCCTGACACCACACACAGAAGTAGACGCCAAATGGTTGAAAGACCTCAATGTGAGACTGGAGTCCATCAAAATCCTAAAGGAGAACACAGGTAGCAAGCTCTTCGACCTCAGCCGCAGCAACTTCTTCCTAGAAACATCACCAAAGGCACGGGAAGCCAGGGCAAAAATGAACTATTGGGATTTCATCAAGATAAAAAGCTTTGGCACAGCAAAAGAAAAAGTCCACAAAACCAAAAGACAACCGACAGAATGGGAGAAATTATTTGCAAATGACATATCAGATAAAGGGCTACTATCCAATATGTATAAAAACTTATCAAACTCAACACCCAAAGAACAAATAATCCAATCAAGAAATAGGCAGAAGACATGAACAGACATTTTTCCAAAGAAGACATCCAAATGGCCCACAGGCACATGAAAAAGTGCTCAACACGGCTCGGCATCAGGGAAATCCAAATCCAAACCTCAATGAGATACCACCTCACACCCGTCAGAATGGCTCAAATGAACAAGTCAGGGAACGACAGAGGTTGGCGGGGATGTGGAGAAAGGGGAACCCTCCTACACTGCTGGTGGGAATGCAAGCTGGTGCAACCCCTCTGGAAAAGTGTATGGAGGTTCCTCAAACAGTTATAATTAGAGCTACCATTCGATCCAGCAATTGCACTCCTGGGTATTTACCCCAAAGATACAAATGTAGGGACCTGAAGCGGTAGGTGCACCTCATTGTTTATAGCAGCAATGTCCACAATAGCCAAACTGTGGAAACAGCCAAGATGTCCATCGACAGATGAATGGATAAAGAAGAGGTGGTATATATATACACAATGGACTATTACGCAGCCATCAAAAGGAATGAGATGCTGCAATGGACAACGACGTGGATGGAACTGGAGGGTCCGACGATTAGTGAAATAAGTCAATCAGAGAAAGACATGTATCATATGACCCCACTGATATGAGGGATTCTTAATCTCAGGAACAGAGTGAGGCTTGCTGGAGTGGTCGGGGGTGGGAGGGATGGGGTGGCTGGGTGATAGACATTGGGGAGGGTATGAGCTACGGTGAGCGGTGTGAATTGTGTAAGACTGTTGAATCACAGATCTGTACTTCTGAAACAACGCAACATATTTTAAGAATAAAGGAAAAGAAGGAGACAGCAGGAGTGGAAGAATGAAGGGGAGTTAGTGAGAGAATGAGACGGACCAGGAGAGATGATGGGTTCTGAAAAAAATCTGAGGTTTCTAGAGGGGAGGTGGGTCGGGGGATTGGTTAGCGTGGTGGTGGGTATTAAAGAGGGCACATTCTCCATGGATCACTGTGTGTTAGGAACAAACAATGAATCATGGGACACTACACCAAAACAAATGATGTACTCCATGGTGATTAACAAAGCAATAAAAAACAAAGACTGTAATAAGAGATGAAGAAGGACACTATATCCTACTTAGTGGGTCTATCCAACAAGAAGATCTCACAATTGTAAATATCTATGCCCCGAACATGGGAGCATCCAATTATATAAGGCAATTAAGAAGAAAAGCAAAGAAACTCATTGACCACCATACAATCATAGTGGGGGACTTTAACACCCCTCTGACTGAAATGGCCAGATCATCTAAGCAAAAGATCAACAAGGAAATAAAGACTTTAAATGACACACTGGACCAAATGGACTTCACAGACATATTCAGAACGTTCCATCCCAATGCAACGGAATACACATTCTTCTCTAGTGCCCATGGAACATTCTCCAGAATGGATCACATCCTAGGTCACAAATCAGGTCTCAACCGGTACCCAAAGATTGGGATAATTCCCTGCACATTTTCAGACCACAATGTTTTGAAACTAGAACTCAATCACAAGAGGAGAGTCGGAAAGAACTCAAATTCATGGAGGCTAAAGAGCATCCTATGAAAGAATGAATGGGTCAACCAGGAAATTAAAGAAGAATTTAAAAAGTTCATGGAAACCAATGAAAATGAAAACTCAACTGTCCAAAATCTTTGGGATACAGCCAAGGCAGTCCTGCGAGGAAAGTATATAGCAATACAAGCCTTTCTCAAGAAACAAGAAAGGTCTCAAATACACACCCAACCCTACACCTAAAGGAGCTGGAGAAAGAACGGCAAATAAAGCCTAAACCCAGCAGGAGAAGAGAAATCATGCAGTTCAGAGCAGAAATCAATGAAATAGAACCCAGAAGAACAGTAGAAGTGATCAACGGAACTAGGAGCTGGTTCTTTGAAAGAATTCACAAGATTGATACACCCCTGTCCAGGCTGATCAAAAAGAAAAGAGAAATGACCCAAATCAACAAAATCATGAATGAAAGAGGAGAGATCACAAACAACACCAAAGAAATACAAACAATTATAAGAACGTAATCTGAGCAACCCTAGGGCAGCAAATTCCATAACCTGGAAGAAATGGGTGCATTCCTAGAGATGTGTCAACTAACAAAACTGACCCAGGAAGAAATAGAAAACATGAACAGTCCTATAACCACGAAGGCAATTGAAGTAGTCATCAAAAACCTCCCAAGAAACCAAAGCCCAGGGCCAGATGGTTTCCCAGGGGAATTCTATCAGACATTTAAAGAAGAATTAATACCTATTCTCCTGAAACTGTTCCAAACAATAGAAATGGAAGGAAAACTTCCAAACTCATTTATGAGGCCACCATTACCTTGATTCCAAAACCAGACAAAGATCCCATCAAAAAGGAGAATTAGAGACCAATATCCTTGATGAACATCGATGCAAAAATTCTCACCAAAACTCTAGCCAAGAGGACACAACAGTACATGAAAAGGAGTCTTCACCATGACCAAGTGGGATTTATCCCTGGGCTGCAAGGCTGGTTCAACATCCGCAAATCAGTCAACGTGATCAAATACATTAACAAAAGAAAGAACGAGAATCATATGATCCTCCCAAGAGATGCAGAAAAAGCATTGGACAAAGTACAGCAACCTTTCTGGATCAAAACTCTTCAGAGTATAGGGACAGCGGGTACATACCTCAATATCATAAAAGCCATCTACGAAAACGCTACAGCGAATATCATTCTCAATGGGGAAAAGCTGAGATCTTTTCCCCTAAAGTCAGCAACGCGGCAGGGATAGCCACTCTCACCACTGCTATTCAACATAGTATTAGAAGTCCTAGCCACAGCAATCAGACAACAAAAAGTAATCCAAGGCATCCAAATCGGCAGAGAGGAAGTCAAACTCTCACTCTTGGCAGATGATATGATACTTTATGTGGAAAACCCAAAAGACTCCACCCCAAAACTGCTAGAACTCACACAGCAATTCCGTCAAGTAGCAGGCTATAAAATCAATGCACAGGAATCAGTGGCATTCCTATACACCAACAACAAGACAGAAGAGAGACAAATCAAGGAGTCGATCCCATTCACAACTGCACCCAAAACCAGAAGAGACCTAGGAATATATTCATCCCAAGAGGCAAAGGATCTGTACTCAGAAAACTACAAAATACGCAGGAAAGAAATTGAAGAAGACACAAAGAAACGGAAAAACGTTCCATGCTCATGGATTGGGAGAACCAACATTGTGAAGAGGTCAATGCTACCTAGAGCAATCTACACATGCAATGCAATCCCCATCAAAATACCATCCACTTTTTTCCACGAAATGGAATAAATAATCCTAAAATTTGAATGGAACCTGAAGAGACCCCGAGTAGCCAGAGGAATATTGAGAAAGAAAAGCAAAGCTGGCGGCATCACAATTCTGGACTTCCAGCTCTATGACAAAGCTGTCATCATCAAGACAGTATGGTACTTGCACAAAAACAGACACATGGATCCATGGAACAGAATCGAGAGCCCAGAAACGGACCCTCAACTCTATGGTCAACTTATCTTTGACAGAGCAGGAAGGAATGTCCAATGGCAAAAAGAGAGTCTCTTCAACAACTGGTGTTGGGAGAATTGGACAGCCCCATGCAGAAGAATGACACTGGACCATTTCCTGACACCACACACAGAAGTAGACGCCAAATGGTTGAAAGACCTCAAAGTGAGACAGGAGTCCATCAAAATCCTAAAGGAGAACACAGGTAGCAAGCTCTTCGACCTCAGCCGCAGCAACTTCTTCCTAGAAACATCACCAAAGGCACGGGAAGCCAGGGCAAAAATGAACTATTGGGATTTCATCAAGATAAAAAGCTTTGGCACAGCAAAAGAAACAGTCCACAAAACCAAAAGACAACCGACAGAATGGGAGAAATTATTTGCAAATGACATATCAGATAAAGGGCTACTATCCAATATGTATAAAAACTTATCAAACTCAACACCCAAAGAACAAATAATCCAATCAAGAAATAGGCAGAAGACATGAACAGACATTTTTCCAAAGAAGACATCCAAATGGCCCACAGGCACATGAAAAAGTGCTCAACACGGCTCGGCATCAGGGAAATCCAAATCCAAACCTCAATGAGATACCACCTCACACCCGTCAGAATGGCTCAAATGAACAAGTCAGGGAACGACAGAGGTTGGCGGGGATGTGGAGAAAGGGGAACCCTCCTACACTGGTGGTGGGAATGCAAGCTGGTGCAACCCCTCTGGAAAAGTGTATGGAGGTTCCTCAAACAGTTATAATTAGAGCTACCATTCGATCCAGCAATTGCACTCCTGGGTATTTACCCCAAAGATACAAATGTAGGGACCCGAAGCGGTACGTGCACCCCATTGTTTATAGCAGCAATATCCACAATAGCCAAACGGTGGAAAGAGCCAAGATGTCCATCGACAGATGAATGGATAAAGAAGAGGTGGTATATATATACACAATGGACTATTACGCAGCCATCAAAAGGAATGAGGTGTTGCCATGGACAACGACGTGGATGGAACTGGAGGGTCCGACGATTAGTGAAATAAGTCAATCAGAGAAAGACATGTATCATATGACCTCACTGATATGAGGGATTCTTAATCTCAGGAACAGAGTGAGGCTTGCTGGAGTGGTCGGGGGGGGGGATGGGGTGGCTGGGTGATAGACTTTGGGGAGGGTATGAGCTACGGTGAGCGCTGTGAATTGTGTAAGACTGTTGAATCACAGATCTGTACTTCTGAAAAAAATAACGCAACATATTTTAAGAATAAAGGAAAACAAGGAGACAGCAGGAGAGGAAGAATGAAGGGGAGTTAGTGAGAGGGGGAGACGGACCAGGAGAGATGATGGATTCTGAAAAAAAATCCGAGGTTTCTAGAGGGGAGGTGGGTCGGTGGATTGGTTTGACTGGTGATGGTTATTAAAGAGGGCACATTCTTCATGAAGCACTGTGTGTTAGGAACAAACAATGAATCATGGGACAGTACACCAAAACAAATGATGTAGTACATGGTGATTAACAAAGCAATAAAAAACAAAGACTGTAATAAGAGATGAAGAAGGACACTATATCCTACTTAATGGGTCTATCCAACAAGAAGATCTCACAATTGTAAATATCTATGCCCCGAACATGGGAGCATCCAATTATATAAGGCAATTAAGAAGAAAAGCAAAGAAACACATTGACCACCATACAATCATAGTGGGGGACTTTAACACCCCCCTGACTGAAATGGCCAGATCATCTAAGCAAAAGATCAACAAGGAAATAAAGACTTTAAATGACACACTGGACCAAATGGACTTCACAGACATATTCAGAACGTTCCATCCCAATGCAACGGAATACACATTCTTCTCTAGTGCCCATGGAACATTCTCCAGAATGGATCACATCCTAGGTCACAAATCAGGTCTCAAACGGTACCCAAAGATTGGGATCATTCCCTGCACATTTTCAGACCACAATGTTTTGAAACTAGAACTCAATCACAAGAGGAGAGTCGGAAAGAACTCAAATACATGGAGGCTAAAGAGCATCCTACGAAAGAATGAATGGGTCAACCAGGAAATTAAAGAAGAATTTAAAAAGTTCATGGAAACCAATGAAAATGAAAACTCAACTGTCCAAAAACTTTGGGATACAGCCAAGGCAGTCCTGCGAGGAAAGTATATAGCAATACAATCCTTTCTCAAGAAACAAGAAAGGTCTCAAATACACACCCAACCCTACACCTAAAGGAGCTGGAGAAAGAACGGCAAATAAAGCCTAAACCCAGCAGGAGAAGAGAAATCATGCAGTTCAGAGCAGAAATCAATGAAATAGAACCCAGAAGAACAGTAGAAGTGATCAACGGAACTAGGAGCTGGTATTTTGAAAGAATTCACAAGATTGATACACCCCTGTCCAGGCTGATCAAAAAGAAAAGAGAAATGACCCAAATCAACAAAATCATGAATGAAAGAGGAGAGATCACAAACAACACCAAAGAAATACAAACAATTATAAGAACGTAATCTGAGCAACCCTAGGGCAGCAAATTCCATAACCTGGAAGAAATGGGTGCATTCCTAGAGATGTGTCAACTAACAAAACTGACCCAGGAAGAAATAGAAAACATGAACAGTCCTATAACCACGAAGGCAATTGAAGTAGTCATCAAAAACCTCCCAAGAAACCAAAGCCCAGGGCCAGATGGTTTCCCAGGGGAATTCTATCAGACATTTAAAGAAGAATTAATACCTATTCTCCTGAAACTGTTCCAAACAATAGAAATGGAAGGAAAACTTCCAAACTCATTTATGAGGCCACCATTACCTTGATTCCAAAACCAGACAAAGATCCCATCAAAAAGGAGAATTAGAGACCAATATCCTTGATGAACATCGATGCAAAAATTCTCACCAAAATACTAGCCAAGAGGACCCAACAGTACATGAAAAGGAGTATTCACCATGACCAAGTGGGATTTATCCCTGGGCTGCAAGGCTGGTTCAACATCCGCAAATCAGTCAACGTGATCAAATACATTAACAAAAGAAAGAACGAGAATCATATGATCCTCTCAATAGATGCAGAAAAAGCATTGGACAAAGTACAGCACCCTTTCTGGATCAAAACTCTTCAGAGTATAGGGACAGCGGGTACATACCTCAATATCATAAAAGCCATCTACGAAAACCCTACAGCGAATATCATTCTCAATGGGGAAAAGCTGAGATCTTTTCCCCTAAGGTCAGGAACGCGGCAGGGATAGCCATTCTCACCACTGCTATTCAACATAGTATTAGAAGTCCTAGCCACAGCAATCAGACAACAAAATGTAATCCAAGGCATCCAAATCGGCAGAGAGGAAGTCAAACTCTCACTCTTTGCAGATGATATGATACTTTATGTGGAAAACCCAAAAGACTCCACCCCAAAACTGCTAGAACTCACACAGCAATTCCGTCAAGTAGCAGGCTATAAAATCAATGCACAGGAATCAGTGGCATTCCTATACACCAACAACAAGACAGAAGAGAGACAAATCAAGGAGTCGATCCCATTCACAACTGCACCCAAAACCAGAAGAGACCTAGGAATATATTCATCCCAAGAGGCAAAGGATCTGTACTCAGAAAACTACAAAATACGCAGGAAAGAAATTGAAGAAGACACAAAGAAACGGAAAAACGTTCCATGCTCATGGATTGGGAGAACCAACATTGTGAAGAGGTCAATGCTACCTAGAGCAATCTACACATGCAATGCAATCCCCATCAAAATACCATCCACTTTTTTCCAGGAAATGGAACAAATACTCCTAAAATTTGAATGGAACCAGAAGAGACCCCGAATAGCCAGAGGAATATTGAGAAAGAAAAGCAAAGCTGGCGGCATCACAATTCTGGACTTCCAGCTCTATGACAAAGCTGTCATCATCAAGACAGTATGGTACTGGCACAAAAACAGACACATGGATCCATGGAACAGAATCGAGAGCCCAGAAATGGACCCTCAACTCTATGGTCAACTTATCTTTGACAGAGCAGGAAGGAATGTCCAATGGCAAAAAGAGAGTCTCTTCAACAACTGGTGTTGGGAGAATTGGACAGCCCCATGCAGAAGAATGACAGTGGACCATTTCCTGACACCACACACAAAAGTAGACTCCAAATGGTTGAAAGACCTCAATGTGAGACAGGAGTCCATCAAAATCCTAAAGGAGAACACAGGTAGCAAGCACTTCGACCTCAGCCGCAGCAACTTCTTCCTAGAAACATCACCAAAGGCACGGGAAGCCAGGGCAAAAATGAACTATTGGGATTTCATCAAGATAAAAAGCTTTGGCACAGCAAAAGAAACAGTCCACAAAACCAAAAGACAACCGACAAAATGGGAGAAATTATTTGCAAATGACCTATCAGATAAAGGGCTACTACCCAATATGTATAAAAACTTATCAAACTCAACACCCAAAGAACAAATAATCCAATCAAGAAATAGGCAGAAGACATGAACAGACATTTTTCCAAAGAAGACATCCAAATGGCCCACAGGCACATGAAAAAGTGCTCAACACGGCTTGGCATCAGAGAAATCCAAATGAAAACCTCAATGAGATACCACCTCACACCCGTCAGAATGGCTCAAATGAACAAGTCAGGGAACGACAGAGTTTGGCGGGGATGTGGAGATAGGGGAACCCGCCGACACTGGTGGTGGGAATGCAAGCTGCTGCAACCCCTCTGGAAAACAGTATGGAGGTTCCTCACACAGTTGAAATTAGAGCTACCATTCGATCCAACATTTGCACTCCTGGGTATTTACCCCAAAGATACAAATGTAGGGACCCGAAGCGGTACGTGCACCCCATTGTTTATAGCAGCAATGTCCACAATAGCCAAACTGTGGAAACAGCCAAGATGTCCATCGACAGATGAATGGATAAAGAAGAGGTGGTATATATATACACAATGGACTATTACGCAGCCATCAAAAGGAATGAGATGTTGCCATGGACAACGACGTGGATGGAACTGGAGGGTCCGACGATTAGTGAAATAAGTCAATCAGAGAAAGACATGTATCATATGAACCCACTGATATGAGGGATTCTTAATCTCAGGAACAGAGTGAGGCTTGCTGGAGTGGTCGGGGGTGGGAGGGATGGGGTGGCTGGGTGATAGACATTGGGGAGGATATGAGCTACGGTGAGCGCTGTGAATTGTGTAAGATTGTTGAATCACAGATCTGT
The DNA here is from genome assembly GCF_037043125.1 of Eumetopias jubatus. Lineage (NCBI taxonomy): Eukaryota > Metazoa > Chordata > Mammalia > Carnivora > Otariidae > Eumetopias > Eumetopias jubatus. Next base: position 223,021 of record NW_028274873.1, read on the forward strand.
ACTTCTGAAACAACGCAACATATTTTAAGAATAAAGGAAAAGAAGGAGACAGCAGGAGTGGAAGAATGAAGGGGAGTTAGTGAGAGGATGAGACGGACCAGGAGAGATGATGGGTTCTGAAAAAAAATCTGAGGTTTCTAGAGGGGAGGTGGGTCGGGGGATTGGTTAGCCTGGTGGTGGGTATTAAAGAGGGCACATTCTCCATGGAGCACTGTGTGTTAGGAACAAACAATGAATCATGGGACACTACACCAAAACAAATGATGTACTCCATGGTGATTAACAAAGCAATAAAAAACAAAGACTGTAATAAGAGATGAAGAAGGACACTATATCCTACTTAAAGGGTCTATCCAACAAGAAGATCTCACAATTGTAAATATCTATGCCCCGAACATGGGAGCATCCAATTATATAAGGCAATTAAGAAGAAATGCAAAGAAACACATTGACCACCATACAATCATAGTGGGGGACTTTAACACCCCCCTGACTGAAATGGCCAGATCATCTAAGCAAAAGATCAACAAGGAAATAAAGACTTTAAATGACACACTGGACCAAATGGACTTCACAGACATATTCAGAACGTTCCATCCCAATGCAACGGAATACACATTCTTCTCTAGTGCCCATGGAACATTCTCCAGAATGGATCACATCCTAGGTCACAAATCAGGTCTCAACCGGTACCCAAAGATTGGGATCATTCCCTGCACATTTTCAGACCACAATGTTTTGAAACTAGAACTCAATCACAAGAGGAGAGTCGGAAAGAACTCAAATACATGGAGGCTAAAGAGCATCCTACGAAAGAATGAATGGGTCAACCAGGAAATTAAAGAAGAATTTAAAAAGTTCATGGAAACCAATGAAAATGAAAACTCAACTGTCCAAAATCTTTGGGATACAGCCAAGGCAGTCCTGCGAGGAAAGTATATAGCAATACAAGCCTTTCTCAAGAAACAAGAAAGGTCTCAAATACACACCCAACCCTACACCTAAAGGAGCTGGAGAAAGAACGGCAAATAAAGCCTAAACCCAGCAGGAGAAGAGAAATCATGCAGTTCAGAGCAGAAATCAATGAAATAGAACCCAGAAGAACAGTAGAAGTGATCAACGGAACTAGGAGCTGGTACTTTGAAAGAATTCACAAGATTGATACACCCCTGTCCAGGCTGATCAAAAAGAAAAGAGAAATGACCCAAATCAACAAAATCATGAATGAAAGAGGAGAGATCACAAACAACACCAAAGAAATACAAACAATTATAAGAACGTAACCTGAGCAACCCTAGGGCAGCAAATTCCATAACCTGGAAGAAATGGGTGCATTCCTAGAGATGTGTCAACTAACAAAACTGACCCAGGAAGAAATAGAAAACATGAACAGTCCTATAACCACGAAGGCAATTGAAGTAGTCATCAAAAACCTCCCAAGAAACCAAAGCCCAGGGCCAGATGGTTTCCCAGGGGAATTCTATCAGACATTTAAAGAAGAATTAATACCTATTCTCCTGAAACTGTTCCAAACAATAGAAATGGAAGGAAAACTTCCAAACTCATTTATGAGGCCACCATTACCTTGATTCCAAAACCAGACAAAGATCCCATCAAAAAGGAGAATTAGAGACCAATATCCTTGATGAACATCGATGCAAAAATTCTCACCAAAATACTAGCCAAGAGGACCCAACAGTACATGAAAAGGAGTATTCACCATGACCAAGTGGGATTTATCCCTGGGCTGCAAGGCTGGTTCAACATCCGCAAATCAGTCAACGTGATCAAATACATTAACAAAAGAAAGAACGAGAATCATATGATCCTCTCAATAGATGCAGAAAAAGCACTGGACAAAGTACAGCACCCTTTCTGGATCAAAACTCTTCAGAGTATAGGGACAGCGGGTACATACCTCAATATCATAAAAGCCATCTACGAAAACCCTACAGCGAATATCATTCTCAATGGGGAAAAGCTGAGATCTTTTCCCCTAAGGTCAGGAACGCGGCAGGGATAGCCATTCTCACCACTGCTATTCAACATAGTATTAGAAGTCCTAGCCACAGCAATCAGACAACAAAATGTAATCCAAGGCATCCAAATCGGCAGAGAGGAAGTCAAACTCTCACTCTTTGCAGATGATATGATACTTTATGTGGAAAACCCAAAAGACTCCACCCCAAAACTGCTAGAACTCACACAGCAATTCCGTCAAGTAGCAGGCTATAAAATCAATGCACAGGAATCAGTGGCATTCCTATACACCAACAACAAGACAGAAGAGAGACAAATCAAGGAGTCGATCCCATTCACAACTGCACCCAAAACCAGAAGAGACCTAGGAATATATTCATCCCAAGAGGCAAAGGATCTGTACTCAGAAAACTACAAAATACGCAGGAAAGAAATTGAAGAAGACACAAAGAAACGGAAAAACGTTCCATGCTCATGGATTGGGAGAACCAACATTGTAAAGAGGTCAATGCTACCTAGAGCAATCTACACATGCAATGCAATCCCCATCAAAATACCATCCACTTTTTTCCAGGAAATGGAACAAATACTCCTAAAATTTGAATGGAACCAGAAGAGACCCCGAATAGCCAGAGGAATATTGAGAAAGAAAAGCAAAGCTGGCGGCATCACAATTCTGGACTTCCAGCTCTATGACAAAGCTCTCATCAACAAGACAGTATGGTACTGGCACAAAAACAGACACATGGATCCATGGAACAGAATCGAGAGCCCAGAAATGGACCCTCAACTCTATGGTCAACTTATCTTTGACAGAGCAGGAAGGAATGTCCAATGGCAAAAAGAGAGTCTCTTCAACAACTGGTGTTGGGAGAATTGGACAGCCCCATGCAGAAGAATGACAGTGGACCATTTCCTGACACCACACACAAAAGTAGACTCCAAATGGTTGAAAGAGCTCAATGTGAGACAGGAGTCCATCAAAATCCTAAAGGAGAACACAGGTAGCAAGCACTTCGACCTCAGCCGCAGCAACTTCTTCCTAGAAACATCACCAAAGGCACGGGAAGCCAGGGCAAAAATGAACTATTGGGATTTCATCAAGATAAAAAGCTTTGGCACAGCAAAAGAAACAGTCCACAAAACCAAAAGACAACCGACAGAATGGGAGAAATTATTTGCAAATGACCTATCAGATAAAGGGCTACTACCCAATATGTATAAAAACTTATCAAACTCAACACCCAAAGAACAAATAATCCAATCAAGAAATAGGCAGAAGACATGAACAGACATTTTTCCAAAGAAGACATCCAAATGGCCCACAGGCACATGAAAAAGTGCTCAACACGGCTTGGCATCAGAGAAATCCAAATGAAAACCTCAATGAGATACCACCTCACACCCGTCAGAATGGCTCAAATGAACAAGTCAGGGAACGACAGAGTTTGGCGGGGATGTGGAGATAGGGGAACCCGCCGACACTGGTGGTGGGAATGCAAGCTGCTGCAACCCCTCTGGAAAACAGTATGGAGGTTCCTCACACAGTTGAAATTAGAGCTACCATTCGATCCAACATTTGCACTCCTGGGTATTTACCCCAAAGATACAAATGTAGGGACCCGAAGCGGTACGTGCACCCCATTGTTTATAGCAGCAATGTCCACAATAGCCAAACTGTGGAAACAGCCAAGATGTCCATCGACAGATGAATGGATAAAGAAGAGGTGGTATATATATACACAATGGACTATTACGCAGCCATCAAAAGGAATGAGATGTTGCCATGGACAACGACGTGGATGGAACTGGAGGGTCCGACAATTAGTGAAATAAGTCAATCAGAGAAAGACATGTATCATATGACCCCACTGATATGAGGGATTCTTAATCTCAGGAACAGAGTGAGGCTTGCTGGAGTGGTCGGGGGTGGGAGGGATGGGGTGGCTGGGTGATAGACATTGGGAAGGGTATGAGCTACGGTGAGCGCTGTGAATTGTGTAAGACTGTTGAATCACAGATCTGTACTTCTGAAACAACGCAACATATTTTAAGAATAAAGGAAAAGAAGGAGACAGCAGGAGTGGAAGAATGAAGGGGAGTTAGTGAGAGGATGAGACGGACCAGGAGAGATGATGGGTTCTGAAAAAAAATCTGAGGTTTCTAGAGGGGAGGTGGGTCGGGGGATTGTTTAGGCTGGTGGTGGGTATTAAAGAGGGCACATTCTGCATGGAGCACTGTGTGTTAGGAACAAACAATGAATCATGGGACAGTACACCAAAACAAATGATGTAGTACATGGTGAATAACAAAGCAATAAAAAACAAAGACTGTAATAAGAGATGAAGAAGGACACTATATCCTACTTAATGGGTCTATCCAACAAGAAGATCTCACAATTGTAAATATCTATGCCCCGAACATGGGAGCATCCAATTATATAAGGCAATTAAGAAGAAAAGCAAAGAAACACATTGACCACCATACAATCATAGTGGGGGACTTTAACACCCCCCTGACTGAAATGGCCAGATCATCTAAGCAAAAGATCAACAAGGAAATAAAGACTTTAAATGACACACTGGACCAAATGGACTTCACAGACATATTCAGAACGTTCCATCCCAATGCAACGGAATACACATTCTTCTCTAGTGCCCATGGAACATTCTCCAGAATGGATCACATCCTAGGTCACAAATCAGGTCTCAACCGGTACCCAAAGATTGGGATCATTCCCTGCACATTTTCAGACCACAATGTTTTGAAACTAGAACTCAATCACAAGAGGAGAGTCGGAAAGAACTCAAATACATGGAGGCTAAAGAGCATCCTACGAAAGAATGAATGGGTCAACCAGGAAATTAAAGAAGAATTTAAAAAGTTCATGGAAACCAATGAAAATGAAAACTCAACTGTCCAAAATCTTTGGGATACAGCCAAGGCAGTCCTGCGAGGAAAGTATATAGCAATACAAGCCTTTCTCAAGAAACAAGAAAGGTCTCAAATACACACCCAACCCTACACCTAAAGGAGCTGGAGAAAGAACGGCAAATAAAGCCTAAACCCAGCAGGAGAAGAGAAATCATGCAGTTCAGAGCAGAAATCAATGAAATAGAACCCAGAAGAACAGTAGAAGTGATCAACGGAACTAGGAGCTGGTACTTTGAAAGAATTCACAAGATTGATACACCCCTGTCCAGGCTGATCAAAAAGAAAAGAGAAATGACCCAAATCAACAAAATCATGAATGAAAGAGGAGAGATCACAAACAACACCAAAGAAATACAAACAATTATAGGAACGTAATCTGAGCAACCCTAGGGCAGCAAATTCCATAACCTGGAAGAAATGGGTGCATTCCTAGAGATGTGTCAACTAACAAAACTGACCCAGGAAGAAATAGAAAACATGAACAGTCCTATAACCACGAAGGCAATTGAAGTAGTCATCAAAAACCTCCCAAGAAACCAAAGCCCAGGGCCAGATGGTTTCCCAGGGGAATTCTATCAGACATTTAAAGAAGAATTAATACCTATTCTCCTGAAACTGTTCCAAACAATAGAAATGGAAGGAAAACTTCCAAACTCATTTATGAGGCCACCATTACCTTGATTCCAAAACCAGACAAAGATCCCATCAAAAAGGAGAATTAGAGACCAATATCCTTGATGAACATCGATGCAAAAATTCTCACCAAAATACTAGCCAAGAGGACCCAACAGTACATGAAAAGGAGTCTTCACCATGACCAAGTGGGATTTATCCCTGGGCTGCAAGGCTGGTTCAACATCCGCAAATCAGTCAACGTGATCAAATACATTAACAAAAGAAAGAACGAGAATCATATGATCCTCCCAAGAGATGCAGAAAAAGCATTGGACAAAGTAGAGCAACCTTTCTGGATCAAAACTCTTCAGAGTATAGGGACAGCGGGTACATACCTCAATATCATAAAAGCCATCTACGAAAACGCTACAGCGAATATCATTCTCAATGGGGAAAAGCTGAGATCTTTTCCCCTAAAGTCAGCAACGCGGCAGGGATAGCCACTCTCACCACTGCTATTCAACATAGTATTAGAAGTCCTAGCCACAGCAATCAGACAACAAAAAGTAATCCAAGGCATCCAAATCGGCAGAGAGGAAGTCAAACTCTCACTCTTGGCAGATGATATGATACTTTATGTGGAAAACCCAAAAGACTCCACCCCAAAACTGCTAGAACTCACACAGCAATTCCGTCAAGTAGCAGGCTATAAAATCAATGCACAGGAATCAGTGGCATTCCTATACACCAACAACAAGACAGAAGAGAGACAAATCAAGGAGTCGATCCCATTCACAACTGCACCCAAAACCAGAAGAGACCTAGGAATATATTCATCCCAAGAGGCAAAGGATCTGTACTCAGAAAACTACAAAATACGCAGGAAAGACATTGAAGAAGACACAAAGAAACGGAAAAACGTTCCATGCTCATGGATTGGGAGAACCAACATTGTGAAGAGGTCAATACTACCTAGAGCAATCTACACATGCAATGCAATCCCCATCAAAATACCATCCACTTTTTTCCACGAAATGGAACAAATAATCCTAAAATTTGAATGGAACCTGAAGAGACCCCGAGTAGCCAGAGGAATATTGAGAAAGAAAAGCAAAGCTGGCGGCATCACAATTCTGGACTTCCAGCTCTATGACAAAGCTGTCATCATCAAGACAGTATGGTACTGGCACAAAAACAGACACATGGATCCATGGAACAGAATCGAGAGCCCAGAAATGGACCCTCAACTCTATGGTCAACTTATCTTTGACAGAGCAGGAAGGAATGTCCAATGGCAAAAAGAGAGTCTCTTCAACAACTGGTGTTGGGAGAATTGGACAGCCCCATGCAGAAGAATGACACTGGACCATTTCCTGACACCACACACAGAAGTAGACGCCAAATGGTTGAAAGACCTCAATGTGAGACAGGAGTCCATCAAAATCCTAAAGGAGGACACAGGTAGCAAGCTCTTCGACCTCAGCCGCAGCAACTTCTTCCTAGAAACATCACCAAAGGCACGGGAAGCCAGGGCAAAAATGAACTATTGGGATTTCATCAAGATAAAAAGCTTTGGCACAGCAAAAGAAACAGTCCACAAAACCAAAAGACAACCGACAGAATGGGAGAAATTATTTGCAAATGACATATCAGATAAAGGGCTACTATCCAATATGTATAAAAACTTATCAAACTCAACACCCAAAGAACAAATAATCCAATCAAGAAATAGGCAGAAGACATGAACAGACATTTTTCCAAAGAAGACATCCAAATGGCCCACAGGCACATGAAAAAGTGCTCAACACGGCTCGGGATCAGGGAAATCCAAATCAAAACCTCAATGAGATACCACCTCACACCCGTCAGAATGGCTCAAATGAACAAGTCAGGGAACGACAGAGGTTGGCGGGGATGTGGAGAAAGGGGAACCCTCCTACACTGGTGGTGGGAATGCAAGCTGGTGCAACCCCTCTGGAAAAGTGTATGGAGTTTCCTCAAACAGTTATAATTAGAGCTACCATTCGATCCAGCAAATGCACTCCTGGGTATTTACCCCAAAGATACAAATGTAGGGACCCGAAGCGGTACGTGCACCCCATTGTTTATAGCAGCAATATCCACAATAGCCAAACGGTGGAAAGAGCCAAGATGTCCATCGACAGATGAATGGATAAAGAAGAGGTGGTATATATATACACAATGGACTATTACGCAGCCATCAAAAGGAATGAGGTGTTGCCATGGACAACGACGTGGATGGAACTGGAGGGTCCGACGATTAGTGAAATAAGTCAATCAGAGAAAGACATGTATCATATGACCTCACTGATATGAGGGATTCTTAATCTCAGGAACAGAGTGAGGCTTGCTGGAGTGGTCGGGGGGGGGATGGGGTGGCTGGGTGATAGACTTTGGGGAGGGTATGAGCTACGGTGAGCGCTGTGAATTGTGTAAGACTGTTGAATCACAGATCTGTACTTCTGAAACAAATAACGCAACATATTTTAAGAATAAAGGAAAACAAGGAGACAGCAGGAGAGGAAGAATGAAGGGGAGTTAGTGAGAGGGGGAGACGGACCAGGAGAGATGATGGATTCTGAAAAAAAATCCGAGGTTTCTAGAGGGGAGGTGGGTCGGTGGATTGGTTTGACTGGTGATGGTTATTAAAGAGGGCACATTCTGCATGGAGCACTGTGTGTTAGGAACAAACAAGGAATCATGGGACAGTACACCAAAACAAATGATGTAGTACATGGTGATTAACAAAGCAATAAAAAACAAAGACTGTAATAAGAGATGAAGAAGGACACTATATCCTACTTAAAGGGTCTATCCAACAAGAAGATCTCACAATTGTAAATATCTATGCCCCGAACATGGGAGCATCCAATTATATAAGGCAATTAAGAAGAAAAGCAAAGAAACACATTGACCACCATACAATCATAGTGGGGGACTTTAACACCCCCCTGACTGAAATGGCCAGATCATCTAAGCAAAAGATCAACAAGGAAATAAAGACTTTAAATGACACACTGGACCAAATGGACTTCACAGACATATTCAGAACGTTCCATCCCAATGCAACGGAATACACATTCTTCTCTAGTGCCCATGGAACATTCTCCAGAATGGATCACATCCTAGGTCACAAATCAGGTCTCAACCGGTACCCAAAGATTGGGATCATTCCCTGCACATTTTCAGACCACAATGTTTTGAAACTAGAACTCAATCACAAGAGGAGAGTCGGAAAGAACTCAAATACATGGAGGCTAAAGAGCATCCTACGAAAGAATGAATGGGTCAACCAGGAAATTAAAGAAGAATTTAAAAAGTTCATGGAAACCAATGAAAATGAAAACTCAACTGTCCAAAATCTTTGGGATACAGCCAAGGCAGTCCTGCGAGGAAAGTATATAGCAATACAAGCCTTTCTCAAGAAACAAGAAAGGTCTCAAATACACACCCAACCCTACACCTAAAGGAGCTGGAGAAAGAACGGCAAATAAAGCCTAAACCCAGCAGGAGAAGAGAAATCATGCAGTTCAGAGCAGAAATCAATGAAATAGAACCCAGAAGAACAGTAGAAGTGATCAACGGAACTAGGAGCTGGTACTTTGAAAGAATTCACAAGATTGATACACCCCTGTCCAGGCTGATCAAAAAGAAAAGAGAAATGACCCAAATCAACAAAATCATGAATGAAAGAGGAGAGATCACAAACAACACCAAAGAAATACAAACAATTATAAGAACGTAATCTGAGCAACCCTAGGGCAGCAAATTCCATAACCTGGAAGAAATGGGTGCATTCCTAGAGATGTGTCAACTAACAAAACTGACCCAGGAAGAAATAGAAAACATGAACAGTCCTATAACCACGAAGGCAATTGAAGTAGTCATCAAAAACCTCCCAAGAAACCAAAGCCCAGGGCCAGATGGTTTCCCAGGGGAATTCTATCAGACATTTAAAGAAGAATTAATACCTATTCTCCTGAAACTGTTCCAAACAATAGAAATGGAAGGAAAACTTCCAAACTCATTTATGAGGCCACCATTACCTTGATTCCAAAACCAGACAAAGATCCCATCAAAAAGGAGAATTAGAGACCAATATCCTTGATGAACATCGATGCAAAAATTCTCACCAAAATACTAGCCAAGAGGACCCAACAGTACATGAAAAGGAGTATTCACCATGACCAAGTGGGATTTATCCCTGGGCTGCAAGGCTGGTTCAACATCCGCAAATCAGTCAACGTGATCAAATACATTAACAAAAGAAAGAACGAGAATCATATGATCCTCTCAATAGATGCAGAAAAAGCATTGGACAAAGTACAGCACCCTTTCTGGATCAAAACTCTTCAGAGTATAGGGACAGCGGGTACATACCTCAATATCATAAAAGCCATCTACGAAAACCCTACAGCGAATATCATTCTCAATGGGGAAAAGCTGAGATCTTTTCCCCTAAGGTCAGGAATGCGGCAGGGATAGCCAATCTCACCACTGCTATTCAACATAGTATTAGAAGTCCTAGCCACAGCAATCAGACAACAAAAAGTAATCCAAGGCATCCAAATCGGCAGAGAGGAAGTCAAACTCTCACTCTTTGCAGATGATATGATACTTTATGTGGAAAACCCAAAAGACTCCACCCCAAAACTGTTAGAACTCACACAGCAATTCCGTCAACTAGCAGGCTATAAAATCAATGCACAGGAATCAGTGGCATTCCTATACACCAACAACAAGACAGAAGAGAGACAAATCAAGGAGTCGATCCCATTCACAACTGCACCCAAAACCAGAAGAGACCTAGGAATATATTCATCCCAAGAGGCAAAGGATCTGTACTCAGAAAACTACAAAATACGCAGGAAAGAAATTGAAGAAGACACAAAGAAACGGAAAAACGTTCCATGCTCATGGATTGGGAGAACCAACATTGTGAAGAGGTCAATGCTACCTAGAGCAATCTACACATGCAATGCAATCCCCATCAAAATACCATCCACTTTTTTCCAGGAAATGGAACAAATACTCCTAAAATTTGAATGGAACCAGAAGAGACCCCGAATAGCCAGAGGAATATTGAGAAAGAAAAGCAAAGATGGCGGCATCACAATTCTGGACTTCCGGCTCTATGACAAAGCTGTCATCATCAAGACAGTATGGTAGTGGCACAAAAACAGACACATGGATCCATGGAACAGAATCGAGAGCCCAGAAATGGACCCTCAACTCTATGGTCAACTTATCTTTGACAGAGCAGGAAGGAATGTCCAATGGCAAAAAGAGAGTCTCTTCAACAACTGGTGTTGGGAGAATTGGACAGCCCCATGCAGAAGATTGACAGTGGACCATTTCCTGACACCACACACAAAAGTAGACTCCAAATGGTTGAAAGACCTCAATGTGAGACAGGAGTCCATCAAAATCCTAAAGGAGAACACAGGTAGCAAGCACTTCGACCTCAGCCGCAGCAACTTCTTCCTAGAAACATCACCAAAGGCACGGGAAGCCAGGGCAAAAATGAACTATTGGGATTTCATCAAGATAAAAAGCTTTGGCACAGCAAAAGAAACAGTCCACAAAACCAAAAGACAACCGACAGAATGGGAGAAATTATTTGCAAATGACCTATCAGATAAAGGGCTACTACCCAATATGTATAAAAACTTATCAAACTCAACACCCAAAGAACAAATAATCCAATCAAGAAATAGGCAGAAGACATGAACAGACATTTTTCCAAAGAAGACATCCAAATGGCCCACAGGCACATGAAAAAGTGCTCAACACGGCTTGGCATCAGAGAAATCCAAATGAAAACCTCAATGAGATACCACCTCACACCCGTCAGAATGGCTCAAATGAACAAGTCAGGGAACGACAGAGTTTGGCGGGGATGTGGAGATAGGGGAACCCGCCGACACTGGTGGTGGGAATGCAAGCTGCTGCAACCCCTCTGGAAAACAGTATGGAGGTTCCTCACACAGTTGAAATTAGAGCTACCATTCGATCCAACATTTGCACTCCTGGGTATTTACCCCAAAGATACAAATGTAGGGACCCGAAGCGGTACGTGCACCCCATTGTTTATAGCAGCAATGTCCACAATAGCCAAACTGTGGAAACAGCCAAGATGTCCATCGACAGATGAATGGATAAAGAAGAGGTGGTATATATATACACAATGGACTATTACGCAGCCATCAAAAGGAATGAGATGTTGCCATGGACAACGACGTGGATGGAACTGGAGGGTCCGACGATTAGTGAAATAAGTCAATCAGAGAAAGACATGTATCATATGACCCCACTGATATGAGGGATTCTTAATCTCAGGAACAGAGTGAGGCTTGCTGGAGTGGTCGGGGGTGGGAGGGATGGGGTGGCTGGGTGATAGACATTGGGGAGGGTATGAGCTACGGTGAGCGCTGTGAATTGTGTAAGACTGTTGAATCACAGATCTGTACTTCTGAAACAACGCAACATATTTTAAGAATAAAGGAAAAGAAGGAGACAGCAGGAGTGGAAGAATGAAGGGGAGTTAGTGAGAGGATGAGACGGACCAGGAGAGATGATGGGTTCTGAAAAAAAATCTGAGGTTTCTAGAGGGGAGGTGGGTCGGGGGATTGGTTAGCCTGGTGGTGGGTATTAAAGAGGGCACATTCTCCATGGAGCACTGTGTGTTAGGAACAAACAATGAATCATGGGACACTACACCAAAACAAAGGATGTACTCCATGGTGATTAACAAAGCAATAAAAAACAAAGACTGTAATAAGAGATGAAGAAGGACACTATATCCTACTTAATGGGTCTATCCAACAAGAAGATCTCACAATTGTAAATATCTATGCCCCGAACATGGGAGCATCCAATTATATAAGGCAATTAAGAAGAAAACAAAGAAACACATTGACCACCATACAATCATAGTGGGGGACTTTAACACAACCCTTGACTGAAATGGCCAGATCATCTAAGCAAAAGTTCAACAAGGAAATAAAGACTTTAAATGACACACTGGACCAAATGGACTTCACAGACATATTCAGAACGTTCCATCCCAATGCAACGGAATACACATTCTTCTCTAGTGCCCATGGAACATTCTCCAGAATGGATCACATCCTAGGTCACAAATCAGGTCTCAACCGGTACCCAAAGATTGGGATCATTCCCTGCACATTTTCAGACCACAATGTTTTGAAACTAGAACTCAATCACAAGAGGAGAGTCGGAAAGAACTCAAATACATGGAGGCTAAAGAGCATCCTACGAAAGAATGAATGGGTCAACCAGGAAATTAAAGAAGAATTTAAAAAGTTCATGGAAACCAATGAAAATGAAAACTCAACTGTCCAAAATCTTTGGGATACAGCCAAGGCAGTCCTGCGAGGAAAGTATATAGCAATACAAGCCTTTCTCAAGAAACAAGAAAGGTCTCAAATACACACCCAACCCTACACCTAAAGGAGCTGGAGAAAGAACGGCAAATAAAGCCTAAACCCAGCAGGAGAAGAGAAATCATGCACTTCAGAGCAGAAATCAATGAAATAGAACCCAGAAGAACAGTAGAAGTGATCAACGGAAGTAGGAGCTGGTACTTTGAAAGAATTCACAAGATTGATACACCCCTGTCCAGGCTGATCAAAAAGAAAAGAGAAATGACCCAAATCAACAAAATCATGAATGAAAGAGGAGAGATCACAAACAACACCAAAGAAATACAAACAATTATAAGAACGTAATCTGAGCAACCCTAGGGCAGCAAATTCCATAACCTGGAAGAAATGGGTGCATTCCTAGAGATGTGTCAACTAACAAAACTGACCCAGGAAGAAATAGAAAACATGAACAGTCCTATAACCACGAAGGCAATTGAAGTAGTCATCAAAAACCTCCCAAGAAACCAAAGCCCAGGGCCAGATGGTTTCCCAGGGGAATTCTATCAGACATTTAAAGAAGAATTAATACCTATTCTCCTGAAACTGTTCCAAACAATAGAAATGGAAGGAAAACTTCCAAACTCATTTATGAGGCCACCATTACCTTGATTCCAAAACCAGACAAAGATCCCATCAAAAAGGAGAATTAGAGACCAATATCCTTGATGAACATCGATGCAAAAATTCTCACCAAAATACTAGCCAAGAGGACCCAACAGTACATGAAAAGGAGTATTCACCATGACCAAGTGGGATTTATCCCTGGGCTGCAAGGCTGGTTCAACATCCGCAAATCAGGCAACGTGATCAAATACATTAACAAAAGAAAGAACGAGAATCATATGATCCTCCCAATAGATGCAGAAAAAGCATTGGACAAAGTACAGCACCCTTTCTGGATCAAAACTCTTCAGAGTATAGGGACAGCGGGTACATACCTCAATATCATAAAAGCCATCTACGAAAACGCTACAGCGAATATCATTCTCAATGGGGAAAAGCTGAGATCTTTTCCCCTAAAGTCAGCAACGCGGCAGGGATAGCCACTCTCACCACTGCTATTCAACATAGTATTAGAAGTCCTAGCCACAGCAATCAGACAACAAAAAGTAATCCAAGGCATCCAAATCGGCAGAGAGGAAGTCAAACTCTCACTCTTGGCAGATGATATGATACTTTATGTGGAAAACCCAAAAGACTCCACCCCAAAACTGCTAGAACTCACACAGCAATTCCGTCAAGTAGCAGGCTATAAAATCAATGCACAGGAATCAGTGGCATTCCTATACACCAACAACAAGACAGAAGAGAGACAAATCAAGGAGTCGATCCCATTCACAACTGCACCCAAAACCAGAAGAGACCTAGGAATACATTCATCCCAAGAGGCAAAGGATCTGTACTCAGAAAACTACAAAATACGCAGGAAAGAAATTGAAGAAGACACAAAGAAACGGAAAAACGTTCCATGCTCATGGATTGGGAGAACCAACATTGTGAAGAGGTCAATGCTACCTAGAGCAATCTACACATGCAATGCAATCCCCATCAAAATACCATCCACTTTTTTCCACGAAATGGAATAAATAATCCTAAAATTTGAATGGAACCTGAAGAGACCCCGAGTAGCCAGAGGAATATTGAGAAAGAAAAGCAAAGCTGGCGGCATCACAATTCTGGACTTCCAGCTCTATGACAACGCTGTCATCATCAAGACAGTATGGTACTTGCACAAAAACAGACACATGGATCCATGGAACAGAATCGAGAGCCCAGAAGTGGACCCTCAACTCTATGGTCAACTTATCTTTGACAGAGCAGGAAGGAATGTCCAATGGCAAAAAGAGAGTCTCTTCAACAACTGGTGTTGGGAGAATTGGACAGCCCCATGCAGAAGAATGACACTGGACCATTTCCTGACACCACACACAGAAGTAGACGCCAAATGGTTGAAAGACCTCAATGTGAGACAGGAGTCCATCAAAATCCTAAAGGAGAACACAGGTAGCAAGCTCTTCGACCTCAGCCGCAGCAACTTCTTCCTAGAAACATCACCAAAGGCACGGGAAGCCAGGGCAAAAATGAACTATTGGGATTTCATCAAGATAAAAAGCTTTGGCACAGCAAAAGAAACAGTCCACAAAACCAAAAGACAACCGACAGAATGGGAGAAATTATTTGCAAATGACATATCAGATAAAGGGCTACTATCCAATATGTATAAAAACTTATCAAACTCAACACCCAAAGAACAAATAATCCAATCAAGAAATAGGCAGAAGACATGAACAGACATTTTTCCAAAGAAGACATCCAAATGGCCCACAGGCACATGAAAAAGTGTTCAACATGGCTCGGCATCAGGGAAATCCAAATCCAAACCTCAATGAGATACCACCTCACACCCGTCAGAATGGCTCAAATGAACAAGTCAGGGAACGACAGAGGTTGGCGGGGATGTGGAGAAAGGGGAACACTCCTACACTGGTGGTGGGAATGCAAGCTGGTGCAACCCCTCTGGAAAAGTGTATGGAGGTTCCTCAAACAGTTATAATTAGAGCTACCATTCGATCCAGCAATTGCACTCCTGGGTATTTACCCCAAAGATACAAATGTAGGGACCTGAAGCGGTACGTGCACCTCATTGTTTATAGCAGCAATGTCCACAATAGCCAAACTGTGGAAACAGCCAAGATGTCCATCGACAGATGAATGGATAAAGAAGAGGTGGTATATATATACACAATGGACTATTACGCAGCCATCAAAAGGAATGAGATGCTGCAATGGACAACGACGTGGATGGAACTGGAGGGTCCGACGATTAGTGAAATAAGTCAATCAGAGAAAGACATGTATCATATGACCCCACTGATATGAGGGATTCTTAATCTCAGGAACAGAGTGAGGCTTGCTGGAGTGGTCGGGGGTGGGAGGGATGGGGTGGCTGGGTGATAGACATTGGGGAGGGTATGAGCTACGGTGAGCGCTGTGAATTGTGTAAGACTGTTGAATCACAGATCTGTACTTCTGAAACAACGCAACATATTTTAAGAATAAAGGAAAAGAAGGAGACAGCAGGAGTGGAAGAATGAAGGGGAGTTAGTGAGAGGATGAGACGGACCAGGAGAGATGATGGGTTCTGAAAAAAAATCTGAGGTTTTTAGAGGGGAGTTGTGTCGGGGGATTGGTTAGCGTGGTGGTGGGTATTAAAGAGGGCACATTCTCCATGGATCACTGTGTGTTAGGAACAAACAATGAATCATGGGACACTACACCAAAACAAATGATGTACTCCATGGTGATTAACAAAGCAATAAAAAACAAAGACTGTAATAAGAGATGAAGAAGGACACTATATCCTACTTAAAGGGTCTATCCAACAAGAAGATCTCACAATTGTAAATATCTATGCCCCGAACATGGGAGCATCCAATTATATAAGGCAATTAAGAAGAAAAGCAAAGAAACACATTGACCACCATACAATCATAGTGGGGGACTTTAACACCCCCCTGACTGAAATGGCCAGATCATCTAAGCAAAAGATCAACAAGGAAAGAAAGACTTTAAATGACACACTGGACCAAATGGACTTCACAGACATATTCAGAACGTTCCATCCCAATGCAACGGAATACACATTCTTCTCTAGTGCCCATGGAACATTCTCCAGAATGGATCACATCCTAGGTCACAAATCAGGTCTCAACCGGTACCCAAAGATTGGGATCATTCCCTGCACATTTTCAGACCACAATGTTTTGAAACTAGAACTCAATCACAAGAGGAGAGTCGGAAAGAACTCAAATACATGGAGGCTAAAGAGCATCCTACGAAAGAATGAATGGGTCAACCAGGAAATTAAAGAAGAATTTAAAAAGTTCATGGAAACCAATGAAAATGAAAACTCAACTGTCCAAAATCTTTGGGATACAGCCAAGGCAGTCCTGCGAGGAAAGTATATAGCAATACAAGCCTTTCTCAAGAAACAAGAAAGGTCTCAAATACACACCCAACCCTACACCTAAAGGAGCTGGAGAAAGAACGGCAAATAAAGCCTAAACCCAGCAGGAGAAGAGAAATCATGCAGTTCAGAGCAGAAATCAATGAAATAGAACCCAGAAGAACAGTAGAAGTGATCAACGGAACTAGGAGCTGGTACTTTGAAAGAATTCACAAGATTGATACACCCCTGTCCAGGCTGATCAAAAAGAAAAGAGAAATGACCCAAATCAACAAAATCATGAATGAAAGAGGAGAGATCACAAACAACATCAAAGAAATACAAACAATTATAAGAACGTAATCTGAGCAACCCTAGGGCAGCAAATTCCATAACCTGGAAGAAATGGGTGCATTCCTAGAGATGTGTCAACTAACAAAACTGACCCAGGAAGAAATAGAAAACATGAACAGTCCTATAACCACGAAGGCAATTGAAGTAGTCATCAAAAACCTCCCAAGAAACCAAAGCCCAGGGCCAGATGGTTTCCCAGGGGAATTCTATCAGACATTTAAAGAAGAATTAATACCTATTCTCCTGAAACTGTTCCAAACAATAGAAATGGAAGGAAAACTTCCAAACTCATTTATGAGGCCACCATTACCTTGATTCCAAAACCAGACAAAGATCCCATCAAAAAGGAGAATTAGAGACCAATATCCTTGATGAACATCGATGCAAAAATTCTCACCAAAATACTAGCCAAGAGGACCCAACAGTACATGAAAAGGAGTCTTCACCATGACCAAGTGGGATTTATCCCTGGGCTGCAAGGCTGGTTCAACATCCGCAAATCAGTCAACGTGATCAAATACATTAACAAAAGAAAGAACGAGAATCATATGATCCTCCCAAGAGATGCAGAAAAAGCATTGGACAAAGTACAGCAACCTTTCTGGATCAAAACTCTTCAGAGTATAGGGACAGCGGGTACATACCTCAATATCATAAAAGCCATCTACGAAAACGCTACAGCGAATATCATTCTCAATGGGGAAAAGCTGAGATCTTTTCCCCCAAAGTCAGCAACGCGGCAGGGATAGCCACTCTCACCACTGCTATTCAACATAGTATTAGAAGTCCTAGCCACAGCAATCAGACAACAAAAAGTAATCCAAGGCATCCAAATCGGCAGAGAGGAAGTCAAACTCTCACTCTTGGCAGATGATATGATACTTTATGTGGAAAACCCAAAAGACTCCACCCCAAAACTGCTAGAACTCACACAGCAATTCCGTCAAGTAGCAGGCTATAAAATCAATGCACAGGAATCAGTGGCATTCCTATACAACAACAACAAGACAGAAGAGAGACAAATCAAGGAGTCGATCCCATTCACAACTGCACCCAAAACCAGAAGAGACCTAGGAATATATTCATCCCAAGAGGCAAAGGATCTGTACTCAGAAAACTACAAAATACGCAGGAAAGAAATTGAAGAAGACACAAAGAAACGGAAAAACGTTCCATGCTCATGGATTGGGAGAACCAACATTGTGAAGAGGTCAATGCTACCTAGAGCAATCTACACATGCAATGCAATCCCCATCAAAATACCATCCACTTTTTTCCACGAAATGGAACAAATAATCCTAAAATTTGAATGGAACCTGAAGAGACCCCGAGTAGCCAGAGGAATATTGAGAAAGAAAAGCAAAGCTGGCGGCATCACAATTCTGGACTTCCAGCTCTATGACAAAGCTGTCATCATCAAGACAGTATGGTACTGGCACAAAAACAGACACATGGATCCATGGAACAGAATCGAGAGCCCAGAAATGGACCCTCAACTCTATGGTCAACTTATCTTTGACAGAGCAGGAAGGAATGTCCAATGGCAAAAAGAGAGTCTCTTCAACAACTGGTGTTGGGAGAATTGGACAGCCCCATGCAGAAGAATGACACTGGACCATTTCCTGACACCACACACAGAAGTAGACGCCAAATGGTTGAAAGACCTCAATGTGAGACAGGAGTCCATCAAAATCCTAAAGGAGGACACAGGTAGCAAGCTCTTCGACCTCACCCGCAGCAACTTCTTCCTAGAAACATCACCAAAGGCACGGGAAGCCAGGGCAAAAATGAACTATTGGGATTTCATCAAGATAAAAAGCTTTGGCACAGCAAAAGAAACAGTCCACAAAACTAAAAGACAACCGACAGAATGGGAGAAATTATTTGCAAATGACATATCAGATAAAGGGCTACTATCCAACATGTATAAAAACTTATCAAACTCAACACCCAAAGAACAAATAATCCAATCAAGAAATAGGCAGAAGACATGAACAGACATTTTTCCAAAGAAGACATCCAAATGGCCCACAGGCACATGAAAAAGTGCTCAACACGGCTCGGCATCAGGGAAATCCAAATCAAAACCTCAATGAGATACCCCCTCACACCCGTCAGAATGGCTCAAATGAACAAGTCAGGGAACGACAGAGGTTGGCGGGGATGTGGAGAAAGGGGAACCCTCCTACACTGGTGGTGGGAATGCAAGCTGGTGCAACCCCTCTGGAAAAGTGTATGGACGTTCCTCAAACAGTTATAATTAGAGCTACCATTCGATCCAGCAATTGCACTCCTGGGTATTTACCCCAAAGATACAAATGTAGGGACCCGAAGCGGTACGTGCACCCCATTGTTTATAGCAGCAATATCCACAATAGCCAAACGGTGGAAAGAGCCAAGATGTCCATCGACAGATGAATGGATAAAGAAGAGGTGGTATATATATACACAATGGACTATTACGCAGCCATCAAAAGGAATGAGGTGTTGCCATGGACAACGACGTGGATGGAACTGGAGGGTCCGACGATTAGTGAAATAAGTCAATCAGAGAAAGACATGTATCATATGACCTCACTGATATGAGGGATTCTTAATCTCAGGAACAGAGTGAGGCTTGCTGGAGTGGTCGGGGGGGGGGATGGGGTGGCTGGGTGATAGACTTTGGGGAGGGTATGAGCTACGGTGAGCGCTGTGAATTGTGTAAGACTGTTGAATCACAGATCTGTACTTCTGAAACAAATAACGCAACATATTTTAAGAATAAAGGAAAACAAGGAGACAGCAGGAGAGGAAGAATGAAGGGGAGTTAGTGAGAGGGGGAGACGGACCAGGAGAGATGATGGATTCTGAAAAAAATTCCGAGGTTTCTAGAGGGGAGGTGGGTCGGTGGATTGGTTTGACTGGTGATGGTTATTAAAGAGGGCACATTCCGCATGGAGCACTGTGTGTTAGGAACAAACAATGAATCATGGGACAGTACACCAAAACAAATGATGTAGTACATGGTGATTAACAAAGCAGTAAAAAACAAAGACTGTAATAAGAGATGAAGAAGGACACTATATCCTACTTAAAGGGTCTATCCAACAAGAAGATCTCACAATTGTAAATATCTATGCCCCGAACATGGGAGCATCCAATTATATAAGGCAATTAAGAAGAAAAGCAAAGAAACACATTGACCACCATACAATCATAGTGGGGGACTTTAACACCCCCCTGACTGAAATGGCCAGATCATCTAAGCAAAAGATCAACAAGGAAATAAAGACTTAAATGACACACTGGACCAAATGGACTTCACAGACATATTCAGAACGTTCCATCCCAATGCAACGGAATACACTTTCTTCTCTAGTGCCCATGGAACATTCTCCAGAATGGATCACATCCTAGGTCACAAATCAGGTCTCAACCGGTACCCAAAGATTGGGATCATTCCCTGCACATTTTCAGACCACAATGCTTTGAAACTAGAATTCAATCACAAGAGGAAAGTGTGAAAGAACTCAAATACATGGAGGCTAAAGAGCATCCTACGAAAGAATGAATGGGTCAACCAGGAAATTAAAGAAGAATTTAAAAAGTTCATGGAAACCAATGAAAATGAAAACTCAACTGTCCAAAATCTTTGGGATACAGCCAAGGCAGTCCTGCGAGGAAAGTATATAGCAATACAAGCCTTTCTCAAGAAACAAGAAAGGTCTCAAATACACACCCAACCCTACACCTAAAGGAGCTGGAGAAAGAACGGCAAATAAAGCCTAAACCCAGCAGGAGAAGAGAAATCATGCAGTTCAGAGCAGAAATCAATGAAATAGAACCCAGAAGAACAGTAGAAGTGATCAACGGAACTAGGAGCTGGTACTTTGAAAGAATTCACAAGATTGATACACCCCTGTCCAGGCTGATCAAAAAGAAAAGAGAAATGACCCAAATCAACAAAATCATGAATGAAAGAGGAGAGATCACAAACAACACCAAAGAAATACAAACAATTATAAGAACGTAATCTGAGCAACCCTAGGGCAGCAAATTCCATAACCTGGAAGAAATGGGTGCATTCCTAGAGATGTGTCAACTAACAAAACTGACCCAGGAAGAAATAGAAAACATGAACAGTCCTATAACCACGAAGGCAATTGAAGTAGTCATCAAAAACCTCCCAAGAAACCAAAGCCCAGGGCCAGATGGTTTCCCAGGGGAATTCTATCAGACATTTAAAGAAGAATTAATACCTATTCTCCTGAAACTGTTCCAAACAATAGAAATGGAAGGAAAACTTCCAAACTCATTTATGAGGCCACCATTACCTTGATTCCAAAACCAGACAAAGATCCCATCAAAAAGGAGAATTAGAGACCAATATCCTTGATGAACATCGATGCAAAAATTCTCACCAAAATACTAGCCAAGAGGACCCAACAGTACATGAAAAGGAGTATTCACCATGACCAAGTGGGATTTATCCCTGGGCTGCAAGGCTGGTTCAACATCCGCAAATCAGTCAACGTGATCAAATACATTAACAAAAGAAAGAACGAGAATCATATGATCCTCCCAAGAGATGCAGAAAAAGCATTGGACAAAGTACAGCAACCTTTCTGGATCAAAACTCTTCAGAGTATAGGGACAGCGGGTACATACCTCAATATCATAAAAGCCATCTACGAAAACCCTACAACGAATATCATTCTCAATGGGGAAAAGCTGAGATCTTTTCCCCTAAAGTCAGCAACGCGGCAGGGATAGCCACTCTCACCACTGCTATTCAACATAGTATTAGAAGTCCTAGCCACAGCAATCAGACAACAAAAAGTAATCCAAGGCATCCAAATCGGCAGAGAGGAAGTCAAACTCTCACTCTTGGCAGATGATATGATACTTTATGTGGAAAACCCAAAAGACTCCACCCCAAAACTGCTAGAACTCACACAGCAATTCCGTCAAGTAGCAGGCTATAAAATCAATGCACAGGAATCAGTGGCATTCCTATACACCAACAACAAGACAGAAGAGAGACAAATCAAGGAGTCGATCCCATTCACAACTGCACCCAAAACCAGAAGAGACCTAGGAATATATTCATCCCAAGAGGCAAAGGATCTGTACTCAGAAAACTACAAAATACGCAGGAAAGAAATTGAAGAAGACACAAAGAAACGGAAAAACGTTCCATGCTCATGGATTGGGAGAACCAACATTGTGAAGAGGTCAATGCTACCTAGAGCAATCTACACATGCAATGCAATCCCCATCAAAATACCATCCACTTTTTTCCACGAAATGGAATAAATAATCCTAAAATTTGAATGGAACCTGAAGAGACCCCGAGTAGACAGAGGAATATTGAGAAAGAAAAGCAAAGCTGGCGGCATCACAATTCTGGACTTCCAGCTCTATGACAAAGCTGTCATCATCAAGACAGTATGGTACTTGCACAAAAACAGACACATGGATCCATGGAACACAATCGAGAGCCCAGAAATGGACCCTCAACTCTATGGTCAACTTATCTTTGACAGAGCAGGAAGGAATGTCCAATGGCAAAAAGAGAGTCTCTTCAACAACTGGTGTTGGGAGAATTGGACAGCCCCATGCAGAAGAATGACACTGGACCATTTCCTGACACCACACACAGAAGTAGACGCCAAATTGTTGAAAGACCTCAATGTGAGACAGGAGTCCATCAAAATCCTAAAGGAGAACACAGGTAGCAAGCTCTTCGACCTCAGCCGCAGCAACTTCTTCCTAGAAACATCACCAAAGGACGGGAAGCCAGGGCAAAAATGAACTATTGGGATTTCATCAAGATAAAAAGCTTTGGCACAGCAAAAGAAACAGTCCACAAAACCAAAAGACAACCGACAGAATGGGAGAAATTATTTGCAAATGACATATCAGATAAAGGGCTACTATCCAATATGTATAAAAACTTATCAAACTCAACACCCAAAGAACAAATAATCCAATCAAGAAATAGGCAGAAGACATGAACAGACATTTTTCCAAAGAAGACATCCAAATGGCCCACAGGCACATGAAAAAGTGCTCAACACGGCTCGGCATCAGGGAAATCCAAATCAAAACCTCAATCAGATACCCCCTCACACCCGTCAGAATGGCTCAAATGAACAAGTCAGGGAACGACAGAGGTTGGCGGGGATGTGGAGAAAGGGGAACCCTCCTACACTGGTGGTGGGAATGCAAGCTGGTGCAACCCCTCTGGAAAAGTGTATGGAGGTTCCTCAAACAGTTATAATTAGAGCTACCATTCGATCCAGCAATTGCACTCCTGGGTATTTACCACAAAGATACAAATGTAGGGACCCGAAGCGGTACGTGCACCCCATTGTTTATAGCAGCAATATCCACAATGGCCAAACGGTGGAAAGAGCCAAGATGTCCATCGACAGATGAATGGATAAAGAAGAGGTGGTATATATATACACAATTGACTATTACGCAGCCATCAAAAGGAATGAGGTGTTGCCATGGACAACGACGTGGATGGAACTGGAGGGTCCGACGATTAGTGAAATAAGTCAATCAGAGAAAGACATGTATCATATGACCTCACTGATATGAGGGATTCTTAATCTCAGGAACAGAGTGAGGCTTGCTGGAGTGGTCGGGGGGGGGGATGGGGTGGCTGGGTGATAGACTTTGGGGAGGGTATGAGCTACGGTGAGCGCTGTGAATTGTGTAAGACTGTTGAATCACAGATCTATACTTCTGAAACAAATAACGCAACATATTTTAAGAATAAAGGAAAACAAGGAGACAGCAGGAGAGGAAGAATGAAGGGGAGTTAGTGAGAGGGGGAGACGGACCAGGAGAGATGATGGATTCTGAAAAAAATTCCGAGGTTTCTAGAGGGGAGGTGGGTCGGTGGATTGGTTTGACTGGTGATGGTTATTAAAGAGGGCACATTCTGCATGGAGCACTGTGTGTTAGGAACAAACAATGAATCATGGGACAGTACACCAAAACAAATGATGTAGTACATGGTGATTAACAAAGCAATAAAAAACAAAGACTGTAATAAGAGATGAAGAAGGACACTATATCCTACTTAATGGGTCTATCCAACAAGAAGATCTCACAATTGTAAATATCTATGCCCCGAACATGGGAGCATCCAATTATATAAGGCAATTAAGAAGAAAAGCAAAGAAACACATTGACCACCATACAATCATAGTGGGGGACTTTAACACCCCCCTGACTGAAATGGCCAGATCATCTAAGCAAAAGATCAACAAGGAAATAAAGACTTTAAATGACACACTGGACCAAATGGACTTCACAGACATATTCAGAACGTTCCATCCCAATGCAACGGAATACACATTCTTCTCTAGTGCCCATGGAACATTCTCCAGAATGGATCACATCCTAGGTCACAAATCAGGTCTCAAACGGTACCCAAAGATTGGGATCATTCCCTGCACATTTTCAGACCACAATGTTTTGAAACTAGAACTCAATCACAAGAGGAGAGTCGGAAAGAACTCAAATACATGGAGGCTAAAGAGCATCCTACGAAAGAATGAATGGGTCAACCAGGAAATTAAAGAAGAATTTAAAAAGTTCATGGAAACCAATGAAAATGAAAACTCAACTGTCCAAAATCTTTGGGATACAGCCAAGGCAGTCCTGCGAGGAAAGTATATAGCAATACAAGCCTTTCTCAAGAAACAAGAAAGGTCTCAAATACACACCCAACCCTACACCTAAAGGAGCTGGAGAAAGAACGGCAAATAAAGCCTAAACCCAGCAGGAGAAGAGAAATCATGCAGTTCAGAGCAGAAATCAATGAAATAGAACCCAGAAGAACAGTAGAAGTGATCAACGGAACTAGGAGCTGGTACTTTGAAAGAATTCACAAGATTGATACACCCCTGTCCAGGCTGATCAAAAAGAAAAGAGAAATGACCCAAATCAACAAAATCATGAATGAAAGAGGAGAGATCACAAACAACACCAAAGAAATACAAACAATTATAAGAACGTAATCTGAGCAACCCTAGGGCAGCAAATTCCATAACCTGGAAGAAATGGGTGCATTCCTAGAGATGTGTCAACTAACAAAACTGACCCAGGAAGAAATAGAAAACATGAACAGTCCTATAACCACGAAGGCAATTGAAGTAGTCATCAAAAACCTCCCAAGAAACCAAAGCCCAGGGCCAGATGGTTTCCCAGGGGAATTCTATCAGACATTTAAAGAAGAATTAATACCTATTCTCCTGAAACTGTTCCAAACAATAGAAATGAAAGGAAAACTTCCAAACTCATTTATGAGGCCACCATTACCTTGATTCCAAAACCAGACAAAGATCCCATCAAAAAGGAGAATTAGAGACCAATATCCTTGATGAACATCGATGCAAAAATTCTCACCAAAATACTAGCCAAGAGGACCCAACAGTACATGAAAAGGAGTATTCACCATGACCAAGTGGGATTTATCCCTGGGCTGCAAGGCTGGTTCAACATCCGCAAATCAGTCAACGTGATCAAATACATTAACAAAAGAAAGAACGAGAATCATATGATCCTCCCAAGAGATGCAGAAAAAGCATTGGACAAAGTACAGCAACCTTTCTGGATCAAAACTCTTCAGAGTATAGGGACAGCGGGTACATACCTCAATATCATAAAAGCCATCTACGAAAACGCTACAGCGAATATCATTCTCAATGGGGAAAAGCTGAGATCTTTTCCCCTAAAGTCAGCAACGCGGCAGGGATAGCCACTCTCACCACTGCTATTCAACATAGTATTAGAAGTCCTAGCCACAGCAATCAGACAACAAAAAGTAATCCAAGGCATCCAAATCGGCAGAGAGGAAGTCAAACTCTCACTCTTGGCAGATGATATGATACTTTATGTGGAAAACCCAAAAGACTCCACCCCAAAACTGCTAGAACTCACACAGCAATTCCGTCAAGTAGCAGGCTATAAAATCAATGCACAGGAATCAGTGGCATTCCTATACACCAACAACAAGACAGAAGAGAGACAAATCAAGGAGTCGATCCCATTCACAACTGCACCCAAAACCAGAAGAGACCTAGGAATATATTCATCCCAAGAGGCAAAGGATCTGTACTCAGAAAACTACAAAATACGCAGGAAAGAAATTGAAGAAGACACAAAGAAACGGAAAAACGTTCCATGCTCATGGATTGGGAGAACCAACATTGTGAAGAGGTCAATGCTACCTAGAGCAATCTACACATGCAATGCAATCCCCATCAAAATACCATCCACTTTTTTCCACGAAATGGAACAAATAATCCTAAAATTTGAATGGAACCTGAAGAGACCCCGAGTAGCCAGAGGAATATTGAGAAAGAAAAGCAAAGCTGGCGGCATCACAATTCTGGACTTCCAGCTCTATGACAAAGCTGTCATCATCAAGACAGTATGGTACTGGCACAAAAACAGACACATGGATCCATGGAACAGAATCGAGAGCCCAGAAATGGACCCTCAACTCTATGGTCAACTTATCTTTGACAGAGCAGGAAGGAATGTCCAATGGCAAAAAGAGAGTCTCTTCAACAACTGGTGTTGGGAGAATTGGACAGCCCCATGCAGAAGAATGACACTGGACCATTTCCTGACACCACACACAGAAGTAGACGCCAAATGGTTGAAAGACCTCAATGTGAGACAGGAGTCCATCAAAATCCTAAAGGAGGACACAGGTAGCAAGCTCTTCGACCTCAGCCGCAGCAACTTCTTCCTAGAAACATCACCAAAGGCACGGGAAGCCAGGGCAAAAATGAACTATTGGGATTTCATCAAGATAAAAAGCTTTGGCACAGCAAAAGAAACAGTCCACAAAACCAAAAGACAACCGACAGAATGGGAGAAATTATTTGCAAATGACATATCAGATAAAGGGCTACTATCCAATATGTATAAAAACTTATCAAACTCAACACCCAAAGAACAAATAATCCAATCAAGAAATAGGCAGAAGACATGAACAGACATTTTTCCAAAGAAGACATCCAAATGGCCCACAGGCACATGAAAAAGTGCTCAACACGGCTCGGCATCAGGGAAATCCAAATCAAAACCTCAATGAGATACCACCTCACACCCGTCAGAATGGCTCAAATGAACAAGTCAGGGAACGACAGAGGTTGGCGGGGATGTGGAGAAAGGGGAACCCTCCTACACTGGTGGTGGGAATGCAAGCTGGTGCAACCCCTCTGGAAAAGTGTATGGAGGTTCCTCAAACAGTTATAATTAGAGCTACCATTCGATCCAGCAATTGCACTCCTGGGTATTTACCCCAAAGATACAAATGTAGGGACCCGAAGCGGTACGTGCACCCCATTGTTTATAGCAGCAATATCCACAATAGCCAAACGGTGGAAAGAGCCAAGATGTCCATCGACAGATGAATGGATAAAGAAGAGGTGGTATATATATACACAATGGACTATTACGCAGCCATCAAAAGGAATGAGGTGTTGCCATGGACAACGACGTGGATGGAACTGGAGGGTCCGACGATTAGTGAAATAAGTCAATCAGAGAAAGACATGTATCATATGACCTCACTGATATGAGGGATTCTTAATCTCAGGAACAGAGTGAGGCTTGCTGGAGTGGTCGGGGGGGGGGATGGGGTGGCTGGGAATAGACTTTGGGGAGGGTATGAGCTACGGTGAGCGCTGTGAATTGTGTAAGACTGTTGAATCACAGATCTGTACTTCTGAAACAAATAACGCAACATATTTTAAGAATAAAGGAAAACAAGGAGACAGCAGGAGAGGAAGAATGAAGGGGAGTTAGTGAGAGGGGGAGACGGACCAGGAGAGATGATGGATTCTGAAAAAAAATCCGAGGTTTCTAGAGGGGAGGTGGGTCGGTGGATTGGTTTGACTGGTGATGGTTATTAAAGAGGGCACATTCTGCATGGAGCACTGTGTGTTAGGAACAAACAATGAATCATGGGACAGTACACCAAAACAAATGATGTAGTACATGGTGATTAACAAAGCAATAAAAAACAAAGACTGTAATAAGAGATGAAGAAGGACACTATATCCTACTTAAAGGGTCTATCCAACAAGAAGATCTCACAATTGTAAATATCTATGCCCCGAACATGGGAGCATCCAATTATATAAGGCAATTAAGAAGAAAAGCAAAGAAACACATTGACCACCATACAATCATAGTGGGGGACTTTAACACCCCCCTGACTGAAATGGCCAGATCATCTAAGCAAAAGATCAACAAGGAAATAAAGACTTTAAATGACACACTGGACCAAATGGACTTCACAGACATATTCAGAACGTTCCATCCCAATGCAACGGAATACACATTCTTCTCTAGTGCCCATGGAACATTCTCCAGAATGGATCACATCCTAGGTCACAAATCAGGTCTCAACCGGTACCCAAAGATTGGGATCATTCCCTGCACATTTTCAGACCACAATGTTTTGAAACTAGAACTCAATCACAAGAGGAGAGTCGGAAAGAACTCAAATACATGGAGGCTAAAGAGCATCCTACGAAAGAATGAATGGGTCAACCAGGAAATTAAAGAAGAATTTAAAAAGTTCATGGAAACCAATGAAAATGAAAACTCAACTGTCCAAAATCTTTGGGATACAGCCAAGGCAGTCCTGCGAGGAAAGTATATAGCAATACAAGCCTTTCTCAAGAAACAAGAAAGGTCTCAAATACACACCCAACCCTACACCTAAAGGAGCTGGAGAAAGAACGGCAAATAAAGCCTAAACCCAGCAGGAGAAGAGAAATCATGCACTTCAGAGCAGAAATCAATGAAATAGAACCCAGAAGAACAGTAGAAGTGATCAACGGAACTAGGAGCTGGTACTTTGAAAGAATTCACAAGATTGATACACCCCTGTCCAGGCTGATCAAAAAGAAAAGAGAAATGACCCAAATCAACAAAATCATGAATGAAAGAGGAGAGATCACAAACAACAACAAAGAAATACAAACAATTATAAGAACGTAATCTGAGCAACCCTAGGGCAGCAAATTCCATAACCTGGAAGAAATGGGTGCATTCCTAGAGATGTGTCAACTAACAAAACTGACCCAGGAAGAAATAGAAAACATGAACAGTCCTATAACCACGAAGGCAATTGAAGTAGTCATCAAAAACCTCCCAAGAAACCAAAGCCCAGGGCCAGATGGTTTCCCAGGGGAATTCTATCAGACATTTAAAGAAGAATTAATACCTATTCTCCTGAAACTGTTCCAAACAATAGAAATGGAAGGAAAACTTCCAAACTCATTTATGAGGCCACCATTACCTTGATTCCAAAACCAGACAAAGATCCCATCAAAAAGGAGAATTAGAGACCAATATCACTGATGAACATCGATGCAAAAATTCTCACCAAAATACTAGCCAAGAGGACCCAACAGTACATGAAAAGGAGTATTCACCATGACCAAGTGGGATTTATCCCTGGGCTGCAAGGCTGGTTCAACATCCGCAAATCAGTCAACGTGATCAAATACATTAACAAAAGAAAGAACGAGAATCATATGATCCTCTCAATAGATGCAGAAAAAGCATTGGACAAAGTACAGCACCCTTTCTGGGTCAAAACTCTTCAGAGTATAGGGACAGCGGGTACATACCTCAATATCATAAAAGCCATCTACGAAAACCCTACAGCGAATATCATTCTCAATGGGGAAAAGCTGAGATCTTTTCCCCTAAGGTCAGGAATGCGGCAGGGATAGCCAATCTCACCACTGATATTCAACATAGTATTAGAAGTCCTAGCCACAGCAATCAGACAACAAAAATAATCCAAGGCATCCAAATCGGCAGAGAGGAAGTCAAACTCTCACTCTTTGCAGATGATATGATACTTTATGTGGAAAACCCAAAAGACTCCACCCCAAAACTGCTAGAACTCACACAGCAATTCCGTCAACTAGCAGGCTATAAAATCAATGCACAGGAATCAGTGGCATTCCTATACACCAACAACAAGACAGAAGAGAGACAAATCAAGGAGTCGATCCCATTCACAACTGCACCCAAAACCAGAAGAGACCTAGGAATATATTCATCCCAAGAGGCAAAGGATCTGTACTCAGAAAACTACAAAATACGCAGGAAAGAAATTGAAGAAGACACAAAGAAACGGAAAAACGTTCCATGCTCATGGATTGGGAGAACCAACATTGTGAAGAGGTCAATGCTACCTAGAGCAATCTACACATGCAATGCAATCCCCATCAAAATACCATCCACTTTTTTCCAGGAAATGGAACAAATACTCCTAAAATTTGAATGGAACCAGAAGAGACCCCGAATAGCCAGAGGAATATTGAGAACGAAAAGCAAAGATGGCGGCATCACAATTCTGGACTTCCGGCTCTATGACAAAGCTGTCATCATCAAGACAGTATGGTAGTGGCACAAAAACAGACACATGGATCCATGGAACAGAATCAAGAGCCCAGAAATGGACCCTCAACTCTATGGTCAACTTATCTTTGACAGAGCAGGAAGGAATGTCCAATGGCAAAAAGAGAGTCTCTTCAACAACTGGTGTTGGGAGAATTGGACAGCCCCATGCAGAAGAATGACAGTGGACCATTTCCTGACACCACACACAAAAGTAGACTCCAAATGGTTGAAAGACCTCAATGTGAGACAGGAGTCCATCAAAATCCTAAAGGAGAACACAGGTAGCAAGCACTTCGACCTCAGCCGCAGCAACTTCTTCCTAGAAACATCACCAAAGGCACGGGAAGCCAGGGCAAAAATGAACTATTGGGATTTCATCAAGATAAAAAGCTTTGGCACAGCAAAAGAAACAGTCCACAAAACCAAAAGACAACCGACAGAATGGGAGAAATTATTTGCAAATGACCTATCAGATAAAGGGCTACTACCCAATATGTATAAAAACTTATCAAACTCAACACCCAAAGAACAAATAATCCAATCAAGAAATAGGCAGAAGACATGAACAGACATTTTTCCAAAGAAGACATCCAAATGGCCCACAGGCACATGAAAAAGTGCTCAACACGGCTTGGCATCAGAGAAATCCAAATGAAAACCTCAATGAGATACCACCTCACACCCGTCAGAATGGCTCAAATGAACAAGTCAGGGAACGACAGAGTTTGGCGGGGATGTGGAGATAGGGGAACCCGCCGACACTGGTGGTGGGAATGCAAGCTGCTGCAACCCCTCTGGAAAACAGTATGGAGGTTCCTCACACAGTTGAAATTAGAGCTACCATTCGATCCAACATTTGCACTCCTGGGTATTTACCCCAAAGATACAAATGTAGGGACCCGAAGCGGTACGTGCACCCCATTGTTTATAGCAGCAATGTCCACAATAGCCAAACTGTGGAAACAGCCAAGATGTCCATCGACAGATGAATGGATAAAGAAGAGGTGGTATATATATACACAATGGACTATTACGCAGCCATCAAAAGGAAAGAGATGTTGCCATGGACAACGACGTGGATGGAACTGGAGGGTCCGACGATTAGTGAAATAAGTCAATCAGAGAAAGACATGTATCATATGACCCCACTGATATGAGGGATTCTTAATCTCAGGAACAGAGTGAGGCTTGCTGGAGTGGTCGGGGGTGGGAGGGATGGGGTGGCTGGGTGATAGACATTGGGGAGGGTATGAGCTACGGTGAGCGCTGTGAATTGTGTAAGACTGTTGAATCACAGATCTGTACTTCTGAAACAACGCAACATATTTTAAGAATAAAGGAAAAGAAGGAGACAGCAGGAGTGGAAGAATGAAGGGGAGTTAGTGAGAGGATGAGACGGACCAGGAGAGATGATGGGTTCTGAAAAAAAATCTGAGGTTTCTAGAGGGGAGGTGGGTCGGGGGATTGGTTAGCCTGGTGGTGGGTATTAAAGAGGGCACATTCTCCATGGAGCACTGTGTGTTAGGAACAAACAATGAATCATGGGACACTACACCAAAACAAAGGATGTACTCCATGGTGATTAACAAAGCAATAAAAAACAAAGACTGTAATAAGAGATGAAGAAGGACACTATATCCTAATTAATGGGTCTATCCAACAAGAAGATCTCACAATTGTAAATATCTATGCCCCGAACATGGGAGCATCCAATTATATAAGGCAATTAAGAAGAAAACAAAGAAACACATTGACCACCATACAATCATAGTGGGGGACTTTAACACAACCCTTGACTGAAATGGCCAGATCATCTAAGCAAAAGTTCAACAAGGAAATAAAGACTTTAAATGACACACTGGACCAAATGGACTTCACAGACATATTCAGAACGTTCCATCCCAATGCAACGGAATACACATTCTTCTCTAGTGCCCATGGAACATTCTCCAGAATGGATCACATCCTAGGTCACAAATCAGGTCTCAACCGGTACCCAAAGATTGGGATCATTCCCTGCACATTTTCAGACCACAATGTTTTGAAACTAGAACTCAATCACAAGAGGAGAGTCGGAAAGAACTCAAATACATGGAGGCTAAAGAGCATCCTACGAAAGAATGAATGGGTCAACCAGGAAATTAAAGAAGAATTTAAAACGTTCATGGAAACCAATGAAAATGAAAACTCAACTGTCCAAAATCTTTGGGATACAGCCAAGGCAGTCCTGCGAGGAAAGTATATAGCAATACAAGCCTTTCTCAAGAAACAAGAAAGGTCTCAAATACACACCCAACCCTACACCTAAAGGAGCTGGAGAAAGAACGGCAAATAAAGCCTAAACCCAGCAGGAGAAGAGAAATCATGCAGTTCAGAGCAGAAATCAATGAAATAGAACCCAGAAGAACAGTAGAAGTGATCAACGGAACTAGGAGCTGGTACTTTGAAAGAATTCACAAGATTGATACACCCCTGTCCAGGCTGATCAAAAAGAAAAGAGAAATGACCCAAATCAACAAAATCATGAATGAAAGAGGAGAGATCACAAACAACACCAAAGAAATACAAACAATTATAAGAACGTAATCTGAGCAACCCTAGGGCAGCAAATTCCATAACCTGGAAGAAATGGGTGCATTCCTAGAGATGTGTCAACTAACAAAACTGACCCAGGAAGAAATAGAAAACATGAACAGTCCTATAACCACGAAGGCAATTGAAGTAGTCATCAAAAACCTCCCAAGAAACCAAAGCCCAGGGCCAGATGGTTTCCCAGGGGAATTCTATCAGACATTTAAAGAAGAATTAATACCTATTCTCCTGAAACTGTTCCAAACAATAGAAATGGAAGGAAAACTTCCAAACTCATTTATGAGGCCACCATTACCTTGATTCCAAAACCAGACAAAGATCCCATCAAAAAGGAGAATTAGAGACCAATATCCTTGATGAACATCGATGCAAAAATTCTCACCAAAATACTAGCCAAGAGGACCCAACAGTACATGAAAAGGAGTATTCACCATGACCAAGTGGGATTTATCCCTGGGCTGCAAGGCTGGTTCAACATCCGCAAATCAGGCAACGTGATCAAATACATTAACAAAAGAAAGAACGAGAATCATATGATCCTCCAAATAGATGCAGAAAAAGCATTGGACAAAGTACAGCACCCTTTCTGGATCAAAACTCTTCAGAGTATAGGGACAGCGGGTACATACCTCAATATCATAAAAGCCATCTACGAAAACGCTACAGCGAATATCATTCTCAATGGGGAAAAGCTGAGATCTTTTCCCCTAAAGTCAGCAACGCGGCAGGGATAGCCACTCTCACCACTGCTATTCAACATAGTATTAGAAGTCCTAGCCACAGCAATCAGACAACAAAAAGTAATCCAAGGCATCCAAATCGGCAGAGAGGAAGTCAAACTCTCACTCTTGGCAGATGATATGATACTTTATGTGGAAAACCCAAAAGACTCCACCCCAAAACTGCTAGAACTCACACAGCAATTCCGTCAAGTAGCAGGCTATAAAATCAATGCACAGGAATCAGTGGCATTCCTATACACCAACAACAAGACAGAAGAGAGACAAATCAAGGATTCGATCCCATTCACAACTGCACCCAAAACCAGAAGAGACCTAGGAATATATTCATCCCAAGAGGCAAAGGATCTGTACTCAGAAAACTACAAAATACGCAGGAAAGAAATTGAAGAAGACACAAAGAAACGGAAAAACTTTCCATGCTCATGGATTGGGAGAACCAACATTGTGAAGAGGTCAATGCTACCTAGAGCAATCTACACATGCAATGCAATCCCCATCAAAATACCATCCACTTTTTTCCACGAAATGGAATAAATAATCCTAAAATTTGAATGGAACCTGAAGAGACCCCGAGTAGCCAGAGGAATATTGAGAAAGAAAAGCAAAGCTGGCGGCATCACAATTCTGGACTTCCAGCTCTATGACAAAGCTGTCATCATCAAGACAGTATGGTACTTGCACAAAAACAGACACATGGATCCATGGAACAGAATCGAGAGCCCAGAAATGGACCCTCAACTCTATGGTCAACTTATCTTTGACAGAGCAGGAAGGAATGTCCAATGGCAAAAAGAGAGTCTCTTCAACAACTGGTGTTGGGAGAATTGGACAGCCCCATGCAGAAGAATGACACTGGACCATTTCCTGACACCACACACAGAAGTAGACGCCAAATGGTTGAAAGACCTCAATGTGAGACAGGAGTCCATCAAAATCCTAAAGGAGAACACAGGTAGCAAGCTCTTCGACCTCAGCCGCAGCAACTTCTTCCTAGAAACATCACCAAAGGCACGGGAAGCCAGGGCAAAAATGAACTATTGGGATTTCATCAAGATAAAAAGCTTTGGCACAGCAAAAGAAACAGTCCACAAAACCAAAAGACAACCGACAGAATGGGAGAAATTATTTGCAAATGACATATCAGATAAAGGGCTACTATCCAATATGTATAAAAACTTATCAAACTCAACACCCAAAGAACAAATAATCCAATCAAGAAATAGGCAGAAGACATGAACAGACATTTTTCCAAAGAAGACATCCAAATGGCCCACAGGCACATGAAAAAGTGTTCAACACGGCTCGGCATCAGGGAAATCCAAATCCAAACCTCAATGAGATACCACCTCACACCCGTCAGAATGGCTCAAATGAACAAGTCAGGGAACGACAGAGGTTGGCGGGGATGTGGAGAAAGGGGAACCCTCCTACACTGGTGGTGGGAATGCAAGCTGGTGCAACCCCTCTGGAAAAGTGTATGGAGGTTCCTCAAACAGTTATAATTAGAGCTACCATTCGATCCAGCAATTGCACTCCTGGGTATTTACCCCAAAGATACAAATGTAGGGACCTGAAGCGGTACGTGCACCTCATTGTTTATAGCAGCAATGTCCACAATAGCCAAACTGTGGAAACAGCCAAGATGTCCATCGACAGATGAATGGATAAAGAAGAGGTGGTATATATATACACAATGGACTATTACGCAGCCATCAAAAGGAATGAGATGCTGCAATGGACAACGACGTGGATGGAACTGGAGGGTCCGACGATTAGTGAAATAAGTCAATCAGAGAAAGACATGTATCATATGACCCCACTGATATGAGGGATTCTTAATCTCAGGAACAGAGTGAGGCTTGCTGGAGTGGTCGGGGGTGGGAGGGATGGGGTGGCTGGGTGATAGACATTGGGGAGGGTATGAGCTACGGTGAGCGCTGTGAATTGTGTAAGACTGTTGAATCACAGATCTGTACTTCTGAAACAACGCAACATATTTTAAGAATAAAGGAAAAGAAGGAGACAGCAGGAGTGGAAGAATGAAGGGGAGTTAGTGAGAGGATGAGACGGACCAGGAGAGATGATGGGTTCTGAAAAAAAATCTGAGGTTTCTAGAGGGGAGTTGTGTCGGGGGATTGGTTAGCGTGGTGGTGGGTATTAAAGAGGGCACATTCTCCATGGATCACTGTGTGTTAGGAACAAACAATGAATCATGGGACACTACACCAAAACAAATGATGTACTCCATGGTGATTAACAAAGCAATAAAAAACAAAGACTGTAATAAGAGATGAAGAAGGACACTATATCCTACTTAGTGTGTCTATCCAACAAGAAGATCTCACAATTGTAAATATCTATGCCCCGAAGATGGGAGCATCCAATTATATAAGGCAATTAAGAAGAAAATCAAAGAAACTCATTGACCACCATACAATCATAGTGGGGGACTTTAACACCCCCCTGACTGAAATGGCCAGATCATCTAAGCAAAAGATCAACAAGGAAATAAAGACTTTAAATGACACACTGGACCAAATGGACTTCACAGACATATTCAGAACGTTCCATCCCAATGCAACGGAATACACATTCTTCTCTAGTGCCCATGGAACATTCTCCAGAATGGATCACATCCTAGGTCACAAATCAGGTCTCAACCGGTACCCAAAGATTGGGATCATTCCCTGCACATTTTCAGACCACAATGTTTTGAAACTAGAACTCAATCACAAGAGGAGAGTCGGAAAGAACTCAAATACATGGAGGCTAAAGAGCATCCTACGAAAGAATGAATGGGTCAACCAGGAAATTAAAGAAGAATTTAAAAAGTTCATGGAAACCAATGAAAATGAAAACTCAACTGTCCAAAATCTTTGGGATACAGCCAAGGCAGTCCTGCGAGGAAAGTATATAGCAATACAAGCCTTTCTCAAGAAACAAGAAAGGTCTCAAATACACACCCAACCCTACACCTAAAGGAGCTGGAGAAAGAACGGCAAATAAAGCCTAAACCCAGCAGGAGAAGAGAAATCATGCAGTTCAGAGCAGAAATCAATGAAATAGAACCCAGAAGAACAGTAGAAGTGATCAACGGAACTAGGAGCTGGTACTTTGAAAGAATTCACAAGATTGATACACCCCTGTCCAGGCTGATCAAAAAGAAAAGAGAAATGACCCAAATCAACAAAATCATGAATGAAAGAGGAGAGATCACAAACAACACCAAAGAAATACAAACAATTATAAGAACGTAATCTGAGCAACCCTAGGGCAGCAAATTCCATAACCTGGAAGAAATGGGTGCATTCCTAGAGATGTGTCAACTAACAAAACTGACCCAGGAAGAAATAGAAAACATGAACAGTCCTATAACCACGAAGGCAATTGAAGTAGTCATCAAAAACCTCCCAAGAAACCAAAGCCCAGGGCCAGATGGTTTCCCAGGGGAATTCTATCAGACATTTAAAGAAGAATTAATACCTATTCTCCTGAAACTGTTCCAAACAATAGAAATGGAAGGAAAACTTCCAAACTCATTTATGAGGCCACCATTACCTTGATTCCAAAACCAGACAAAGATCCCATCAAAAAGGAGAATTAGAGACCAATATCCTTGATGAACATCGATGCAAAAATTCTCACCAAAATACTAGCCAAGAGGACCCAACAGTACATGAAAAGGAGTATTCACCATGACCAAGTGGGATTTATCCCTGGGCTGCAAGGCTGGTTCAACATCCGCAAATCAGTCAACGTGATCAAATACATTAACAAAAGAAAGAACGAGAATCATATGATCCTCCCAAGAGATGCAGAAAAAGCATTGGACAAAGTACAGCAACCTTTCTGGATCAAAACTCTTCAGAGTATAGGGACAGCGGGTACATACCTCAATATCATAAAAGCCATCTACGAAAACGCTACAGCGAATATCATTCTCAATGGGCAAAAGCTGAGATCTTTTCCCCCAAAGTCAGCAACGCGGCAGGGATAGCCACTCTCACCACTGCTATTCAACATAGTATTAGAAGTCCTAGCCACAGCAATCAGACAACAAAAAGTAATCCAAGGCATCCAAATCGGCAGAGAGGAAGTCAAACTCTCACTCTTGGCAGATGATATGATACTTTATGTGGAAAACCCAAAAGACTCCACCCCAAAACTGCTAGAACTCACACAGCAATTCCGTCAAGTAGCAGGCTATAAAATCAATGCACAGGAATCAGTGGCATTCCTATACAACAACAACAAGACAGAAGAGAGACAAATCAAGGAGTCGATCCCATTCACAACTGCACCCAAAACCAGAAGAGACCTAGGAATATATTGAACCCAAGAGGCAAGGGATCTGTACTCAGAAAACTACAAAATACGCAGGAAAGAAATTGAAGAAGACACAAAGAAACGGAAAAACGTTCCATGCTCATGGATTGGGAGAACCAACATTGTGAAGAGGTCAATGCTACCTAGAGCAATCTACACATGCAATGCAATCCCCATCAAAATACCATCCACTTTTTTCCACGAAATGGAACAAATAATCCTAAAATTTGAATGGAACCTGAAGAGACCCCGAGTAGCCAGAGGAATATTGAGAAAGAAAAGCAAAGCTGGCGGCATCACAATTCTGGACTTCCAGCTCTATGACAAAGCTGTCATCATCAAGACAGTATGGTACTGGCACAAAAACAGACACATGGATCCATGGAACAGAATCGAGAGCCCAGAAATGGACCCTCAACTCTATGGTCAACTTATCTTTGACAGAGCAGGAAGGAATGTCCAATGGCAAAAAGAGAGTCTCTTCAACAACTGGTGTTGGGAGAATTGGACAGCCCCATGCAGAAGAATGACACTGGACCATTTCCTGACACCACACACAGAAGTAGACGCCAAATGGTTGAAAGACCTCAATGTGAGACAGGAGTCCATCAAAATCCTAAAGGAGGACACAGGTAGCAAGCTCTTCGACCTCACCCGCAGCAACTTCTTCCTAGAAACATCACCAAAGGCACGGGAAGCCAGGGCAAAAATGAACTATTGGGATTTCATCAAGATAAAAAGCTTTGGCACAGCAAAAGAAACAGTCCACAAAACTAAAAGACAACCGACAGAATGGGAGAAATTATTTGCAAATGACCTATCAGATAAAGGGCTACTATCCAATATGTATAAAAACTTATCAAACTCAACACCCAAAGAACAAATAATCCAATCAAGAAATAGGCAGAAGACATGAACAGACATTTTTCCAAAGAAGACATCCAAATGGCCCACAGGCACATGAAAAAGTGCTCAACACGGCTCGGCATCAGGGAAATCCAAATCAAAACCTCAATGAGATACCCCCTCACACCCGTCAGAATGGCTCAAATGAACAAGTCAGGGAACGACAGAGGTTGGCGGGGATGTGGAGAAAGGGGAACCCTCCTACACTGGTGGTGGGAATGCAAGCTGGTGCAACCCCTCTGGAAAAGTGTATGGACGTTCCTCAAACAGTTATAATTAGAGCTACCATTCGATCCAGCAATTGCACTCCTGGGTATTTACCCCAAAGATACAAATGTAGGGACCCGAAGCGGTACGTGCACCCCATTGTTTATAGCAGCAATATCCACAATAGCCAAACGGTGGAAAGAGCCAAGATGTCCATCGACAGATGAATGGATAAAGAAGAGGTGGTATATATATACACAATGGACTATTACGCAGCCATCAAAAGGAATGAGGTGTTGCCATGGACAACGACGTGGATGGAACTGGAGGGTCCGACGATTAGTGAAATAAGTCAATCAGAGAAAGACATGTATCATATGACCTCACTGATATGAGGGATTCTTAATCTCAGGAACAGAGTGAGGCTTGCTGGAGTGGTCGGGGGGGGGGATGGGGTGGCTGGGTGATAGACTTTGGGGAGGGTATGAGCTACGGTGAGCGCTGTGAATTGTGTAAGACTGTTGAATCACAGATCTGTACTTCTGAAACAAATAACGCAACATATTTTAAGAATAAAGGAAAACAAGGAGACAGCAGGAGAGGAAGAATGAAGGGGAGTTAGTGAGAGGGGGAGACGGACCAGGAGAGATGATGGATTCTGAAAAAAATTCCGAGGTTTCTAGAGGGGAGGTGGGTCGGTGGATTGGTTTGACTGGTGATGGTTATTAAAGAGGGCACATTCCGCATGGAGCACTGTGTGTTAGGAACAAACAATGAATCATGGGACAGTACACCAAAACAAATGATGTAGTACATGGTGATTAACAAAGCAGTAAAAAACAAAGACTGTAATAAGAGATGAAGAAGGACACTATATCCTACTTAAAGGGTCTATCCAACAAGAAGATCTCACAATTGTAAATATCTATGCCCCGAACATGGGAGCATCCAATTATATAAGGCAATTAAGAAGAAAAGCAAAGAAACACATTGACCACCATACAATCATAGTGGGGGACTTTAACACCCCCCTGACTGAAATGGCCAGATCATCTAAGCAAAAGATCAACAAGGAAATAAAGACTTAAATGACACACTGGACCAAATGGACTTCACAGACATATTCAGAACGTTCCATCCCAATGCAACGGAATACACTTTCTTCTCTAGTGCCCATGGAACATTCTCCAGAATGGATCACATCCTAGGTCACAAATCAGGTCTCAACCGGTACCCAAAGATTGGGATCATTCCCTGCACATTTTCAGACCACAATGCTTTGAAACTAGAATTCAATCACAAGAGGAAAGTGGGAAAGAACTCAAATACATGGAGGCTAAAGAGCATCCTACGAAAGAATGAATGGGTCAACCAGGAAATTAAAGAAGAATTTAAAAAGTTCATGGAAACCAATGAAAATGAAAACTCAACTGTCCAAAATCTTTGGGATACAGCCAAGGCAGTCCTGCGAGGAAAGTATATAGCAATACAAGCCTTTCTCAAGAAACAAGAAAGGTCTCAAATACACACCCAACCCTACACCTAAAGGAGCTGGAGAAAGAACGGCAAATAAAGCCTAAACCCAGCAGGAGAAGAGAAATCATGCAGTTCAGAGCAGAAATCAATGAAATAGAACCCAGAAGAACAGTAGAAGTGATCAACGGAACTAGGAGCTGGTACTTTGAAAGAATTCACAAGATTGATACACCCCTGTCCAGGCTGATCAAAAAGAAAAGAGAAATGACCCAAATCAACAAAATCATGAATGAAAGAGGAGAGATCACAAACAACACCAAAGAAATACAAACAATTATAAGAACGTAATCTGAGCAACCCTAGGGCAGCAAATTCCATAACCTGGAAGAAATGGGTGCATTCCTAGAGATGTGTCAACTAACAAAACTGACCCAGGAAGAAATAGAAAACATGAACAGTCCTATAACCACGAAGGCAATTGAAGTAGTCATCAAAAACCTCCCAAGAAACCAAAGCCCAGGGCCAGATGGTTTCCCAGGGGAATTCTATCAGACATTTAAAGAAGAATTAATACCTATTCTCCTGAAACTGTTCCAAACAATAGAAATGGAAGGAAAACTTCCAAACTCATTTATGAGGCCACCATTACCTTGATTCCAAAACCAGACAAAGATCCCATCAAAAAGGAGAATTAGAGACCAATATCCTTGATGAACATCGATGCAAAAATTCTCACCAAAATACTAGCCAAGAGGACCCAACAGTACATGAAAAGGAGTATTCACCATGACCAAGTGGGATTTATCCCTGGGCTGCAAGGCTGGTTCAACATCCGCAAATCAGTCAACGTGATCAAATACATTAACAAAAGAAAGAACGAGAATCATATGATCCTCCCAAGAGATGCAGAAAAAGCATTGGACAAAGTACAGCACCCTTTCTGGATCAAAACTCTTCAGAGTATAGGGACAGCGGGTACATACCTCAATATCATAAAAGCCATCTACGAAAACGCTACAGCGAATATCATTCTCAATGGGGAAAAGCTGAGATCTTTTCCCCTAAAGTCAGCAACGCGGCAGGGATAGCCACTCTCACCACTACTATTCAACATAGTATTAGAAGTCCTAGCCACAGCAATCAGACAACAAAAAGTAATCCAAGGCATCCAAATCGGCAGAGAGGAAGTCAAACTCTCACTCTTGGCAGATGATATGATACTTTATGTGGAAAACCCAAAAGACTCCACCCCAAAACTGCTAGAACTCACACAGCAATTCCGTCAAGTAGCAGGCTATAAAATCAATGCACAGGAATCAGTGGCATTCCTATACACCAACAACAAGACAGAAG
Organism: Eumetopias jubatus; assembly: GCF_037043125.1. Classification (NCBI taxonomy): domain Eukaryota; kingdom Metazoa; phylum Chordata; class Mammalia; order Carnivora; family Otariidae; genus Eumetopias; species Eumetopias jubatus. The sequence goes on from NW_028274873.1 coordinate 265,368, forward strand.
AGAGACAAATCAAGGAGTCGATCCCATTCACAACTGCACCCAAAACCAGAAGAGACCTAGGAATATATTCATCCCAAGAGGCAAAGGATCTGTACTCAGAAAACTACAAAATACGCAGGAAAGAAATTGAAGAAGACACAAAGAAACGGAAAAACGTTCCATGCTCATGGATTGGGAGAACCAACATTGTGAAGAGGTCAATGCTACCTAGAGCAATCTACACATGCAATGCAATCCCCATCAAAATACCATCCACTTTTTTCCACGAAATGGAATAAATAATCCTAAAATTTGAATGGAACCTGAAGAGACCCCGAGTAGCCAGAGGAATATTGAGAAAGAAAAGCAAAGCTGGCGGCATCACAATTCTGGACTTCCAGCTCTATGACAAAGCTGTCATCATCAAGACAGTATGGTACTTGCACAAAAACAGACACATGGATCCATGGAACAGAATCGAGAGCCCAGAAATGGACCCTCAACTCTATGGTCAACTTATCTTTGACAGAGCAGGAAGGAATGTCCAATGGCAAAAAGAGAGTCTCTTCAACAACTGGTGTTGGGAGAATTGGACAGCCCCATGCAGAAGAATGACACTGGACCATTTCCTGACACCACACACAGAAGTAGACGCCAAATGGTTGAAAGACCTCAATGTGAGACAGGAGTCCATCAAAATCCTAAAGGAGAACACAGGTAGCAAGCTCTTCGACCTCAGCCGCAGCAACTTCTTCCTAGAAACATCACCAAAGGCACGGGAAGCCAGGGCAAAAATGAACTATTGGGATTTCATCAAGATAAAAAGCTTTGGCACAGCAAAAGAAACAGTCCACAAAACCAAAAGACAACCGACAGAATGGGAGAAATTATTTGCAAATGACATATCAGATAAAGGGCTACTATCCAATATGTATAAAAACTTATCAAACTCAACACCCAAAGAACAAATAATCCAATCAAGAAATAGGCAGAAGACATGAACAGACATTTTTCCAAAGAAGACATCCAAATGGCCCACAGGCACATGAAAAAGTGTTCAACACGGCTCGGCATCAGGGAAATCCAAATCCAAACCTCAATGAGATACCACCTCACACCCGTCAGAATGGCTCAAATGAACAAGTCAGGGAACGACAGAGGTTGGCGGGGATGTGGAGAAAGGGGAACCCTCCTACACTGGTGGTGGGAATGCAAGCTGGTGCAACCCCTCTGGAAAAGTGTATGGAGGTTCCTCAAACAGTTATAATTAGAGCTACCATTCGATCCAGCAATTGCACTCCTGGGTATTTACCCCAAAGATACAAATGTAGGGACCCGAAGCGGTACGTGCACCCCATTGTTTATAGCAGCAATATCCACAATAGCCAAACGGTGGAAAGAGCCAAGATGTCCATCGACAGATGAATGGATAAAGAAGAGGTGGTATATATATACACAATGGACTATTACGCAGCCATCAAAAGGAATGAGATGCTGCAATGGACAACGACGTGGATGGAACTGGAGGGTCCGACGATTAGTGAAATAAGTCAATCAGAGAAAGACATGTATCATATGACCCCACTGATATGAGGGATTCTTAATCTCAGGAACAGAGTGAGGCTTGCTGGAGTGGTCGGGGGTGGGAGGGATGGGGTGGCTGGGTGATAGACATTGGGGAGGGTATGAGCTACGGTGAGCGCTGTGAATTGTGTAAGACTGTTGAATCACAGATCTGTACTTCTGAAACAACGCAACATATTTTAAGAATAAAGGAAAAGAAGGAGACAGCAGGAGTGGAAGAATGAAGGGGAGTTAGTGAGAGGATGAGACGGACCAGGAGAGATGATGGGTTCTGAAAAAAAATCTGAGGTTTCTAGAGGGGAGTTGTGTCGGGGGATTGGTTAGCGTGGTGGTGGGTATTAAAGAGGGCACATTCTCCATGGATCACTGTGTGTTAGGAACAAACAATGAATCATGGGACACTACACCAAAACAAATGATGTACTCCATGGTGATTAACAAAGCAATAAAAAACAAAGACTGTAATAAGAGATGAAGAAGGACACTATATCCTACTTAGTGTGTCTATCCAACAAGAAGATCTCACAATTGTAAATATCTATGCCCCGAAGATGGGAGCATACAATTATATAAGGCAATTAAGAAGAAAATCAAAGAAACTCATTGACCACCATACAATCATAGTGGGGGACTTTAACACCCCCCTGACTGAAATGGCCAGATCATCTAAGCAAAAGATCAACAAGGAAATAAAGACTTTAAATGACACACTGGACCAAATGGACTTCACAGACATATTCAGAACGTTCCATCCCAATGCAACGGAATACACATTCTTCTCTAGTGCCCATGGAACATTCTCCAGAATGGATCACATCCTAGGTCACAAATCAGGTCTCAACCGGTACCCAAAGATTGGGATCATTCCCTGCACATTTTCAGACCACAATGTTTTGAAACTAGAACTCAATCACAAGAGGAGAGTCGGAAAGAACTCAAATACATGGAGGCTAAAGAGCATCCTACGAAAGAATGAATGGGTCAACCAGGAAATTAAAGAAGAATTTAAAAAGTTCATGGAAACCAATGAAAATGAAAACTCAACTGTCCAAAATCTTTGGGATACAGCCAAGGCAGTCCTGCGAGGAAAGTATATAGCAATACAAGCCTTTCTCAAGAAACAAGAAAGGTCTCAAATACACACCCAACCCTACACCTAAAGGAGCTGGAGAAAGAACGGCAAATAAAGCCTAAACCCAGCAGGAGAAGAGAAATCATGCAGTTCAGAGCAGAAATCAATGAAATAGAACCCAGAAGAACAGTAGAAGTGATCAACGGAACTAGGAGCTGGTACTTTGAAAGAATTCACAAGATTGATACACCCCTGTCCAGGCTGATCAAAAAGAAAAGAGAAATGACCCAAATCAACAAAATCATGAATGAAAGAGGAGAGATCACAAACAACACCAAAGAAATACAAACAATTATAAGAACGTAATCTGAGCAACCCTAGGGCAGCAAATTCCATAACCTGGAAGAAATGGGTGCATTCCTAGAGATGTGTCAACTAACAAAACTGACCCAGGAAGAAATAGAAAACATGAACAGTCCTATAACCACGAAGGCAATTGAAGTAGTCATCAAAAACCTCCCAAGAAACCAAAGCCCAGGGCCAGATGGTTTCCCAGGGGAATTCTATCAGACATTTAAAGAAGAATTAATACCTATTCTCCTGAAACTGTTCCAAACAATAGAAATGGAAGGAAAACTTCCAAACTCATTTATGAGGCCACCATTACCTTGATTCCAAAACCAGACAAAGATCCCATCAAAAAGGAGAATTAGAGACCAATATCCTTGATGAACATCGATGCAAAAATTCTCACCAAAATACTAGCCAAGAGGACCCAACAGTACATGAAAAGGAGTATTCACCATGACCAAGTGGGATTTATCCCTGGGCTGCAAGGCTGGTTCAACATCCGCAAATCAGTCAACGTGATCAAATACATTAACAAAAGAAAGAACGAGAATCATATGATCCTCCCAAGAGATGCAGAAAAAGCATTGGACAAAGTACAGCAACCTTTCTGGATCAAAACTCTTCAGAGTATAGGGACAGCGGGTACATACCTCAATATCATAAAAGCCATCTACGAAAACCCTACAACGAATATCATTCTCAATGGGGAAAAGCTGAGATCTTTTCCCCTAAAGTCAGCAACGCGGCAGGGATAGCCACTCTCACCACTGCTATTCAACATAGTATTAGAAGTCCTAGCCACAGCAATCAGACAACAAAAAGTAATCCAAGGCATCCAAATCGGCAGAGAGGAAGTCAAACTCTCACTCTTGGCAGATGATATGATACTTTATGTGGAAAACCCAAAAGACTCCACCCCAAAACTGCTAGAACTCACACAGCAATTCCGTCAAGTAGCAGGCTATAAAATCAATGCACAGGAATCAGTGGCATTCCTATACACCAACAACAAGACAGAAGAGAGACAAATCAAGGAGTCGATCCCATTCACAACTGCACCCAAAACCAGAAGAGACCTAGGAATATATTCATCCCAAGAGGCAAAGGATCTGTACTCAGAAAACTACAAAATACGCAGGAAAGAAATTGAAGAAGACACAAAGAAACGGAAAAACGTTCCATGCTCATGGATTGGGAGAACCAACATTGTGAAGAGGTCAATGCTACCTAGAGCAATCTACACATGCAATGCAATCCCCATCAAAATACCATCCACTTTTTTCCACGAAATGGAATAAATAATCCTAAAATTTGAATGGAACCTGAAGAGACCCCGAGTAGCCAGAGGAATATTGAGAAAGAAAAGCAAAGCTGGCGGCATCACAATTCTGGACTTCCAGCTCTATGACAAAGCTGTCATCATCAAGACAGTATGGTACTTGCACAAAAACAGACACATGGATCCATGGAACACAATCGAGAGCCCAGAAATGGACCCTCAACTCTATGGTCAACTTATCTTTGACAGAGCAGGAAGGAATGTCCAATGGCAAAAAGAGAGTCTCTTCAACAACTGGTGTTGGGAGAATTGGACAGCCCCATGCAGAAGAATGACACTGGACCATTTCCTGACACCACACACAGAAGTAGACGCCAAATGGTTGAAAGACCTCAATGTGAGACAGGAGTCCATCAAAATCCTAAAGGAGAACACAGGTAGCAAGCTCTTCGACCTCAGCCGCAGCAACTTCTTCCTAGAAACATCACCAAAGGACGGGAAGCCAGGGCAAAAATGAACTATTGGGATTTCATCAAGATAAAAAGCTTTGGCACAGCAAAAGAAACAGTCCACAAAACCAAAAGACAACCGACAGAATGGGAGAAATTATTTGCAAATGACATATCAGATAAAGGGCTACTATCCAATATGTATAAAAACTTATCAAACTCAACACCCAAAGAACAAATAATCCAATCAAGAAATAGGCAGAAGACATGAACAGACATTTTTCCAAAGAAGACATCCAAATGGCCCACAGGCACATGAAAAAGTGCTCAACACGGCTCGGCATCAGGGAAATCCAAATCAAAACCTCAATCAGATACCCCCTCACACCCGTCAGAATGGCTCAAATGAACAAGTCAGGGAACGACAGAGGTTGGCGGGGATGTGGAGAAAGGGGAACCCTCCTACACTGGTGGTGGGAATGCAAGCTGGTGCAACCCCTCTGGAAAAGTGTATGGAGGTTCCTCAAACAGTTATAATTAGAGCTACCATTCGATCCAGCAATTGCACTCCTGGGTATTTACCCCAAAGATACAAATGTAGGGACCCGAAGCGGTACGTGCACCCCATTGTTTATAGCAGCAATATCCACAATGGCCAAACGGTGGAAAGAGCCAAGATGTCCATCGACAGATGAATGGATAAAGAAGAGGTGGTATATATATACACAATTGACTATTACGCAGCCATCAAAAGGAATGAGGTGTTGCCATGGACAACGACGTGGATGGAACTGGAGGGTCCGACGATTAGTGAAATAAGTCAATCAGAGAAAGACATGTATCATATGACCTCACTGATATGAGGGATTCTTAATCTCAGGAACAGAGTGAGGCTTGCTGGAGTGGTCGGGGGGGGGGATGGGGTGGCTGGGTGATAGACTTTGGGGAGGGTATGAGCTACGGTGAGCGCTGTGAATTGTGTAAGACTGTTGAATCACAGATCTGTACTTCTGAAACAAATAACGCAACATATTTTAAGAATAAAGGAAAACAAGGAGACAGCAGGAGAGGAAGAATGAAGGGGAGTTAGTGAGAGGATGAGACGGACCAGGAGAGATGATGGATTCTGAAAAAAAATCCGAGGTTTCTAGAGGGGAGGTGGGTCGGTGGATTGGTTTGACTGGTGATGGTTATTAAAGAGGGCACATTCTGCATGGAGCACTGTGTGTTAGGAACAAACAATGAATCATGGGACAGTACACCAAAACAAATGATGTAGTACATGGTGATTAACAAAGCAATAAAAAACAAAGACTGTAATAAGAGATGAAGAAGGACACTATATCCTACTTAAAGGGTCTATCCAACAAGAAGATCTCACAATTGTAAATATCTATGCCCCGAACATGGGAGCATCCAATTATATAAGGCAATTAAGAAGAAAAGCAAAGAAACACATTGACCACCATACAATCATAGTGGGGGACTTTAACACCCCCCTGACTGAAATGGCCAGATCATCTAAGCAAAAGATCAACAAGGAAATAAAGACTTTAAATGACACACTGGACCAAATGGACTTCACAGACATATTCAGAACGTTCCATCCCAATGCAACGGAATACACATTCTTCTCTAGTGCCCATGGAACATTCTCCAGAATGGATCACATCCTAGGTCACAAATCAGGTCTCAACCGGTACCCAAAGATTGGGATCATTCCCTGCACATTTTCAGACCACAATGTTTTGAAACTAGAACTCAATCACAAGAGGAGAGTCGGAAAGAACTCAAATACATGGAGGCTAAAGAGCATCCTACGAAAGAATGAATGGGTCAACCAGGAAATTAAAGAAGAATTTAAAAAGTTCATGGAAACCAATGAAAATGAAAACTCAACTGTCCAAAATCTTTGGGATACAGCCAAGGCAGTCCTGCGAGGAAAGTATATAGCAATACAAGCCTTTCTCAAGAAACAAGAAAGGTCTCAAATACACACCCAACCCTACACCTAAAGGAGCTGGAGAAAGAACGGCAAATAAAGCCTAAACCCAGCAGGAGAAGAGAAATCATGCACTTCAGAGCAGAAATCAATGAAATAGAACCCAGAAGAACAGTAGAAGTGATCAACGGAACTAGGAGCTGGTACTTTGAAAGAATTCACAAGATTGATACACCCCTGTCCAGGCTGATCAAAAAGAAAAGAGAAATGACCCAAATCAACAAAATCATGAATGAAAGAGGAGAGATCACAAACAACAACAAAGAAATACAAACAATTATAAGAACGTAATCTGAGCAACCCTAGGGCAGCAAATTCCATAACCTGGAAGAAATGGGTGCATTCCTAGAGATGTGTCAACTAACAAAACTGACCCAGGAAGAAATAGAAAACATGAACAGTCCTATAACCACGAAGGCAATTGAAGTAGTCATCAAAAACCTCCCAAGAAACCAAAGCCCAGGGCCAGATGGTTTCCCAGGGGAATTCTATCAGACATTTAAAGAAGAATTAATACCTATTCTCCTGAAACTGTTCCAAACAATAGAAATGGAAGGAAAACTTCCAAACTCATTTATGAGGCCACCATTACCTTGATTCCAAAACCAGACAAAGATCCCATCAAAAAGGAGAATTAGAGACCAATATCACTGATGAACATCGATGCAAAAATTCTCACCAAAATACTAGCCAAGAGGACCCAACAGTACATGAAAAGGAGTATTCACCATGACCAAGTGGGATTTATCCCTGGGCTGCAAGGCTGGTTCAACATCCGCAAATCAGTCAACGTGATCAAATACATTAACAAAAGAAAGAACGAGAATCATATGATCCTCTCAATAGATGCAGAAAAAGCATTGGACAAAGTACAGCACTCTTTCTGGGTCAAAACTCTTCAGAGTATAGGGACAGCGGGTACATACCTCAATATCATAAAAGCCATCTACGAAAACCCTACAGCGAATATCATTCTCAATGGGGAAAAGCTGAGATCTTTTCCCCTAAGGTCAGGAATGCGGCAGGGATAGCCAATCTCACCACTGATATTCAACATAGTATTAGAAGTCCTAGCCACAGCAATCAGACAACAAAAAGTAATCCAAGGCATCCAAATCGGCAGAGAGGAAGTCAAACTCTCACTCTTTGCAGATGATATGATACTTTATGTGGAAAACCCAAAAGACTCCACCCCAAAACTGCTAGAACTCACACAGCAATTCCGTCAACTAGCAGGCTATAAAATCAATGCACAGGAATCAGTGGCATTCCTATACACCAACAACAAGACAGAAGAGAGACAAATCAAGGAGTCGATCCCATTCACAACTGCACCCAAAACCAGAAGAGACCTAGGAATATATTCATCCCAAGAGGCAAAGGATCTGTACTCAGAAAACTACAAAATACGCAGGAAAGAAATTGAAGAAGACACAAAGAAACGGAAAAACGTTCCATGCTCATGGATTGGGAGAACCAACATTGTGAAGAGGTCAATGCTACCTAGAGCAATCTACACATGCAATGCAATCCCCATCAAAATACCATCCACTTTTTTCCAGGAAATGGAACAAATACTCCTAAAATTTGAATGGAACCAGAAGAGACCCCGAATAGCCAGAGGAATATTGAGAAAGAAAAGCAAAGATGGCGGCATCACAATTCTGGACTTCCGGCTCTATGACAAAGCTGTCATCATCAAGACAGTATGGTAGTGGCACAAAAACAGACACATGGATCCATGGAACAGAATCAAGAGCCCAGAAATGGACCCTCAACTCTGTGGTCAACTTATCTTTGACAGAGCAGGAAGGAATGTCCAATGGCAAAAAGAGAGTCTCTTCAACAACTGGTGTTGGGAGAATTGGACAGCCCCATGCAGAAGAATGACAGTGGACCATTTCCTGACACCACACACAAAAGTAGACTCCAAATGGTTGAAAGACCTCAATGTGAGACAGGAGTCCATCAAAATCCTAAAGGAGAACACAGGTAGCAAGCTCTTCGACCTCAGCCGCAGCAACTTCTTCCTAGAAACATCACCAAAGGCACGGGAAGCCAGGGCAAAAATGAACTATTGGGATTTCATCAAGATAAAAAGCTTTGGCACAGCAAAAGAAACAGTCCACAAAACCAAAAGACAACCGACAGAATGGGAGAAATTATTTGCAAATGACCTATCAGATAAAGGGCTACTACCCAATATGTATAAAAACTTATCAAACTCAACACCCAAAGAACAAATAATCCAATCAAGAAATAGGCAGAAGACATGAACAGACATTTTTCCAAAGAAGACATCCAAATGGCCCACAGGCACATGAAAAAGTGCTCAACACGGCTTGGCATCAGAGAAATCCAAATGAAAACCTCAATGAGATACCACCTCACACCCGTCAGAATGGCTCAAATGAACAAGTCAGGGAACGACAGAGTTTGGCGGGGATGTGGAGATAGGGGAACCCGCCGACACTGGTGGTGGGAATGCAAGCTGCTGCAACCCCTCTGGAAAACAGTATGGAGGTTCCTCACACAGTTGAAATTAGAGCTACCATTCGATCCAACATTTGCACTCCTGGGTATTTACCCCAAAGATACAAATGTAGGGACCCGAAGCGGTACGTGCACCCCATTGTTTATAGCAGCAATGTCCACAATAGCCAAACTGTGGAAACAGCCAAGATGTCCATCGACAGATGAATGGATAAAGAAGAGGTGGTATATATATACACAATGGACTATTACGCAGCCATCAAAAGGAATGAGATGTTGCCATGGACAACGACGTGGATGGAACTGGAGGGTCCGACGATTAGTGAAATAAGTCAATCAGAGAAAGACATGTATCATATGACCCCACTGATATGAGGGATTCTTAATCTCAGGAACAGAGTGAGGCTTGCTGGAGTGGTCGGGGGTGGGAGGGATGGGGTGGCTGGGTGATAGACATTGGGGAGGGTATGAGCTACGGTGAGCGCTGTGAATTGTGTAAGACTGTTGAATCACAGATCTGTACTTCTGAAACAACGCAACATATTTTAAGAATAAAGGAAAAGAAGGAGACAGCAGGAGTGGAAGAATGAAGGGGAGTTAGTGAGAGGATGAGACGGACCAGGAGAGATGATGGGTTCTGAAAAAAAATCTGAGGTTTCTAGAGGGGAGGTGGGTCGGGGGATTGGTTAGCCTGGTGGTGGGTATTAAAGAGGGCACATTCTCCATGGAGCACTGTGTGTTAGGAACAAACAATGAATCATGGGACACTACACCAAAACAAAGGATGTACTCCATGGTGATTAACAAAGCAATAAAAAACAAAGACTGTAATAAGAGATGAAGAAGGACACTATATCCTACTTAATGGGTCTATCCAACAAGAAGATCTCACAATTGTAAATATCTATGCCCCGAACATGGGAGCATCCAATTATATAAGGCAATTAAGAAGAAAACAAAGAAACACATTGACCACCATACAATCATAGTGGGGGACTTTAACACAACCCTTGACTGAAATGGCCAGATCATCTAAGCAAAAGTTCAACAAGGAAATAAAGACTTTAAATGACACACTGGACCAAATGGACTTCACAGACATATTCAGAACGTTCCATCCCAATGCAACGGAATACACATTCTTCTCTAGTGCCCATGGAACATTCTCCAGAATGGATCACATCCTAGGTCACAAATCAGGTCTCAACCGGTACCCAAAGATTGGGATCATTCCCTGCACATTTTCAGACCACAATGTTTTGAAACTAGAACTCAATCACAAGAGGAGAGTCGGAAAGAACTCAAATACATGGAGGCTAAAGAGCATCCTACGAAAGAATGAATGGGTCAACCAGGAAATTAAAGAAGAATTTAAAAAGTTCATGGAAACCAATGAAAATGAAAACTCAACTGTCCAAAATCTTTGGGATACAGCCAAGGCAGTCCTGCGAGGAAAGTATATAGCAATACAAGCCTTTCTCAAGAAACAAGAAAGGTCTCAAATACACACCCAACCCTACACCTAAAGGAGCTGGAGAAAGAACGGCAAATAAAGCCTAAACCCAGCAGGAGAAGAGAAATCATGCAGTTCAGAGCAGAAATCAATGAAATAGAACCCAGAAGAACAGTAGAAGTGATCAACGGAACTAGGAGCTGGTACTTTGAAAGAATTCACAAGATTGATACACCCCTGTCCAGGCTGATCAAAAAGAAAAGAGAAATGACCCAAATCAACAAAATCATGAATGAAAGAGGAGAGATCACAAACAACACCAAAGAAATACAAACAATTATAAGAACGTAATCTGAGCAACACTAGGGCAGCAAATTCCATAACCTGGAAGAAATGGGTGCATTCCTAGAGATGTGTCAACTAACAAAACTGACCCAGGAAGAAATAGAAAACATGAACAGTCCTATAACCACGAAGGCAATTGAAGTAGTCATCAAAAACCTCCCAAGAAACCAAAGCCCAGGGCCAGATGGTTTCCCAGGGGAATTCTATCAGACATTTAAAGAAGAATTAATACCTATTCTCCTGAAACTGTTCCAAACAATAGAAATGGAAGGAAAACTTCCAAACTCATTTATGAGGCCACCATTACCTTGATTCCAAAACCAGACAAAGATCCCATCAAAAAGGAGAATTAGAGACCAATATCCTTGATGAACATCGATGCAAAAATTCTCACCAAAATACTAGCCAAGAGGACCCAACAGTACATGAAAAGGAGTATTCACCATGACCAAGTGGGATTTATCCCTGGGCTGCAAGGCTGGTTCAACATCCGCAAATCAGGCAACGTGATCAAATACATTAACAAAAGAAAGAACGAGAATCATATGATCCTCCCAATAGATGCAGAAAAAGCATTGGACAAAGTACAGCACCCTTTCTGGATCAAAACTCTTCAGAGTATAGGGACAGCGGGTACATACCTCAATATCATAAAAGCCATCTACGAAAACGCTACAGCGAATATCATTCTCAATGGGGAAAAGCTGAGATCTTTTCCCCTAAAGTCAGCAACGCGGCAGGGATAGCCACTCTCACCACTGCTATTCAACATAGTATTAGAAGTCCTAGCCACAGCAATCAGACAACAAAAAGTAATCCAAGGCATCCAAATCGGCAGAGAGGAAGTCAAACTCTCACTCTTGGCAGATGATATGATACTTTATGTGGAAAACCCAAAAGACTCCACCCCAAAACTGCTAGAACTCACACAGCAATTCCGTCAAGTAGCAGGCTATAAAATCAATGCACAGGAATCAGTGGCATTCCTATACACCAACAACAAGACAGAAGAGAGACAAATCAAGGAGTCGATCCCATTCACAACTGCACCCAAAACCAGAAGAGACCTAGGAATATATTCATCCCAAGAGGCAAAGGATCTGTACTCAGAAAACTACAAAATACGCAGGAAAGAAATTGAAGAAGACACAAAGAAACGGAAAAACGTTCCATGCTCATGGATTGGGAGAACCAACATTGTGAAGAGGTCAATGCTACCTAGAGCAATCTACACATGCAATGCAATCCCCATCAAAATACCATCCACTTTTTTCCACGAAATGGAATAAATAATCCTAAAATTTGAATGGAACCTGAAGAGACCCCGAGTAGCCAGAGGAATATTGAGAAAGAAAAGCAAAGCTGGCGGCATCACAATTCTGGACTTCCAGCTCTATGACAAAGCTGTCATCATCAAGACAGTATGGTACTTGCACAAAAACAGACACATGGATCCATGGAACAGAATCGAGAGCCCAGAAATGGACCCTCAACTCTATGGTCAACTTATCTTTGACAGAGCAGGAAGGAATGTCCAATGGCAAAAAGAGAGTCTCTTCAACAACTGGTGTTGGGAGAATTGGACAGCCCCATGCAGAAGAATGACACTGGACCATTTCCTGACACCACACACAGAAGTAGACGCCAAATGGTTGAAAGACCTCAATGTGAGACAGGAGTCCATCAAAATCCTAAAGGAGAACACAGGTAGCAAGCTCTTCGACCTCAGCCGCAGCAACTTCTTCCTAGAAACATCACCAAAGGCACGGGAAGCCAGGGCAAAAATGAACTATTGGGATTTCATCAAGATAAAAAGCTTTGGCACAGCAAAAGAAACAGTCCACAAAACCAAAAGACAACCGACAGAATGGGAGAAATTATTTGCAAATGACATATCAGATAAAGGGCTACTATCCAATATGTATAAAAACTTATCAAACTCAACACCCAAAGAACAAATAATCCAATCAAGAAATAGGCAGAAGACATGAACAGACATTTTTCCAAAGAAGACATCCAAATGGCCCACAGGCACATGAAAAAGTGTTCAACACGGCTCGGCATCAGGGAAATCCAAATCCAAACCTCAATGAGATACCACCTCACACCCGTCAGAATGGCTCAAATGAACAAGTCAGGGAACGACAGAGGTTGGCGGGGATGTGGAGAAAGGGGAACCCTCCTACACTGGTGGTGGGAATGCAAGCTGGTGCAACCCCTCTGGAAAAGTGTATGGAGGTTCCTCAAACAGTTATAATTAGAGCTACCATTCGATCCAGCAATTGCACTCCTGGGTATTTACCCCAAAGATACAAATGTAGGGACCCGAAGCGGTACGTGCACCCCATTGTTTATAGCAGCAATATCCACAATAGCCAAACGGTGGAAAGAGCCAAGATGTCCATCGACAGATGAATGGATAAAGAAGAGGTGGTATATATATACACAATGGACTATTACGCAGCCATCAAAAGGAATGAGATGCTGCAATGGACAACGACGTGGATGGAACTGGAGGGTCCGACGATTAGTGAAATAAGTCAATCAGAGAAAGACATGTATCATATGACCCCACTGATATGAGGGATTCTTAATCTCAGGAACAGAGTGAGGCTTGCTGGAGTGGTCGGGGGTGGGAGGGATGGGGTGGCTGGGTGATAGACATTGGGGAGGGTATGAGCTACGGTGAGCGCTGTGAATTGTGTAAGACTGTTGAATCACAGATCTGTACTTCTGAAACAACGCAACATATTTTAAGAATAAAGGAAAAGAAGGAGACAGCAGGAGTGGAAGAATGAAGGGGAGTTAGTGAGAGGATGAGACGGACCAGGAGAGATGATGGGTTCTGAAAAAAAATCTGAGGTTTCTAGAGGGGAGTTGTGTCGGGGGATTGGTTAGCGTGGTGGTGGGTATTAAAGAGGGCACATTCTCCATGGATCACTGTGTGTTAGGAACAAACAATGAATCATGGGACACTACACCAAAACAAAGGATGTACTCCATGGTGATTAACAAAGCAATAAAAAACAAAGACTGTAATAAGAGATGAAGAAGGACACTATATCCTACTTAGTGTGTCTATCCAACAAGAAGATCTCACAATTGTAAATATCTATGCCCCGAAGATGGGAGCATCCAATTATATAAGGCAATTAAGAAGAAAATCAAAGAAACTCATTGACCACCATACAATCATAGTGGGGGACTTTAACACCCCCCTGACTGAAATGGCCAGATCATCTAAGCAAAAGATCAACAAGGAAATAAAGACTTTAAATGACACACTGGACCAAATGGACTTCACAGACATATTCAGAACGTTCCATCCCAATGCAACGGAATACACATTCTTCTCTAGTGCCCATGGAACATTCTCCAGAATGGATCACATCCTAGGTCACAAATCAGGTCTCAACCGGTACCCAAAGATTGGGATCATTCCCTGCACATTTTCAGACCACAATGTTTTGAAACTAGAACTCAATCACAAGAGGAGAGTCGGAAAGAACTCAAATACATGGAGGCTAAAGAGCATCCTACCAAAGAATGAATGGGTCAACCAGGAAATTAAAGAAGAATTTAAAAAGTTCATGGAAACCAATGAAAATGAAAACTCAACTGTCCAAAATCTTTGGGATACAGCCAAGGCAGTCCTGCGAGGAAAGTATATAGCAATACAAGCCTTTCTCAAGAAACAAGAAAGGTCTCAAATACACACCCAACCCTACACCTAAAGGAGCTGGAGAAAGAACGGCAAATAAAGCCTAAACCCAGCAGGAGAAGAGAAATCATGCAGTTCAGAGCAGAAATCAATGAAATAGAACCCAGAAGAACAGTAGAAGTGATCAACGGAACTAGGAGCTGGTACTTTGAAAGAATTCACAAGATTGATACACCCCTGTCCAGGCTGATCAAAAAGAAAAGAGAAATGACCCAAATCAACAAAATCATGAATGAAAGAGGAGAGATCACAAACAACACCAAAGAAATACAAACAATTATAAGAACGTAATCTGAGCAACCCTAGGGCAGCAAATTCCATAACCTGGAAGAAATGGGTGCATTCCTAGAGATGTGTCAACTAACAAAACTGACCCAGGAAGAAATAGAAAACATGAACAGTCCTATAACCACGAAGGCAATTGAAGTAGTCATCAAAAACCTCCCAAGAAACCAAAGCCCAGGGCCAGATGGTTTCCCAGGGGAATTCTATCAGACATTTAAAGAAGAATTAATACCTATTCTCCTGAAACTGTTCCAAACAATAGAAATGGAAGGAAAACTTCCAAACTCATTTATGAGGCCACCATTACCTTGATTCCAAAACCAGACAAAGATCCCATCAAAAAGGAGAATTAGAGACCAATATCCTTGATGAACATCGATGCAAAAATTCTCACCAAAATACTAGCCAAGAGGACCCAACAGTACATGAAAAGGAGTATTCACCATGACCAAGTGGGATTTATCCCTGGGCTGCAAGGCTGGTTCAACATCCGCAAATCAGTCAACGTGATCAAATACATTAACAAAAGAAAGAACGAGAATCATATGATCCTCCCAAGAGATGCAGAAAAAGCATTGGACAAAGTACAGCAACCTTTCTGGATCAAAACTCTTCAGAGTATAGGGACAGCGGGTACATACCTCAATATCATAAAAGCCATCTACGAAAACGCTACAGCGAATATCATTCTCAATGGGGAAAAGCTGAGATCTTTTCCCCCAAAGTCAGCAACGCGGCAGGGATAGCCACTCTCACCACTGCTATTCAACATAGTATTAGAAGTCCTAGCCACAGCAATCAGACAACAAAAAGTAATCCAAGGCATCCAAATCGACAGAGAGGAAGTCAAACTCTCACTCTTGGCAGATGATATCATACTTTATGTGGAAAACCCAAAAGAATCCACCCCAAAACTGCTAGAACTCACACAGCAATTCCGTCAAGTAGCAGGCTATAAAATCAATGCACAGGAATCAGTGGCATTCCTATACAACAACAACAAGACAGAAGAGAGACAAATCAAGGAGTCGATCCCATTCACAACTGCACCCAAAACCAGAAGAGACCTAGGAATATATTGAACCCAAGAGGCAAGGGATCTGTACTCAGAAAACTACAAAATACGCAGGAAAGAAATTGAAGAAGACACAAAGAAACGGAAAAACGTTCCATGCTCATGGATTGGGAGAACCAACATTGTGAAGAGGTCAATGCTACCTAGAGCAATCTACACATGCAATGCAATCCCCATCAAAATACCATCCACTTTTTTCCACGAAATGGAACAAATAATCCTAAAATTTGAATGGAACCTGAAGAGACCCCGAGTAGCCAGAGGAATATTGAGAAAGAAAAGCAAAGCTGGCGGCATCACAATTCTGGACTTCCAGCTCTATGACAAAGCTGTCATCATCAAGACAGTATGGTACTGGCACAAAAACAGACACATGGATCCATGGAACAGAATCGAGAGCCCAGAAATGGACCCTCAACTCTATGGTCAACTTATCTTTGACAGAGCAGGAAGGAATGTCCAATGGCAAAAAGAGAGTCTCTTCAACAACTGGTGTTGGGAGAATTGGACAGCCCCATGCAGAAGAATGACACTGGACCATTTCCTGACACCACACACAGAACTAGACGCCAAATGGTTGAAAGACCTCAATGTGAGACAGGAGTCCATCAAAATCCTAAAGGAGGACACAGGTAGCAAGCTCTTCGACCTCAGCCGCAGCAACTTCTTCCTAGAAACATCACCAAAGGCACGGGAAGCCAGGGCAAAAATGAACTATTGGGATTTCATCAAGATAAAAAGCTTTGGCACAGCAAAAGAAACAGTCCACAAAACTAAAAGACAACCGACAGAATGGGAGAAATTATTTGCAAATGACATATCAGATAAAGGGCTACTATCCAATATGTATAAAAACTTATCAAACTCAACACCCAAAGAACAAATAATCCAATCAAGAAATAGGCAGAAGACATGAACAGACATTTTTCCAAAGAAGACATCCAAATGGCCCACAGGCACATGAAAAAGTGCTCAACACGGCTCGGCATCAGGGAAATCCAAATCAAAACCTCAATGAGATACCCCCTCACACCCGTCAGAATGGCTCAAATGAACAAGTCAGGGAACGACAGAGGTTGGCGGGGATGTGGAGAAAGGGGAACCCTCCTACACTGGTGGTGGGAATGCAAGCTGGTGCAACCCCTCTGGAAAAGTGTATGGACGTTCCTCAAACAGTTATAATTAGAGCTACCATTCGATCCAGCAATTGCACTCCTGGGTATTTACCCCAAAGATACAAATGTAGGGACCCGAAGCGGTACGTGCACCCCATTGTTTATAGCAGCAATATCCACAATAGCCAAACGGTGGAAAGAGCCAAGATGTCCATCGACAGATGAATGGATAAAGAAGAGGTGGTATATATATACACAATGGACTATTACGCAGCCATCAAAAGGAATGAGGTGTTGCCATGGACAACGACGTGGATGGAACTGGAGGGTCCGACGATTAGTGAAATAAGTCAATCAGAGAAAGACATGTATCATATGACCTCAATGATATGAGGGATTCTTAATCTCAGGAACAGAGTGAGGCTTGCTGGAGTGGTCGGGGGGGGGGATGGGGTGGCTGGGTGATAGACTTTGGGGAGGGTATGAGCTACGGTGAGCGCTGTGAATTGTGTAAGACTGTTGAATCACAGATCTGTACTTCTGAAACAAATAACGCAACATATTTTAAGAATAAAGGAAAACAAGGAGACAGCAGGAGAGGAAGAATGAAGGGGAGTTAGTGAGAGGGGGAGACGGACCAGGAGAGATGATGGATTCTGAAAAAAATTCCGAGGTTTCTAGAGGGGAGGTGGGTCGGTGGATTGGTTTGACTGGTGATGGTTATTAAAGAGGGCACATTCCGCATGGAGCACTGTGTGTTAGGAACAAACAATGAATCATGGGACAGTACACCAAAACAAATGATGTAGTACATGGTGATTAACAAAGCAGTAAAAAACAAAGACTGTAATAAGAGATGAAGAAGGACACTATATCCTACTTAAAGGGTCTATCCAACAAGAAGATCTCACAATTGTAAATATCTATGCCCCGAACATGGGAGCATCCAATTATATAAGGCAATTAAGAAGAAAAGCAAAGAAACACATTGACCACCATACAATCATAGTGGGGGACTTTAACAACCCCCTGACTGAAATGGCCAGATCATCTAAGCAAAAGATCAACAAGGAAATAAAGACTTAAATGACACACTGGACCAAATGGACTTCACAGACATATTCAGAACGTTCCATCCCAATGCAACGGAATACACTTTCTTCTCTAGTGCCCATGGAACATTCTCCAGAATGGATCACATCCTAGGTCACAAATCAGGTCTCAACCGGTACCCAAAGATTGGGATCATTCCCTGCACATTTTCAGACCACAATGCTTTGAAACTAGAATTCAATCACAAGAGGAAAGTGGGAAAGAACTCAAATACATGGAGGCTAAAGAGCATCCTACGAAAGAATGAATGGGTCAACCAGGAAATTAAAGAAGAATTTAAAAAGTTCATGGAAACCAATGAAAATGAAAACTCAACTGTCCAAAATCTTTGGGATACAGCCAAGGCAGTCCTGCGAGGAAAGTATATAGCAATACAAGCCTTTCTCAAGAAACAAGAAAGGTCTCAAATACACACCCAACCCTACACCTAAAGGAGCTGGAGAAAGAACGGCAAATAAAGCCTAAACCCAGCAGGAGAAGAGAAATCATGCAGTTCAGAGCAGAAATCAATGAAATAGAACCCAGAAGAACAGTAGAAGTGATCAACGGAACTAGGAGCTGGTACTTTGAAAGAATTCACAAGATTGATACACCCCTGTCCAGGCTGATCAAAAAGAAAAGAGAAATGACCCAAATCAACAAAATCATGAATGAAAGAGGAGAGATCACAAACAACACCAAAGAAATACAAACAATTATAAGAACGTAATCTGAGCAACCCTAGGGCAGCAAATTCCATAACCTGGAAGAAATGGGTGCATTCCTAGAGATGTGTCAACTAACAAAACTGACCCAGGAAGAAATAGAAAACATGAACAGTCCTATAACCACGAAGGCAATTGAAGTAGTCATCAAAAACCTCCCAAGAAACCAAAGCCCAGGGCCAGATGGTTTCCCAGGGGAATTCTATCAGACATTTAAAGAAGAATTAATACCTATTCTCCTGAAACTGTTCCAAACAATAGAAATGGAAGGAAAACTTCCAAACTCATTTATGAGGCCACCATTACCTTGATTCCAAAACCAGACAAAGATCCCATCAAAAAGGAGAATTAGAGACCAATATCCTTGATGAACATCGATGCAAAAATTCTCACCAAAATACTAGCCAAGAGGACCCAACAGTACATGAAAAGGAGTATTCACCATGACCAAGTGGGATTTATCCCTGGGCTGCAAGGCTGGTTCAACATCCGCAAATCAGTCAACGTGATCAAATACATTAACAAAAGAAAGAACGAGAATCATATGATCCTCCCAAGAGATGCAGAAAAAGCATTGGACAAAGTACAGCAACCTTTCTGGATCAAAACTCTTCAGAGTATAGGGACAGCGGGTACATACCTCAATATCATAAAAGCCATCTACGAAAACCCTACAGCGAATATCATTCTCAATGGGGAAAAGCTGAGATCTTTTCCCCTAAAGTCAGCAACGCGGCAGGGATAGCCACTCTCACCACTGCTATTCAACATAGTATTAGAAGTCCTAGCCACAGCAATCAGACAACAAAAAGTAATCCAAGGCATCCAAATCGGCAGAGAGGAAGTCAAACTCTCACTCTTGGCAGATGATATGATACTTTATGTGGAAAACCCAAAAGACTCCACCCCAAAACTGCTAGAACTCACACAGCAATTCCGTCAAGTAGCAGGGTATAAAATCAATGCACAGGAATCAGTGGCATTCCTATACACCAACAACAAGACAGAAGAGAGACAAATCAAGGAGTCGATCCCATTCACAACTGCACCCAAAACCAGAAGAGACCTAGGAATATATTCATCCCAAGAGGCAAAGGATCTGTACTCAGAAAACTACAAAATACGCAGGAAAGAAATTGAAGAAGACACAAAGAAACGGAAAAACGTTCCATGCTCATGGATTGGGAGAACCAACATTGTGAAGAGGTCAATGCTACCTAGAGCAATCTACACATGCAATGCAATCCCCATCAAAATACCATCCACTTTTTTCCACGAAATGGAATAAATAATCCTAAAATTTGAATGGAACCTGAAGAGACCCCGAGTAGCCAGAGGAATATTGAGAAAGAAAAGCAAAGCTGGCGGCATCACAATTCTGGACTTCCAGCTCTATGACAAAGCTGTCATCATCAAGACAGTATGGTACTTGCACAAAAACAGACACATGGATCCATGGAACACAATCGAGAGCCCAGAAATGGACCCTCAACTCTATGGTCAACTTATCTTTGACAGAGCAGGAAGGAATGTCCAATGGCAAAAAGAGAGTCTCTTCAACAACTGGTGTTGGGAGAATTGGACAGCCCCATGCAGAAGAATGACACTGGACCATTTCCTGACACCACACACAGAAGTAGACGCCAAATGGTTGAAAGACCTCAATGTGAGACAGGAGTCCATCAAAATCCTAAAGGAGAACACAGGTAGCAAGCTCTTCGACCTCAGCCGCAGCAACTTCTTCCTAGAAACATCACCAAACGCACGGGAAGCCAGGGCAAAAATGAACTATTGGGATTTCATCAAGATAAAAAGCTTTGGCACAGCAAAAGAAACAGTCCACAAAACCAAAAGACAACCGACAGAATGGGAGAAATTATTTGCAAATGACATATCAGATAAAGGGCTACTATCCAATATGTATAAAAACTTATCAAACTCAACACCCAAAGAACAAATAATCCAATCAAGAAATAGGCAGAAGACATGAACAGACATTTTTCCAAAGAAGACATCCAAATGGCCCACAGGCACATGAAAAAGTGCTCAACACGGCTCGGCATCAGGGAAATCCAAATCAAAACCTCAATGAGATACCCCCTCACACCCGTCAGAATGGCTCAAATGAACAAGTCAGGGAACGACAGAGGTTGGCGGGGATGTGGAGAAAGGGGAACCCTCCTACACTGGTGGTGGGAATGCAAGCTGGTGCAACCCCTCTGGAAAAGTGTATGGAGGTTCCTCAAACAGTTATAATTAGAGCTACCATTCGATCCAGCAATTGCACTCCTGGGTATTTACCCCAAAGATACAAATGTAGGGACCCGAAGCGGTACGTGCACCCCATTGTTTATAGCAGCAATATCCACAATAGCCAAACGGTGGAAAGAGCCAAGATGTCCATCGACAGATGAATGGATAAAGAAGAGGTGGTATATATATACACAATGGACTATTACGCAGCCATCAAAAGGAATGAGGTGTTGCCATGGACAACGACGTGGATGGAACTGGAGGGTCCGACGATTAGTGAAATAAGTCAATCAGAGAAAGACATGTATCATATGACCTCACTGATATGAGGGATTCTTAATCTCAGGAACAGAGTGAGGCTTGCTGGAGTGGTCGGGGGGGGGGATGGGGTGGCTGGGTGATAGACTTTGGGGAGGGTATGAGCTACGGTGAGCGCTGTGAATTGTGTAAGACTGTTGAATCACAGATCTGTACTTCTGAAACAAATAACGCAACATATTTTAAGAATAAAGGAAAACAAGGAGACAGCAGGAGAGGAAGAATGAAGGGGAGTTAGTGAGAGGGGGAGACGGACCAGGAGAGTTGATGGATTCTGAAAAAAAATCCGAGGTTTCTAGAGGGGAGGTGGGTCGGTGGATTGGTTTGACTGGTGATGGTTATTAAAGAGGGCACATTCTGCATGGAGCACTGTGTGTTAGGAACAAACAATGAATCATGGGACAGTACACCAAAACAAATGATGTACTCCATGGTGATTAACAAAGCAATAAAAAACAAAGACTGTAATAAGAGATGAAGAAGGACACTATATCCTACTTAAAGGGTCTATCCAACAAGAAGATCTCACAATTGTAAATATCTATGCCCCGAACATGGGAGCATCCAATTATATAAGGCAATTAAGAAGAAAAGCAAAGAAACACATTGACCACCATACAATCATAGTGGGGGACTTTAACACCCCCCCTGACTGAAATGGCCAGATCATCTAAGCAAAAGATCAACAAGGAAATAAAGACTTTAAATGACACACTGGACCAAATGGACTTCACAGACATATTCAGAACGTTCCATCCCAATGCAACGGAATACACATTCTTCTCTAGTGCCCATGGAACATTCTCCAGAATGGATCACATCCTAGGTCACAAATCAGGTCTCAACCGGTACCCAAAGATTGGGATCATTCCCTGCACATTTTCAGACCACAATGTTTTGAAACTAGAACTCAATCACAAGAGGAGAGTCGGAAAGAACTCAAATACATGGAGGCTAAAGAGCATCCTACGAAAGAATGAATGGGTCAACCAGGAAATTAAAGAAGAATTTAAAAAGTTCATGGAAACAAATGAAAATGAAAACTCAACTGTCCAAAATCTTTGGGATACAGCCAAGGCAGTCCTGCGAGGAAAGTATATAGCAATACAAGCCTTTCTCAAGAAACAAGAAAGGTCTCAAATACACACCCAACCCTACACCTAAAGGAGCTGGAGAAAGAACGGCAAATAAAGCCTAAACCCAGCAGGAGAAGAGAAATCATGCAGTTCAGAGCAGAAATCAATGAAATAGAACCCAGAAGAACAGTAGAAGTGATCAACGGAACTAGGAGCTGGTTCTTTGAAAGAATTCACAAGATTGATACACCCCTGTCCAGGCTGATCAAAAAGAAAAGAGAAATGACCCAAATCAACAAAATCATGAATGAAAGAGGAGAGATCACAAACAACACCAAAGAAATACAAACAATTATAAGAACGTAATCTGAGCAACCCTAGGGCAGCAAATTCCATAACCTGGAAGAAATGGGTGCATTCTTGGAGATGTGTCAACTAACAAAACTGACCCAGGAAGAAATAGAAAACATGAACAGTCCTATAACCACGAAGGCAATTGAAGTAGTCATCAAAAACCTCCCAAGAAACCAAAGCCCAGGGCCAGATGGTTTCCCAGGGGAATTCTATCAGACATTTAAAGAAGAATTAATACCTATTCTCCTGAAACTGTTCCAAACAATAGAAATGGAAGGAAAACTTCCAAACTCATTTATGAGGCCACCATTACCTTGATTCCAAAACCAGACAAAGATCCCATCAAAAAGGAGAATTAGAGACCAATATCCTTGATGAACATCGATGCAAAATTTCTCACCAAAATACTAGCCAAGAGGACCCAACAGTACATGAAAAGGAGTATTCACCATGACCAAGTGGGATTTATCCCTGGGCTGCAAGGCTGGTTCAACATCCGCAAATCAGTCAACGTGATCAAATACATTAACAAAAGAAAGAACGAGAATCATATGATCCTCTCAATAGATGCAGAAAAAGCATTGGACAAAGTACAGCACACTTTCTGGATCAAAACTCTTCAGAGTATAGGGACAGCGGGTACATACCTCAATATCATAAAAGCCATCTACGAAAACGCTACAGCGAATATCATTCTCAATGGGGAAAAGCTGAGATCTTTTCCCCTAAGGTCAGGAACGCGGCAGGGATAGCCATTCTCACCACTGCTATTCAACATAGTATTAGAAGTCCTAGCCACAGCAATCAGACAACAAAATGTAATCCAAGGCATCCAAATCGGCAGAGAGGAAGTCAAACTCTCACTCTTTGCAGATGATATGATACTTTATGTGGAAAACCCAAAAGACTCCACCCCAAAACTGCTAGAACTCACACAGCAATTCCGTCAAGTAGCAGGCTATAAAATCAATGCACAGGAATCAGTGGCATTCCTATACACCAACAACAAGACAGAAGAGAGACAAATCAAGGAGTCGATCCCATTCACAACTGCACCCAAAACCAGAAGAGACCTAGGAATATATTCATCCCAAGAGGCAAAGGATCTGTACTCAGAAAACTACAAAATACGCAGGAAAGAAATTGAAGAAGACACAAAGAAACGGAAAAACGTTCCATGCTCATGGATTGGGAGAACCAACATTGTGAAGAGGTCAATGCTACCTAGAGCAATCTACACATGCAATGCAATCCCCATCAAAATACCATCCACTTTTTTCCAGGAAATGGAACAAATACTCCTAAAATTTGAATGGAACCAGAAGAGACCCCGAATAGCCAGAGGAATATTGAGAAAGAAAAGCAAAGCTGGCGGCATCACAATTCTGGACTTCCAGCTCTATGACAAAGCTGTCATCATCAAGACAGTATGGTACTGGCACAAAAACAGACACATGGATCCATGGAACAGAATCGAGAGCCCAGAAATGGACCCTCAACTCTATGGTCAACTTATCTTTGACAGAGCAGGAAGGAATGTCCAATGGCAAAAAGAGAGTCTCTTCAACAACTGGTGTTGGGAGAATTGGACAGCCCCATGCAGAAGAATGACAGTGGACCATTTCCTGACACCACACACAAAAGTAGACTCCAAATGGTTGAAAGACCTCAATGTGAGACAGGAGTCCATCAAAATCCTAAAGGAGAACACAGGTAGCAAGCACTTCGACCTCAGCCGCAGCAACTTCTTCCTAGAAACATCACCAAAGGCACGGGAAGCCAGGGCAAAAATGAACTATTGGGATTTCATCAAGATAAAAAGCTTTGGCACAGCAAAAGAAACAGTCCACAAAACCAAAAGACAACCGACAGAATGGGAGAAATTATTTGCAAATGACCTATCAGATAAAGGGCTACTACCCAATATGTATAAAAACTTATCAAACTCAACACCCAAAGAACAAATAATCCAATCAAGAAATAGGCAGAAGACATGAACAGACATTTTTCCAAAGAAGACATGCAAATGGCCCACAGGCACATGAAAAAGTGCTCAACACGGGTTGGCATCAGAGAAATCCAAATGAAAATCTCAATGAGATACCACCTCACACCCGTCAGAATGGCTCAAATGAACAAGTCAGGGAACGACAGAGTTTGGCGGGGATGTGGAGATAGGGGAACCCGCCGACACTGGTGGTGGGAATGCAAGCTGCTGCAACCCCTCTGGAAAACAGTATGGAGGTTCCTCACACAGTTGAAATTAGAGCTACCATTCGATCCAACATTTGCACTCCTGGGTATTTACCCCAAAGATACAAATGTAGGGACCCGAAGCGGTACGTGCACCCCATTGTTTATAGCAGCAATGTCCACAATAGCCAAACTGTGGAAACAGCCAAGATGTCCATCGACAGATGAATGGATAAAGAAGAGGTGGTATATATATACACAATGGACTATTACGCAGCCATCAAAAGGAATGAGATGTTGCCATGGACAACGACGTGGATGGAACTGGAGGTTCCGACGATTAGTGAAATAAGTCAATCAGAGAAAGACATGTATCATATGACCCCACTGATATGAGGGATTCTTAATCTCAGGAACAGAGTGAGGCTTGCTGGAGTGGTCGGGGGTGGGAGGGATGGGGTGGCTGGGTGATAGACATTGGGGAGGGTATGAGGTACGGTGAGCGCTGTGAATTGTTTAAGACTGTTGAATCACAGTTCTGTACTTCTGAAACAACGCAACATATTTTAAGAATAAAGGAAAAGAAGGAGACAGCAGGAGTGGAAGAATGAAGGGGAGTTAGTGAGAGGATGAGACGGACCAGGAGAGATGATGGGTTCTGAAAAAAAATCTGAGGTTTCTAGAGGGGAGGTGGGTCGGGGGATTGGTTAGCCTGGTGGTGGGTATTAAAGAGGGCACATTCTCCATGGAGCACTGTGTGTTAGGAACAAACAATGAATCATGGGACACTACACCAAAACAAAGGATGTACTCCATGGTGATTAACAAAGCAATAAAAAACAAAGACTGTAATAAGAGATGAAGAAGGACACTATATCCTACTTAATGGGTCTATCCAACAAGAAGATCTCACAATTGTAAATATCTATGCCCCGAACATGGGAGCATCCAATTATATAAGGCAATTAAGAAGAAAACAAAGAAACACATTGACCACCATACAATCATAGTGGGGGACTTTAACACAACCCTTGACTGAAATGGCCAGATCATCTAAGCAAAAGTTCAACAAGGAAATAAAGACTTTAAATGACACACTGGACCAAATGGACTTCACAGACATATTCAGAACGTTCCATCCCAATGCAACGGAATACACATTCTTCTCTAGTGCCCATGGAACATTCTCCAGAATGGATCACATCCTAGGTCACAAATCAGGTCTCAACCGGTACCCAAAGATTGGGATCATTCCCTGCACATTTTCAGACCACAATGTTTTGAAACTAGAACTCAATCACAAGAGGAGAGTCGGAAAGAACTCAAATACATGGAGGCTAAAGAGCATCCTACGAAAGAATGAATGGGTCAACCAGGAAATTAAAGAAGAATTTAAAAAGTTCATGGAAACCAATGAAAATGAAAACTCAACTGTCCAAAATCTTTGGGATACAGCCAAGGCAGTCCTGCGAGGAAAGTATATAGCAATACAAGCCTTTCTCAAGAAACAAGAAAGGTCTCAAATACACACCCAACCCTACACCTAAAGGAGCTGGAGAAAGAACGGCAAATAAAGCCTAAACCCAGCAGGAGAAGAGAAATCATGCAGTTCAGAGCAGAAATCAATGAAATAGAACCCAGAAGAACAGTAGAAGTGATCAACGGAACTAGGAGCTGGTACTTTGAAAGAATTCACAAGATTGATACACCCCTGTCCAGGCTGATCAAAAAGAAAAGAGAAATGACCCAAATCAACAAAATCATGAATGAAAGAGGAGAGATCACAAACAACACCAAAGAAATACAAACAATTATAGGAACGTAATCTGAGCAACCCTAGGGCAGCAAATTCCATAACCTGGAAGAAATGGGTGCATTCCTAGAGATGTGTCAACTAACAAAACTGACCCAGGAAGAAATAGAAAACATGAACAGTCCTATAACCACGAAGGCAATTGAAGTAGTCATCAAAAACCTCCCAAGAAACCAAAGCCCAGGGCCAGATGGTTTCCCAGGGGAATTCTATCAGACATTTAAAGAAGAATTAATACCTATTCTCCTGAAACTGTTCCAAACAATAGAAATGGAAGGAAAACTTCCAAACTCATTTATGAGGCCACCATTACCTTGATTCCAAAACCAGACAAAGATCCCATCAAAAAGGAGAATTAGAGACCAATATCCTTGATGAACATCGATGCAAAAATTCTCACCAAAATACTAGCCAAGAGGACCCAACAGTACATGAAAAGGAGTCTTCACCATGACCAAGTGGGATTTATCCCTGGGCTGCAAGGCTGGTTCAACATCCGCAAATCAGTCAACGTGATCAAATACATTAACAAAAGAAAGAACGAGAATCATATGATCCTCCCAAGAGATGCAGAAAAAGCATTGGACAAAGTACAGCAACCTTTCTGGATCAAAACTCTTCAGAGTATAGGGACAGCGGGTACATACCTCAATATCATAAAAGCCATCTACGAAAACGCTACAGCGAATATCATTCTCAATGGGGAAAAGCTGAGATCTTTTCCCCTAAAGTCAGCAACGCGGCAGGGATAGCCACTCTCACCACTGCTATTCAACATAGTATTAGAAGTCCTAGCCACAGCAATCAGACAACAAAATGTAATCCAAGGCATCCAAATCGGCAGAGAGGAAGTCAAACTCTCACTCTTTGCAGATGATATGATACTTTATGTGGAAAACCCAAAAGACTCCACCCCAAAACTGCTAGAACTCACACAGCAATTCCGTGAAGTAGCAGGCTATAAAATCAATGCACAGGAATCAGTGGCATTCCTATACACCAACAACAAGACAGAAGAGAGACAAATCAAGGAGTCGATCCCATTCACAACTGCACCCAAAACCAGAAGAGACCTAGGAATATATTCATCCCAAGAGGCAAAGGATCTGTACTCAGAAAACTACAAAATACGCAGGAAAGAAATTGAAGAAGACACAAAGAAACGGAAAAACGTTCCATGCTCATGGATTGGGAGAACCAACATTGTGAAGAGGTCAATGCTACCTAGAGCAATCTACACATGCAATGCAATCCCCATCAAAATACCATCCACTTTTTTCCAGGAAATGGAACAAATACTCCTAAAATTTGAATGGAACCAGAAGAGACCCCGAATAGCCAGAGGAATATTGAGAAAGAAAAGCAAAGCTGGCGGCATCACAATTCTGGACTTCCAGCTCTATGACAAAGCTGTCATCATCAAGACAGTATGGTACTGGCACAAAAACAGACACATGGATCCATGGAACAGAATCGAGAGCCCAGAAATGGACCCTCAACTCTATGGTCAACTTATCTTTGACAGAGCAGGAAGGAATGTCCAATGGCAAAAAGAGAGTCTCTTCAACAACTGGTGTTGGGAGAATTGGACAGCCCCATGCAGAAGAATGACAGTGGACCATTTCCTGACACCACACACAAAAGTAGACTCCAAATGGTTGAAAGACCTCAATGTGAGACAGGAGTCCATCAAAATCCTAAAGGAGAACACAGGTAGCAAGCACTTCGACCTCAGCCGCAGCAACTTCTTCCTAGAAACATCACCAAAGGCACGGGAAGCCAGGGCAAAAATGAACTATTGGGATTTCATCAAGATAAAAAGCTTTGGCACAGCAAAAGAAACAGTCCACAAAACCAAAAGACAACCGACAGAATGGGAGAAATTATTTGCAAATGACCTATCAGATAAAGGGCTACTACCCAATATGTATAAAAACTTATCAAACTCAACACCCAAAGAACAAATAATCCAATCAAGAAATAGGCAGAAGACATGAACAGACATTTTTCCAAAGAAGACATGCAAATGGCCCACAGGCACATGAAAAAGTGCTCAACACGGGTTGGCATCAGAGAAATCCAAATGAAAATCTCAATGAGATACCACCTCACACCCGTCAGAATGGCTCAAATGAACAAGTCAGGGAACGACAGAGTTTGGCGGGGATGTGGAGATAGGGGAACCCGCCGACACTGGTGGTGGGAATGCAAGCTGCTGCAACCCCTCTGGAAAACAGTATGGAGGTTCCTCACACAGTTGAAATTAGAGCTACCATTCGATCCAACATTTGCACTCCTGGGTATTTACCCCAAAGATACAAATGTAGGGACCCGAAGCGGTACGTGCACCCCATTGTTTATAGCAGCAATGTCCACAATAGCCAAACTGTGGAAACAGCCAAGATGTCCATCGACAGATGAATGGATAAAGAAGAGGTGGTATATATATACACAATGGACTATTACGCAGCCATCAAAAGGAATGAGATGTTGCCATGGACAACGACGTGGATGGAACTGGAGGTTCCGACGATTAGTGAAATAAGTCAATCAGAGAAAGACATGTATCATATGACCCCACTGATATGAGGGATTCTTAATCTCAGGAACAGAGTGAGGCTTGCTGGAGTGGTCGGGGGTGGGAGGGATGGGGTGGCTGGGTGATAGACATTGGGGAGGGTATGAGGTACGGTGAGCGCTGTGAATTGTTTAAGACTGTTGAATCACAGTTCTGTACTTCTGAAACAACGCAACATATTTTAAGAATAAAGGAAAAGAAGGAGACAGCAGGAGTGGAAGAATGAAGGGGAGTTAGTGAGAGGATGAGACGGACCAGGAGAGATGATGGGTTCTGAAAAAAAATCTGAGGTTTCTAGAGGGGAGGTGGGTCGGGGGATTGGTTAGCCTGGTGGTGGGTATTAAAGAGGGCACATTCTCCATGGAGCACTGTGTGTTAGGAACAAACAATGAATCATGGGACACTACACCAAAACAAAGGATGTACTCCATGGTGATTAACAAAGCAATAAAAAACAAAGACTGTAATAAGAGATGAAGAAGGACACTATATCCTACTTAATGGGTCTATCCAACAAGAAGATCTCACAATTGTAAATATCTATGCCCCGAACATGGGAGCATCCAATTATATAAGGCAATTAAGAAGAAAACAAAGAAACACATTGACCACCATACAATCATAGTGGGGGACTTTAACACAACCCTTGACTGAAATGGCCAGATCATCTAAGCAAAAGTTCAACAAGGAAATAAAGACTTTAAATGACACACTGGACCAAATGGACTTCACAGACATATTCAGAACGTTCCATCCCAATGCAACGGAATACACATTCTTCTCTAGTGCCCATGGAACATTCTCCAGAATGGATCACATCCTAGGTCACAAATCAGGTCTCAACCGGTACCCAAAGATTGGGATCATTCCCTGCACATTTTCAGACCACAATGTTTTGAAACTAGAACTCAATCACAAGAGGAGAGTCGGAAAGAACTCAAATACATGGAGGCTAAAGAGCATCCTACGAAAGAATGAATGGGTCAACCAGGAAATTAAAGAAGAATTTAAAAAGTTCATGGAAACCAATGAAAATGAAAACTCAACTGTCCAAAATCTTTGGGATACAGCCAAGGCAGTCCTGCGAGGAAAGTATATAGCAATACAAGCCTTTCTCAAGAAACAAGAAAGGTCTCAAATACACACCCAACCCTACACCTAAAGGAGCTGGAGAAAGAACGGCAAATAAAGCCTAAACCCAGCAGGAGAAGAGAAATCATGCAGTTCAGAGCAGAAATCAATGAAATAGAACCCAGAAGAACAGTAGAAGTGATCAACGGAACTAGGAGCTGGTACTTTGAAAGAATTCACAAGATTGATACACCCCTGTCCAGGCTGATCAAAAAGAAAAGAGAAATGACCCAAATCAACAAAATCATGAATGAAAGAGGAGAGATCACAAACAACACCAAAGAAATACAAACAATTATAAGAACGTAATCTGAGCAACCCTAGGGCAGCAAATTCCATAACCTGGAAGAAATGGGTGCATTCCTAGAGATGTGTCAACTAACAAAACTGACCCAGGAAGAAATAGAAAACATGAACAGTCCTATAACCACGAAGGCAATTGAAGTAGTCATCAAAAACCTCCCAAGAAACCAAAGCCCAGGGCCAGATGGTTTCCCAGGGGAATTCTATCAGACATTTAAAGAAGAATTAATACCTATTCTCCTGAAACTGTTCCAAACAATAGAAATGGAAGGAAAACTTCCAAACTCATTTATGAGGCCACCATTACCTTGATTCCAAAACCAGACAAAGATCCCATCAAAAAGGAGAATTAGAGACCAATATCCTTGATGAACATCGATGCAAAAATTCTCACCAAAATACTAGCCAAGAGGACCCAACAGTACATGAAAAGGAGTATTCACCATGACCAAGTGGGATTTATCCCTGGGCTGCAAGGCTGGTTCAACATCCGCAAATCAGGCAACGTGATCAAATACATTAACAAAAGAAAGAACGAGAATCATATGATCCTCCCAATAGATGCAGAAAAAGCATTGGACAAAGTACAGCACCCTTTCTGGATCAAAACTCTTCAGAGTATAGGGACAGCGGGTACATACCTCAATATCATAAAAGCCATCTACGAAAACGCTACAGCGAATATCATTCTCAATGGGGAAAAGCTGAGATCTTTTCCCCTAAAGTCAGCAACGCGGCAGGGATAGCCACTCTCACCACTGCTATTCAACATAGTATTAGAAGTCCTAGCCACAGCAATCAGACAACAAAAAGTAATCCAAGGCATCCAAATCGGCAGAGAGGAAGTCAAACTCTCACTCTTGGCAGATGATATGATACTTTATGTGGAAAACCCAAAAGACTCCACCCCAAAACTGCTAGAACTCACACAGCAATTCCGTCAAGTAGCAGGCTATAAAATCAATGCACAGGAATCAGTGGCATTCCTATACACCAACAACAAGACAGAAGAGAGACAAATCAAGGAGTCGATCCCATTCACAACTGCACCCAAAACCAGAAGAGACCTAGGAATATATTCATCCCAAGAGGCAAAGGATCTGTACTCAGAAAACTACAAAATACGCAGGAAAGAAATTGAAGAAGACACAAAGAAACGGAAAAACTTTCCATGCTCATGGATTGGGAGAACCAACATTGTGAAGAGGTCAATGCTACCTAGAGCAATCTACACATGCAATGCAATCCCCATCAAAATACCATCCACTTTTTTCCACGAAATGGAATAAATAATCCTAAAATTTGAATGGAACCTGAAGAGACCCCGAGTAGCCAGAGGAATATTGAGAAAGAAAAGCAAAGCTGGCGGCATCACAATTCTGGACTTCCAGCTCTATGACAAAGCTGTCATCATCAAGACAGTATGGTACTTGCACAAAAACAGACACATGGATCCATGGAACAGAATCGAGAGCCCAGAAATGGACCCTCAACTCTATGGTCAACTTATCTTTGACAGAGCAGGAAGGAATGTCCAATGGCAAAAAGAGAGTCTCTTCAACAACTGGTGTTGGGAGAATTGGACAGCCCCATGCAGAAGAATGACACTGGACCATTTCCTGACACCACACACAGAAGTAGACGCCAAATGGTTGAAAGACCTCAATGTGAGACAGGAGTCCATCAAAATCCTAAAGGAGAACACAGGTAGCAAGCTCTTCGACCTCAGCCGCAGCAACTTCTTCCTAGAAACATCACCAAAGGCACGGGAAGCCAGGGCAAAAATGAACTATTGGGATTTCATCAAGATAAAAAGCTTTGGCACAGCAAAAGAAACAGTCCACAAAACCAAAAGACAACCGACAGAATGGGAGAAATTATTTGCAAATGACATATCAGATAAAGGGCTACTATCCAATATGTATAAAAACTTATCAAACTCAACACCCAAAGAACAAATAATCCAATCAAGAAATAGGCAGAAGACATGAACAGACATTTTTCCAAAGAAGACATCCAAATGGCCCACAGGCACATGAAAAAGTGTTCAACACGGCTCGGCATCAGGGAAATCCAAATCCAAACCTCAATGAGATACCACCTCACACCCGTCAGAATGGCTCAAATGAACAAGTCAGGGAACGACAGAGGTTGGCGGGGATGTGGAGAAAGGGGAACCCTCCTACACTGGTGGTGGGAATGCAAGCTGGTGCAACCCCTCTGGAAAAGTGTATGGAGGTTCCTCAAACAGTTATAATTAGAGCTACCATTCGATCCAGCAATTGCACTCCTGGGTATTTACCCCAAAGATACAAATGTAGGGACCTGAAGCGGTACGTGCACCTCATTGTTTATAGCAGCAATGTCCACAATAGCCAAACTGTGGAAACAGCCAAGATGTCCATCGACAGATGAATGGATAAAGAAGAGGTGGTATATATATACACAATGGACTATTACGCAGCCATCAAAAGGAATGAGATGCTGCAATGGACAACGACGTGGATGGAACTGGAGGGTCCGACGATTAGTGAAATAAGTCAATCAGAGAAAGACATGTATCATATGACCCCACTGATATGAGGGATTCTTAATCTCAGGAACAGAGTGAGGCTTGCTGGAGTGGTCGGGGGTGGGAGGGATGGGGTGGCTGGGTGATAGACATTGGGGAGGGTATGAGCTACGGTGAGCGCTGTGAATTGTGTAAGACTGTTGAATCACAGATCTGTACTTCTGAAACAACGCAACATATTTTAAGAATAAAGGAAAAGAAGGAGACAGCAGGAGTGGAAGAATGAAGGGGAGTTAGTGAGAGGATGAGACGGACCAGGAGAGATGATGGGTTCTGAAAAAAAATCTGAGGTTTCTAGAGGGGAGTTGTGTCGGGGGATTGGTTAGCGTGGTGGTGGGTATTAAAGAGGGCACATTCTCCATGGATCACTGTGTGTTAGGAACAAACAATGAATCATGGGACACTACACCAAAACAAATGATGTACTCCATGGTGATTAACAAAGCAATAAAAAACAAAGACTGTAATAAGAGATGAAGAAGGACACTATATCCTACTTAGTGTGTCTATCCAACAAGAAGATCTCACAATTGTAAATATCTATGCCCCGAAGATGGGAGCATCCAATTATATAAGGCAATTAAGAAGAAAATCAAAGAAACTCATTGACCACCATACAATCATAGTGGGGGACTTTAACACCCCCCTGACTGAAATGGCCAGATCATCTAAGCAAAAGATCAACAAGGAAATAAAGACTTTAAATGACACACTGGACCAAATGGACTTCACAGACATATTCAGAACGTTCCATCCCAATGCAACGGAATACACATTCTTCTCTAGTGCCCATGGAACATTCTCCAGAATGGATCACATCCTAGGTCACAAATCAGGTCTCAACCGGTACCCAAAGATTGGGATCATTCCCTGCACATTTTCAGACCACAATGTTTTGAAACTAGAACTCAATCACAAGAGGAGAGTCGGAAAGAACTCAAATACATGGAGGCTAAAGAGCATCCTACGAAAGAATGAATGGGTCAACCAGGAAATTAAAGAAGAATTTAAAAAGTTCATGGAAACCAATGAAAATGAAAACTCAACTGTCCAAAATCTTTGGGATACAGCCAAGGCAGTCCTGCGAGGAAAGTATATAGCAATACAAGCCTTTCTCAAGAAACAAGAAAGGTCTCAAATACACACCCAACCCTACACCTAAAGGAGCTGGAGAAAGAACGGCAAATAAAGCCTAAACCCAGCAGGAGAAGAGAAATCATGCAGTTCAGAGCAGAAATCAATGAAATAGAACCCAGAAGAACAGTAGAAGTGATCAACGGAACTAGGAGCTGGTACTTTGAAAGAATTCACAAGATTGATACACCCCTGTCCAGGCTGATCAAAAAGAAAAGAGAAATGACCCAAATCAACAAAATCATGAATGAAAGAGGAGAGATCACAAACAACACCAAAGAAATACAAACAATTATAAGAACGTAATCTGAGCAACCCTAGGGCAGCAAATTCCATAACCTGGAAGAAATGGGTGCATTCCTAGAGATGTGTCAACTAACAAAACTGACCCAGGAAGAAATAGAAAACATGAACAGTCCTATAACCACGAAGGCAATTGAAGTAGTCATCAAAAACCTCCCAAGAAACCAAAGCCCAGGGCCAGATGGTTTCCCAGGGGAATTCTATCAGACATTTAAAGAAGAATTAATACCTATTCTCCTGAAACTGTTCCAAACAATAGAAATGGAAGGAAAACTTCCAAACTCATTTATGAGGCCACCATTACCTTGATTCCAAAACCAGACAAAGATCCCATCAAAAAGGAGAATTAGAGACCAATATCCTTGATGAACATCGATGCAAAAATTCTCACCAAAATACTAGCCAAGAGGACCCAACAGTACATGAAAAGGAGTATTCACCATGACCAAGTGGGATTTATCCCTGGGCTGCAAGGCTGGTTCAACATCCGCAAATCAGTCAACGTGATCAAATACATTAACAAAAGAAAGAACGAGAATCATATGATCCTCCCAAGAGATGCAGAAAAAGCATTGGACAAAGTACAGCAACCTTTCTGGATCAAAACTCTTCAGAGTATAGGGACAGCGGGTACATACCTCAATATCATAAAAGCCATCTACGAAAACGCTACAGCGAATATCATTCTCAATGGGCAAAAGCTGAGATCTTTTCCCCCAAAGTCAGCAACGCGGCAGGGATAGCCACTCTCACCACTGCTATTCAACATAGTATTAGAAGTCCTAGCCACAGCAATCAGACAACAAAAAGTAATCCAAGGCATCCAAATCGGCAGAGAGGAAGTCAAACTCTCACTCTTGGCAGATGATATGATACTTTATGTGGAAAACCCAAAAGACTCCACCCCAAAACTGCTAGAACTCACACAGCAATTCCGTCAAGTAGCAGGCTATAAAATCAATGCACAGGAATCAGTGGCATTCCTATACACCAACAACAAGACAGAAGAGAGACAAATCAAGGAGTCGATCCCATTCACAACTGCACCCAAAACCAGAAGAGACCTAGGAATATATTGAACCCAAGAGGCAAGGGATCTGTACTCAGAAAACTACAAAATACGCAGGAAAGAAATTGAAGAAGACACAAAGAAACGGAAAAACGTTCCATGCTCATGGATTGGGAGAACCAACATTGTGAAGAGGTCAATGCTACCTAGAGCAATCTACACATGCAATGCAATCCCCATCAAAATACCATCCACTTTTTTCCACGAAATGGAACAAATAATCCTAAAATTTGAATGGAACCTGAAGAGACCCCGAGTAGCCAGAGGAATATTGAGAAAGAAAAGCAAAGCTGGCGGCATCACAATTCTGGACTTCCAGCTCTATGACAAAGCTGTCATCATCAAGACAGTATGGTACTGGCACAAAAACAGACACATGGATCCATGGAACAGAATCGAGAGCCCAGAAATGGACCCTCAACTCTATGGTCAACTTATCTTTGACAGAGCAGGAAGGAATGTCCAATGGCAAAAAGAGAGTCTCTTCAACAACTGGTGTTGGGAGAATTGGACAGCCCCATGCAGAAGAATGACACTGGACCATTTCCTGACACCACACACAGAAGTAGACGCCAAATGGTTGAAAGACCTCAATGTGAGACAGGAGTCCATCAAAATCCTAAAGGAGGACACAGGTAGCAAGCTCTTCGACCTCACCCGCAGCAACTTCTTCCTAGAAACATCACCAAAGGCACGGGAAGCCAGGGCAAAAATGAACTATTGGGATTTCATCAAGATAAAAAGCTTTGGCACAGCAAAAGAAACAGTCCACAAAACTAAAAGACAACCGACAGAATGGGAGAAATTATTTGCAAATGACATATCAGATAAAGGGCTACTATCCAATATGTATAAAAACTTATCAAACTCAACACCCAAAGAACAAATAATCCAATCAAGAAATAGGCAGAAGACATGAACAGACATTTTTCCAAAGAAGACATCCAAATGGCCCACAGGCACATGAAAAAGTGCTCAACACGGCTCGGCATCAGGGAAATCCAAATCAAAACCTCAATGAGATACCCCCTCACACCCGTCAGAATGGCTCAAATGAACAAGTCAGGGAACGACAGAGGTTGGCGGGGATGTGGAGAAAGGGGAACCCTCCTACACTGGTGGTGGGAATGCAAGCTGGTGCAACCCCTCTGGAAAAGTGTATGGACGTTCCTCAAACAGTTATAATTAGAGCTACCATTCGATCCAGCAATTGCACTCCTGGGTATTTACCCCAAAGATACAAATGTAGGGACCCGAAGCGGTACGTGCACCCCATTGTTTATAGCAGCAATATCCACAATAGCCAAACGGTGGAAAGAGCCAAGATGTCCATCGACAGATGAATGGATAAAGAAGAGGTGGTATATATATACACAATGGACTATTACGCAGCCATCAAAAGGAATGAGGTGTTGCCATGGACAACGACGTGGATGGAACTGGAGGGTCCGACGATTAGTGAAATAAGTCAATCAGAGAAAGACATGTATCATATGACCTCACTGATATGAGGGATTCTTAATCTCAGGAACAGAGTGAGGCTTGCTGGAGTGGTCGGGGGGGGGGATGGGGTGGCTGGGTGATAGACTTTGGGGAGGGTATGAGCTACGGTGAGCGCTGTGAATTGTGTAAGACTGTTGAATCACAGATCTGTACTTCTGAAACAAATAACGCAACATATTTTAAGAATAAAGGAAAACAAGGAGACAGCAGGAGAGGAAGAATGAAGGGGAGTTAGTGAGAGGGGGAGACGGACCAGGAGAGATGATGGATTCTGAAAAAAATTCCGAGGTTTCTAGAGGGGAGGTGGGTCGGTGGATTGGTTTGACTGGTGATGGTTATTAAAGAGGGCACATTCCGCATGGAGCACTGTGTGTTAGGAACAAACAATGAATCATGGGACAGTACACCAAAACAAATGATGTAGTACATGGTGATTAACAAAGCAGTAAAAAACAAAGACTGTAATAAGAGATGAAGAAGGACACTATATCCTACTTAAAGGGTCTATCCAACAAGAAGATCTCACAATTGTAAATATCTATGCCCCGAACATGGGAGCATCCAATTATATAAGGCAATTAAGAAGAAAAGCAAAGAAACACATTGACCACCATACAATCATAGTGGGGGACTTTAACACCCCCCTGACTGAAATGGCCAGATCATCTAAGCAAAAGATCAACAAGGAAATAAAGACTTAAATGACACACTGGACCAAATGGACTTCACAGACATATTCAGAACGTTCCATCCCAATGCAACGGAATACACTTTCTTCTCTAGTGCCCATGGAACATTCTCCAGAATGGATCACATCCTAGGTCACAAATCAGGTCTCAACCGGTACCCAAAGATTGGGATCATTCCCTGCACATTTTCAGACCACAATGCTTTGAAACTAGAATTCAATCACAAGAGGAAAGTGGGAAAGAACTCAAATACATGGAGGCTAAAGAGCATCCTACGAAAGAATGAATGGGTCAACCAGGAAATTAAAGAAGAATTTAAAAAGTTCATGGAAACCAATGAAAATGAAAACTCAACTGTCCAAAATCTTTGGGATACAGCCAAGGCAGTCCTGCGAGGAAAGTATATAGCAATACAAGCCTTTCTCAAGAAACAAGAAAGGTCTCAAATACACACCCAACCCTACACCTAAAGGAGCTGGAGAAAGAACGGCAAATAAAGCCTAAACCCAGCAGGAGAAGAGAAATCATGCAGTTCAGAGCAGAAATCAATGAAATAGAACCCAGAAGAACAGTAGAAGTGATCAACGGAACTAGGAGCTGGTACTTTGAAAGAATTCACAAGATTGATACACCCCTGTCCAGGCTGATCAAAAAGAAAAGAGAAATGACCCAAATCAACAAAATCATGAATGAAAGAGGAGAGATCACAAACAACACCAAAGAAATACAAACAATTATAAGAACGTAATCTGAGCAACCCTAGGGCAGCAAATTCCATAACCTGGAAGAAATGGGTGCATTCCTAGAGATGTGTCAACTAACAAAACTGACCCAGGAAGAAATAGAAAACATGAACAGTCCTATAACCACGAAGGCAATTGAAGTAGTCATCAAAAACCTCCCAAGAAACCAAAGCCCAGGGCCAGATGGTTTCCCAGGGGAATTCTATCAGACATTTAAAGAAGAATTAATACCTATTCTCCTGAAACTGTTCCAAACAATAGAAATGGAAGGAAAACTTCCAAACTCATTTATGAGGCCACCATTACCTTGATTCCAAAACCAGACAAAGATCCCATCAAAAAGGAGAATTAGAGACCAATATCCTTGATGAACATCGATGCAAAAATTCTCACCAAAATACTAGCCAAGAGGACCCAACAGTACATGAAAAGGAGTATTCACCATGACCAAGTGGGATTTATCCCTGGGCTGCAAGGCTGGTTCAACATCCGCAAATCAGGCAACGTGATCAAATACATTAACAAAAGAAAGAACGAGAATCATATGATCCTCCCAATAGATGCAGAAAAAGCATTGGACAAAGTACAGCACCCTTTCTGGATCAAAACTCTTCAGAGTATAGGGACAGCGGGTACATACCTCAATATCATAAAAGCCATCTACGAAAACGCTACAGCGAATATCATTCTCAATGGGGAAAAGCTGAGATCTTTTCCCCTAAAGTCAGCAACGCGGCAGGGATAGCCACTCTCACCACTGCTATTCAACATAGTATTAGAAGTCCTAGCCACAGCAATCAGACAACAAAAAGTAATCCAAGGCATCCAAATCGGCAGAGAGGAAGTCAAACTCTCACTCTTGGCAGATGATATGATACTTTATGTGGAAAACCCAAAAGACTCCACCCCAAAACTGCTAGAACTCACACAGCAATTCCGTCAAGTAGCAGGCTATAAAATCAATGCACAGGAATCAGTGGCATTCCTATACACCAACAACAAGACAGAAGAGAGACAAATCAAGGAGTCGATCCCATTCACAACTGCACCCAAAACCAGAAGAGACCTAGGAATATATTCATCCCAAGAGGCAAAGGATCTGTACTCAGAAAACTACAAAATACGCAGGAAAGAAATTGAAGAAGACACAAAGAAACGGAAAAACGTTCCATGCTCATGGATTGGGAGAACCAACATTGTGAAGAGGTCAATGCTACCTAGAGCAATCTACACATGCAATGCAATCCCCATCAAAATACCATCCACTTTTTTCCACGAAATGGAATAAATAATCCTAAAATTTGAATGGAACCTGAAGAGACCCCGAGTAGCCAGAGGAATATTGAGAAAGAAAAGCAAAGCTGGCGGCATCACAATTCTGGACTTCCAGCTCTATGACAAAGCTGTCATCATCAAGACAGTATGGTACTTGCACAAAAACAGACACATGGATCCATGGAACAGAATCGAGAGCCCAGAAATGGACCCTCAACTCTATGGTCAACTTATCTTTGACAGAGCAGGAAGGAATGTCCAATGGCAAAAAGAGAGTCTCTTCAACAACTGGTGTTGGGAGAATTGGACAGCCCCATGCAGAAGAATGACACTGGACCATTTCCTGACACCACACACAGAAGTAGACGCCAAATGGTTGAAAGACCTCAATGTGAGACAGGAGTCCATCAAAATCCTAAAGGAGAACACAGGTAGCAAGCTCTTCGACCTCAGCCGCAGCAACTTCTTCCTAGAAACATCACCAAAGGCACGGGAAGCCAGGGCAAAAATGAACTATTGGGATTTCATCAAGATAAAAAGCTTTGGCACAGCAAAAGAAACAGTCCACAAAACCAAAAGACAACCGACAGAATGGGAGAAATTATTTGCAAATGACATATCAGATAAAGGGCTACTATCCAATATGTATAAAAACTTATCAAACTCAACACCCAAAGAACAAATAATCCAATCAAGAAATAGGCAGAAGACATGAACAGACATTTTTCCAAAGAAGACATCCAAATGGCCCACAGGCACATGAAAAAGTGTTCAACACGGCTCGGCATCAGGGAAATCCAAATCCAAACCTCAATGAGATACCACCTCACACCCGTCAGAATGGCTCAAATGAACAAGTCAGGGAACGACAGAGGTTGGCGGGGATGTGGAGAAAGGGGAACCCTCCTACACTGGTGGTGGGAATGCAAGCTGGTGCAACCCCTCTGGAAAAGTGTATGGAGGTTCCTCAAACAGTTATAATTAGAGCTACCATTCGATCCAGCAATTGCACTCCTGGGTATTTACCCCAAAGATACAAATGTAGGGACCTGAAGCGGTACGTGCACCTCATTGTTTATAGCAGCAATGTCCACAATAGCCAAACTGTGGAAACAGCCAAGATGTCCATCGACAGATGAATGGATAAAGAAGAGGTGGTATATATATACACAATGGACTATTACGCAGCCATCAAAAGGAATGAGATGCTGCAATGGACAACGACGTGGATGGAACTGGAGGGTCCGACGATTAGTGAAATAAGTCAATCAGAGAAAGACATGTATCATATGACCCCACTGATATGAGGGATTCTTAATCTCAGGAACAGAGTGAGGCTTGCTGGAGTGGTCGGGGGTGGGAGGGATGGGGTGGCTGGGTGATAGACATTGGGGAGGGTATGAGCTACGGTGAGCGCTGTGAATTGTGTAAGACTGTTGAATCACAGATCTGTACTTCTGAAACAACGCAACATATTTTAAGAATAAAGGAAAAGAAGGAGACAGCAGGAGTGGAAGAATGAAGGGGAGTTAGTGAGAGGATGAGACGGACCAGGAGAGATGATGGGTTCTGAAAAAAAATCTGAGGTTTCTAGAGGGGAGTTGTGTCGGGGGATTGGTTAGCGTGGTGGTGGGTATTAAAGAGGGCACATTCTCCATGGATCACTGTGTGTTAGGAACAAACAATGAATCATGGGACACTACACCAAAACAAATGATGTACTCCATGGTGATTAACAAAGCAATAAAAAACAAAGACTGTAATAAGAGATGAAGAAGGACACTATATCCTACTTAGTGTGTCTATCCAACAAGAAGATCTCACAATTGTAAATATCTATGCCCCGAAGATGGGAGCATCCAATTATATAAGGCAATTAAGAAGAAAATCAAAGAAACTCATTGACCACCATACAATCATAGTGGGGGACTTTAACACCCCCCTGACTGAAATGGCCAGATCATCTAAGCAAAAGATCAACAAGGAAATAAAGACTTTAAATGACACACTGGACCAAATGGACTTCACAGACATATTCAGAACGTTCCATCCCAATGCAACGGAATACACATTCTTCTCTAGTGCCCATGGAACATTCTCCAGAATGGATCACATCCTAGGTCACAAATCAGGTCTCAACCGGTACCCAAAGATTGGGATCATTCCCTGCACATTTTCAGACCACAATGTTTTGAAACTAGAACTCAATCACAAGAGGAGAGTCGGAAAGAACTCAAATACATGGAGGCTAAAGAGCATCCTACGAAAGAATGAATGGGTCAACCAGGAAATTAAAGAAGAATTTAAAAAGTTCATGGAAACCAATGAAAATGAAAACTCAACTGTCCAAAATCTTTGGGATACAGCCAAGGCAGTCCTGCGAGGAAAGTATATAGCAATACAAGCCTTTCTCAAGAAACAAGAAAGGTCTCAAATACACACCCAACCCTACACCTAAAGGAGCTGGAGAAAGAACGGCAAATAAAGCCTAAACCCAGCAGGAGAAGAGAAATCATGCAGTTCAGAGCAGAAATCAATGAAATAGAACCCAGAA
The DNA here is from genome assembly GCF_037043125.1 of Eumetopias jubatus. NCBI lineage: Eukaryota > Metazoa > Chordata > Mammalia > Carnivora > Otariidae > Eumetopias > Eumetopias jubatus. The sequence goes on from NW_028274873.1 coordinate 308,249, forward strand.
GAACAGTAGAAGTGATCAACGGAACTAGGAGCTGGTACTTTGAAAGAATTCACAAGATTGATACACCCCTGTCCAGGCTGATCAAAAAGAAAAGAGAAATGACCCAAATCAACAAAATCATGAATGAAAGAGGAGAGATCACAAACAACACCAAAGAAATACAAACAATTATAAGAACGTAATCTGAGCAACCCTAGGGCAGCAAATTCCATAACCTGGAAGAAATGGGTGCATTCCTAGAGATGTGTCAACTAACAAAACTGACCCAGGAAGAAATAGAAAACATGAACAGTCCTATAACCACGAAGGCAATTGAAGTAGTCATCAAAAACCTCCCAAGAAACCAAAGCCCAGGGCCAGATGGTTTCCCAGGGGAATTCTATCAGACATTTAAAGAAGAATTAATACCTATTCTCCTGAAACTGTTCCAAACAATAGAAATGGAAGGAAAACTTCCAAACTCATTTATGAGGCCACCATTACCTTGATTCCAAAACCAGACAAAGATCCCATCAAAAAGGAGAATTAGAGACCAATATCCTTGATGAACATCGATGCAAAAATTCTCACCAAAATACTAGCCAAGAGGACCCAACAGTACATGAAAAGGAGTATTCACCATGACCAAGTGGGATTTATCCCTGGGCTGCAAGGCTGGTTCAACATCCGCAAATCAGTCAACGTGATCAAATACATTAACAAAAGAAAGAACGAGAATCATATGATCCTCCCAAGAGATGCAGAAAAAGCATTGGACAAAGTACAGCAACCTTTCTGGATCAAAACTCTTCAGAGTATAGGGACAGCGGGTACATACCTCAATATCATAAAAGCCATCTACGAAAACGCTACAGCGAATATCATTCTCAATGGGCAAAAGCTGAGATCTTTTCCCCCAAAGTCAGCAACGCGGCAGGGATAGCCACTCTCACCACTGCTATTCAACATAGTATTAGAAGTCCTAGCCACAGCAATCAGACAACAAAAAGTAATCCAAGGCATCCAAATCGGCAGAGAGGAAGTCAAACTCTCACTCTTGGCAGATGATATGATACTTTATGTGGAAAACCCAAAAGACTCCACCCCAAAACTGCTAGAACTCACACAGCAATTCCGTCAAGTAGCAGGCTATAAAATCAATGCACAGGAATCAGTGGCATTCCTATACAACAACAACAAGACAGAAGAGAGACAAATCAAGGAGTCGATCCCATTCACAACTGCACCCAAAACCAGAAGAGACCTAGGAATATATTGAACCCAAGAGGCAAGGGATCTGTACTCAGAAAACTACAAAATACGCAGGAAAGAAATTGAAGAAGACACAAAGAAACGGAAAAACGTTCCATGCTCATGGATTGGGAGAACCAACATTGTGAAGAGGTCAATGCTACCTAGAGCAATCTACACATGCAATGCAATCCCCATCAAAATACCATCCACTTTTTTCCACGAAATGGAACAAATAATCCTAAAATTTGAATGGAACCTGAAGAGACCCCGAGTAGCCAGAGGAATATTGAGAAAGAAAAGCAAAGCTGGCGGCATCACAATTCTGGACTTCCAGCTCTATGACAAAGCTGTCATCATCAAGACAGTATGGTACTGGCACAAAAACAGACACATGGATCCATGGAACAGAATCGAGAGCCCAGAAATGGACCCTCAACTCTATGGTCAACTTATCTTTGACAGAGCAGGAAGGAATGTCCAATGGCAAAAAGAGAGTCTCTTCAACAACTGGTGTTGGGAGAATTGGACAGCCCCATGCAGAAGAATGACACTGGACCATTTCCTGACACCACACACAGAAGTAGACGCCAAATGGTTGAAAGACCTCAATGTGAGACAGGAGTCCATCAAAATCCTAAAGGAGGACACAGGTAGCAAGCTCTTCGACCTCACCCGCAGCAACTTCTTCCTAGAAACATCACCAAAGGCACGGGAAGCCAGGGCAAAAATGAACTATTGGGATTTCATCAAGATAAAAAGCTTTGGCACAGCAAAAGAAACAGTCCACAAAACTAAAAGACAACCGACAGAATGGGAGAAATTATTTGCAAATGACATATCAGATAAAGGGCTACTATCCAATATGTATAAAAACTTATCAAACTCAACACCCAAAGAACAAATAATCCAATCAAGAAATAGGCAGAAGACATGAACAGACATTTTTCCAAAGAAGACATCCAAATGGCCCACAGGCACATGAAAAAGTGCTCAACACGGCTCGGCATCAGGGAAATCCAAATCAAAACCTCAATGAGATACCCCCTCACACCCGTCAGAATGGCTCAAATGAACAAGTCAGGGAACGACAGAGGTTGGCGGGGATGTGGAGAAAGGGGAACCCTCCTACACTGGTGGTGGGAATGCAAGCTGGTGCAACCCCTCTGGAAAAGTGTATGGACGTTCCTCAAACAGTTATAATTAGAGCTACCATTCGATCCAGCAATTGCACTCCTGGGTATTTACCCCAAAGATACAAATGTAGGGACCCGAAGCGGTACGTGCACCCCATTGTTTATAGCAGCAATATCCACAATAGCCAAACGGTGGAAAGAGCCAAGATGTCCATCGACAGATGAATGGATAAAGAAGAGGTGGTATATATATACACAATGGACTATTACGCAGCCATCAAAAGGAATGAGGTGTTGCCATGGACAACGACGTGGATGGAACTGGAGGGTCCGACGATTAGTGAAATAAGTCAATCAGAGAAAGACATGTATCATATGACCTCACTGATATGAGGGATTCTTAATCTCAGGAACAGAGTGAGGCTTGCTGGAGTGGTCGGGGGGGGGGATGGGGTGGCTGGGTGATAGACTTTGGGGAGGGTATGAGCTACGGTGAGCGCTGTGAATTGTGTAAGACTGTTGAATCACAGATCTGTACTTCTGAAACAAATAACGCAACATATTTTAAGAATAAAGGAAAACAAGGAGACAGCAGGAGAGGAAGAATGAAGGGGAGTTAGTGAGAGGGGGAGACGGACCAGGAGAGATGATGGATTCTGAAAAAAATTCCGAGGTTTCTAGAGGGGAGGTGGGTCGGTGGATTGGTTTGACTGGTGATGGTTATTAAAGAGGGCACATTCCGCATGGAGCACTGTGTGTTAGGAACAAACAATGAATCATGGGACAGTACACCAAAACAAATGATGTAGTACATGGTGATTAACAAAGCAGTAAAAAACAAAGACTGTAATAAGAGATGAAGAAGGACACTATATCCTACTTAAAGGGTCTATCCAACAAGAAGATCTCACAATTGTAAATATCTATGCCCCGAACATGGGAGCATCCAATTATATAAGGCAATTAAGAAGAAAAGCAAAGAAACACATTGACCACCATACAATCATAGTGGGGGACTTTAACACCCCCCTGACTGAAATGGCCAGATCATCTAAGCAAAAGATCAACAAGGAAATAAAGACTTAAATGACACACTGGACCAAATGGACTTCACAGACATATTCAGAACGTTCCATCCCAATGCAACGGAATACACTTTCTTCTCTAGTGCCCATGGAACATTCTCCAGAATGGATCACATCCTAGGTCACAAATCAGGTCTCAACCGGTACCCAAAGATTGGGATCATTCCCTGCACATTTTCAGACCACAATGCTTTGAAACTAGAATTCAATCACAAGAGGAAAGTGGGAAAGAACTCAAATACATGGAGGCTAAAGAGCATCCTACGAAAGAATGAATGGGTCAACCAGGAAATTAAAGAAGAATTTAAAAAGTTCATGGAAACCAATGAAAATGAAAACTCAACTGTCCAAAATCTTTGGGATACAGCCAAGGCAGTCCTGCGAGGAAAGTATATAGCAATACAAGCCTTTCTCAAGAAACAAGAAAGGTCTCAAATACACACCCAACCCTACACCTAAAGGAGCTGGAGAAAGAACGGCAAATAAAGCCTAAACCCAGCAGGAGAAGAGAAATCATGCAGTTCAGAGCAGAAATCAATGAAATAGAACCCAGAAGAACAGTAGAAGTGATCAACGGAACTAGGAGCTGGTACTTTGAAAGAATTCACAAGATTGATACACCCCTGTCCAGGCTGATCAAAAAGAAAAGAGAAATGACCCAAATCAACAAAATCATGAATGAAAGAGGAGAGATCACAAACAACACCAAAGAAATACAAACAATTATAAGAACGTAATCTGAGCAACCCTAGGGCAGCAAATTCCATAACCTGGAAGAAATGGGTGCATTCCTAGAGATGTGTCAACTAACAAAACTGACCCAGGAAGAAATAGAAAACATGAACAGTCCTATAACCACGAAGGCAATTGAAGTAGTCATCAAAAACCTCCCAAGAAACCAAAGCCCAGGGCCAGATGGTTTCCCAGGGGAATTCTATCAGACATTTAAAGAAGAATTAATACCTATTCTCCTGAAACTGTTCCAAACAATAGAAATGGAAGGAAAACTTCCAAACTCATTTATGAGGCCACCATTACCTTGATTCCAAAACCAGACAAAGATCCCATCAAAAAGGAGAATTAGAGACCAATATCCTTGATGAACATCGATGCAAAAATTCTCACCAAAATACTAGCCAAGAGGACCCAACAGTACATGAAAAGGAGTATTCACCATGACCAAGTGGGATTTATCCCTGGGCTGCAAGGCTGGTTCAACATCCGCAAATCAGTCAACGTGATCAAATACATTAACAAAAGAAAGAACGAGAATCATATGATCCTCCCAAGAGATGCAGAAAAAGCATTGGACAAAGTACAGCAACCTTTCTGGATCAAAACTCTTCAGAGTATAGGGACAGCGGGTACATACCTCAATATCATAAAAGCCATCTACGAAAACGCTACAGCGAATATCATTCTCAATGGGGAAAAGCTGAGATCTTTTCCCCTAAAGTCAGCAACGCGGCAGGGATAGCCACTCTCACCACTGCTATTCAACATAGTATTAGAAGTCCTAGCCACAGCAATCAGACAACAAAAAGTAATCCAAGGCATCCAAATCGGCAGAGAGGAAGTCAAACTCTCACTCTTGGCAGATGATATGATACTTTATGTGGAAAACCCAAAAGACTCCACCCCAAAACTGCTAGAACTCACACAGCAATTCCGTCAAGTAGCAGGCTATAAAATCAATGCACAGGAATCAGTGGCATTCCTATACACCAACAACAAGACAGAAGAGAGACAAATCAAGGAGTCGATCCCATTCACAACTGCACCCAAAACCAGAAGAGACCTAGGAATATATTCATCCCAAGAGGCAAAGGATCTGTACTCAGAAAACTACAAAATACGCAGGAAAGAAATTGAAGAAGACACAAAGAAACGGAAAAACGTTCCATGCTCATGGATTGGGAGAACCAACATTGTGAAGAGGTCAATGCTACCTAGAGCAATCTACACATGCAATGCAATCCCCATCAAAATACCATCCACTTTTTTCCACGAAATGGAATAAATAATCCTAAAATTTGAATGGAACCTGAAGAGACCCCGAGTAGCCAGAGGAATATTGAGAAAGAAAAGCAAAGCTGGCGGCATCACAATTCTGGACTTCCAGCTCTATGACAAAGCTGTCATCATCAAGACAGTATGGTACTTGCACAAAAACAGACACATGGATCCATGGAACAGAATCGAGAGCCCAGAAATGGACCCTCAACTCTATGGTCAACTTATCTTTGACAGAGCAGGAAGGAATGTCCAATGGCAAAAAGAGAGTCTCTTCAACAACTGGTGTTGGGAGAATTGGACAGCCCCATGCAGAAGAATGACACTGGACCATTTCCTGACACCACACACAGAAGTAGACGCCAAATGGTTGAAAGACCTCAATGTGAGACAGGAGTCCATCAAAATCCTAAAGGAGAACACAGGTAGCAAGCTCTTCGACCTCAGCCGCAGCAACTTCTTCCTAGAAACATCACCAAAGGCACGGGAAGCCAGGGCAAAAATGAACTATTGGGATTTCATCAAGATAAAAAGCTTTGGCACAGCAAAAGAAACAGTCCACAAAACCAAAAGACAACCGACAGAATGGGAGAAATTATTTGCAAATGACATATCAGATAAAGGGCTACTATCCAATATGTATAAAAACTTATCAAACTCAACACCCAAAGAACAAATAATCCAATCAAGAAATAGGCAGAAGACATGAACAGACATTTTTCCAAAGAAGACATCCAAATGGCCCACAGGCACATGAAAAAGTGTTCAACACGGCTCGGCATCAGGGAAATCCAAATCCAAACCTCAATGAGATACCACCTCACACCCGTCAGAATGGCTCAAATGAACAAGTCAGGGAACGACAGAGGTTGGCGGGGATGTGGAGAAAGGGGAACCCTCCTACACTGGTGGTGGGAATGCAAGCTGGTGCAACCCCTCTGGAAAAGTGTATGGAGGTTCCTCAAACAGTTATAATTAGAGCTACCATTCGATCCAGCAATTGCACTCCTGGGTATTTACCCCAAAGATACAAATGTAGGGACCCGAAGCGGTACGTGCACCCCATTGTTTATAGCAGCAATATCCACAATAGCCAAACGGTGGAAAGAGCCAAGATGTCCATCGACAGATGAATGGATAAAGAAGAGGTGGTATATATATACACAATGGACTATTACGCAGCCATCAAAAGGAATGAGATGCTGCAATGGACAACGACGTGGATGGAACTGGAGGGTCCGACGATTAGTGAAATAAGTCAATCAGAGAAAGACATGTATCATATGACCCCACTGATATGAGGGATTCTTAATCTCAGGAACAGAGTGAGGCTTGCTGGAGTGGTCGGGGGTGGGAGGGATGGGGTGGCTGGGTGATAGACATTGGGGAGGGTATGAGCTACGGTGAGCGCTGTGAATTGTGTAAGACTGTTGAATCACAGATCTGTACTTCTGAAACAACGCAACATATTTTAAGAATAAAGGAAAAGAAGGAGACAGCAGGAGTGGAAGAATGAAGGGGAGTTAGTGAGAGGATGAGACGGACCAGGAGAGATGATGGGTTCTGAAAAAAAATCTGAGGTTTCTAGAGGGGAGTTGTGTCGGGGGATTGGTTAGCGTGGTGGTGGGTATTAAAGAGGGCACATTCTCCATGGATCACTGTGTGTTAGGAACAAACAATGAATCATGGGACACTACACCAAAACAAATGATGTACTCCATGGTGATTAACAAAGCAATAAAAAACAAAGACTGTAATAAGAGATGAAGAAGGACACTATATCCTACTTAGTGTGTCTATCCAACAAGAAGATCTCACAATTGTAAATATCTATGCCCCGAAGATGGGAGCATCCAATTATATAAGGCAATTAAGAAGAAAATCAAAGAAACTCATTGACCACCATACAATCATAGTGGGGGACTTTAACACCCCCCTGACTGAAATGGCCAGATCATCTAAGCAAAAGATCAACAAGGAAATAAAGACTTTAAATGACACACTGGACCAAATGGACTTCACAGACATATTCAGAACGTTCCATCCCAATGCAACGGAATACACATTCTTCTCTAGTGCCCATGGAACATTCTCCAGAATGGATCACATCCTAGGTCACAAATCAGGTCTCAACCGGTACCCAAAGATTGGGATCATTCCCTGCACATTTTCAGACCACAATGTTTTGAAACTAGAACTCAATCACAAGAGGAGAGTCGGAAAGAACTCAAATACATGGAGGCTAAAGAGCATCCTACGAAAGAATGAATGGGTCAACCAGGAAATTAAAGAAGAATTTAAAAAGTTCATGGAAACCAATGAAAATGAAAACTCAACTGTCCAAAATCTTTGGGATACAGCCAAGGCAGTCCTGCGAGGAAAGTATATAGCAATACAAGCCTTTCTCAAGAAACAAGAAAGGTCTCAAATACACACCCAACCCTACACCTAAAGGAGCTGGAGAAAGAACGGCAAATAAAGCCTAAACCCAGCAGGAGAAGAGAAATCATGCAGTTCAGAGCAGAAATCAATGAAATAGAACCCAGAAGAACAGTAGAAGTGATCAACGGAACTAGGAGCTGGTACTTTGAAAGAATTCACAAGATTGATACACCCCTGTCCAGGCTGATCAAAAAGAAAAGAGAAATGACCCAAATCAACAAAATCATGAATGAAAGAGGAGAGATCACAAACAACACCAAAGAAATACAAACAATTATAAGAACGTAATCTGAGCAACCCTAGGGCAGCAAATTCCATAACCTGGAAGAAATGGGTGCATTCCTAGAGATGTGTCAACTAACAAAACTGACCCAGGAAGAAATAGAAAACATGAACAGTCCTATAACCACGAAGGCAATTGAAGTAGTCATCAAAAACCTCCCAAGAAACCAAAGCCCAGGGCCAGATGGTTTCCCAGGGGAATTCTATCAGACATTTAAAGAAGAATTAATACCTATTCTCCTGAAACTGTTCCAAACAATAGAAATGGAAGGAAAACTTCCAAACTCATTTATGAGGCCACCATTACCTTGATTCCAAAACCAGACAAAGATCCCATCAAAAAGGAGAATTAGAGACCAATATCCTTGATGAACATCGATGCAAAAATTCTCACCAAAATACTAGCCAAGAGGACCCAACAGTACATGAAAAGGAGTATTCACCATGACCAAGTGGGATTTATCCCTGGGCTGCAAGGCTGGTTCAACATCCGCAAATCAGTCAACGTGATCAAATACATTAACAAAAGAAAGAACGAGAATCATATGATCCTCCCAAGAGATGCAGAAAAAGCATTGGACAAAGTACAGCAACCTTTCTGGATCAAAACTCTTCAGAGTATAGGGACAGCGGGTACATACCTCAATATCATAAAAGCCATCTACGAAAACGCTACAGCGAATATCATTCTCAATGGGGAAAAGCTGAGATCTTTTCCCCCAAAGTCAGCAACGCGGCAGGGATAGCCACTCTCACCACTGCTATTCAACATAGTATTAGAAGTCCTAGCCACAGCAATCAGACAACAAAAAGTAATCCAAGGCATCCAAATCGGCAGAGAGGAAGTCAAACTCTCACTCTTGGCAGATGATATGATACTTTATGTGGAAAACCCAAAAGACTCCACCCCAAAACTGCTAGAACTCACACAGCAATTCCGTCAAGTAGCAGGCTATAAAATCAATGCACAGGAATCAGTGGCATTCCTATACAACAACAACAAGACAGAAGAGAGACAAATCAAGGAGTCGATCCCATTCACAACTGCACCCAAAACCAGAAGAGACCTAGGAATATATTGAACCCAAGAGGCAAGGGATCTGTACTCAGAAAACTACAAAATACGCAGGAAAGAAATTGAAGAAGACACAAAGAAACGGAAAAACGTTCCATGCTCATGGATTGGGAGAACCAACATTGTGAAGAGGTCAATGCTACCTAGAGCAATCTACACATGCAATGCAATCCCCATCAAAATACCATCCACTTTTTTCCACGAAATGGAACAAATAATCCTAAAATTTGAATGGAACCTGAAGAGACCCCGAGTAGCCAGAGGAATATTGAGAAAGAAAAGCAAAGCTGGCGGCATCACAATTCTGGACTTCCAGCTCTATGACAAAGCTGTCATCATCAAGACAGTATGGTACTGGCACAAAAACAGACACATGGATCCATGGAACAGAATCGAGAGCCCAGAAATGGACCCTCAACTCTATGGTCAACTTATCTTTGACAGAGCAGGAAGGAATGTCCAATGGCAAAAAGAGAGTCTCTTCAACAACTGGTGTTGGGAGAATTGGACAGCCCCATGCAGAAGAATGACACTGGACCATTTCCTGACACCACACACAGAACTAGACGCCAAATGGTTGAAAGACCTCAATGTGAGACAGGAGTCCATCAAAATCCTAAAGGAGGACACAGGTAGCAAGCTCTTCGACCTCAGCCGCAGCAACTTCTTCCTAGAAACATCACCAAAGGCACGGGAAGCCAGGGCAAAAATGAACTATTGGGATTTCATCAAGATAAAAAGCTTTGGCACAGCAAAAGAAACAGTCCACAAAACTAAAAGACAACCGACAGAATGGGAGAAATTATTTGCAAATGACATATCAGATAAAGGGCTACTATCCAATATGTATAAAAACTTATCAAACTCAACACCCAAAGAACAAATAATCCAATCAAGAAATAGGCAGAAGACATGAACAGACATTTTTCCAAAGAAGACATCCAAATGGCCCACAGGCACATGAAAAAGTGCTCAACACGGCTCGGCATCAGGGAAATCCAAATCAAAACCTCAATGAGATACCCCCTCACACCCGTCAGAATGGCTCAAATGAACAAGTCAGGGAACGACAGAGGTTGGCGGGGATGTGGAGAAAGGGGAACCCTCCTACACTGGTGGTGGGAATGCAAGCTGGTGCAACCCCTCTGGAAAAGTGTATGGACGTTCCTCAAACAGTTATAATTAGAGCTACCATTCGATCCAGCAATTGCACTCCTGGGTATTTACCCCAAAGATACAAATGTAGGGACCCGAAGCGGTACGTGCACCCCATTGTTTATAGCAGCAATATCCACAATAGCCAAACGGTGGAAAGAGCCAAGATGTCCATCGACAGATGAATGGATAAAGAAGAGGTGGTATATATATACACAATGGACTATTACGCAGCCATCAAAAGGAATGAGGTGTTGCCATGGACAACGACGTGGATGGAACTGGAGGGTCCGACGATTAGTGAAATAAGTCAATCAGAGAAAGACATGTATCATATGACCTCACTGATATGAGGGATTCTTAATCTCAGGAACAGAGTGAGGCTTGCTGGAGTGGTCGGGGGGGGGGATGGGGTGGCTGGGTGATAGACTTTGGGGAGGGTATGAGCTACGGTGAGCGCTGTGAATTGTGTAAGACTGTTGAATCACAGATCTGTACTTCTGAAACAAATAACGCAACATATTTTAAGAATAAAGGAAAACAAGGAGACAGCAGGAGAGGAAGAATGAAGGGGAGTTAGTGAGAGGGGGAGACGGACCAGGAGAGATGATGGATTCTGAAAAAAATTCCGAGGTTTCTAGAGGGGAGGTGGGTCGGTGGATTGGTTTGACTGGTGATGGTTATTAAAGAGGGCACATTCCGCATGGAGCACTGTGTGTTAGGAACAAACAATGAATCATGGGACAGTACACCAAAACAAATGATGTAGTACATGGTGATTAACAAAGCAGTAAAAAACAAAGACTGTAATAAGAGATGAAGAAGGACACTATATCCTACTTAAAGGGTCTATCCAACAAGAAGATCTCACAATTTTAAATATCTATGCCCCGAACATGGGAGCATCCAATTATATAAGGCAATTAAGAAGAAAAGCAAAGAAACACATTGACCACCATACAATCATAGTGGGGGACTTTAACACCCCCCTGACTGAAATGGCCAGATCATCTAAGCAAAAGATCAACAAGGAAATAAAGACTTAAATGACACACTGGACCAAATGGACTTCACAGACATATTCAGAACGTTCCATCCCAATGCAACGGAATACACTTTCTTCTCTAGTGCCCATGGAACATTCTCCAGAATGGATCACATCCTAGGTCACAAATCAGGTCTCAACCGGTACCCAAAGATTGGGATCATTCCCTGCACATTTTCAGACCACAATGCTTTGAAACTAGAATTCAATCACAAGAGGAAAGTGGGAAAGAACTCAAATACATGGAGGCTAAAGAGCATCCTACGAAAGAATGAATGGGTCAACCAGGAAATTAAAGAAGAATTTAAAAAGTTCATGGAAACCAATGAAAATGAAAACTCAACTGTCCAAAATCTTTGGGATACAGCCAAGGCAGTCCTGCGAGGAAAGTATATAGCAATACAAGCCTTTCTCAAGAAACAAGAAAGGTCTCAAATACACACCCAACCCTACACCTAAAGGAGCTGGAGAAAGAACGGCAAATAAAGCCTAAACCCAGCAGGAGAAGAGAAATCATGCAGTTCAGAGCAGAAATCAATGAAATAGAACCCAGAAGAACAGTAGAAGTGATCAACGGAACTAGGAGCTGGTACTTTGAAAGAATTCACAAGATTGATACACCCCTGTCCAGGCTGATCAAAAAGAAAAGAGAAATGACCCAAATCAACAAAATCATGAATGAAAGAGGAGAGATCACAAACAACAACAAAGAAATACAAACAATTATAAGAACGTAATCTGAGCAACCCTAGGGCAGCAAATTCCATAACCTGGAAGAAATGGGTGCATTCCTAGAGATGTGTCAACTAACAAAACTGACCCAGGAAGAAATAGAAAACATGAACAGTCCTATAACCACGAAGGCAATTGAAGTAGTCATCAAAAACCTCCCAAGAAACCAAAGCCCAGGGCCAGATGGTTTCCCAGGGGAATTCTATCAGACATTTAAAGAAGAATTAATACCTATTCTCCTGAAACTGTTCCAAACAATAGAAATGGAAGGAAAACTTCCAAACTCATTTATGAGGCCACCATTACCTTGATTCCAAAACCAGACAAAGATCCCATCAAAAAGGAGAATTAGAGACCAATATCACTGATGAACATCGATGCAAAAATTCTCACCAAAATACTAGCCAAGAGGACCCAACAGTACATGAAAAGGAGTATTCACCATGACCAAGTGGGATTTATCCCTGGGCTGCAAGGCTGGTTCAACATCCGCAAATCAGTCAACGTGATCAAATACATTAACAAAAGAAAGAACGAGAATCATATGATCCTCTCAATAGATGCAGAAAAAGCATTGGACAAAGTACAGCACTCTTTCTGGGTCAAAACTCTTCAGAGTATAGGGACAGCGGGTACATACCTCAATATCATAAAAGCCATCTACGAAAACCCTACAGCGAATATCATTCTCAATGGGGAAAAGCTGAGATCTTTTCCCCTAAGGTCAGGAATGCGGCAGGGATAGCCAATCTCACCACTGATATTCAACATAGTATTAGAAGTCCTAGCCACAGCAATCAGACAACAAAAAGTAATCCAAGGCATCCAAATCGGCAGAGAGGAAGTCAAACTCTCACTCTTTGCAGATGATATGATACTTTATGTGGAAAACCCAAAAGACTCCACCCCAAAACTGCTAGAACTCACACAGCAATTCCGTCAACTAGCAGGCTATAAAATCAATGCACAGGAATCAGTGGCATTCCTATACACCAACAACAAGACAGAAGAGAGACAAATCAAGGAGTCGATCCCATTCACAACTGCACCCAAAACCAGAAGAGACCTAGGAATATATTCATCCCAAGAGGCAAAGGATCTGTACTCAGAAAACTACAAAATACGCAGGAAAGAAATTGAAGAAGACACAAAGAAACGGAAAAACGTTCCATGCTCATGGATTGGGAGAACCAACATTGTGAAGAGGTCAATGCTACCTAGAGCAATCTACACATGCAATGCAATCCCCATCAAAATACCATCCACTTTTTTCCAGGAAATGGAACAAATACTCCTAAAATTTGAATGGAACCAGAAGAGACCCCGAATAGCCAGAGGAATATTGAGAAAGAAAAGCAAAGATGGCGGCATCACAATTCTGGACTTCCGGCTCTATGACAAAGCTGTCATCATCAAGACAGTATGGTAGTGGCACAAAAACAGACACATGGATCCATGGAACAGAATCAAGAGCCCAGAAATGGACCCTCAACTCTATGGTCAACTTATCTTTGACAGAGCAGGAAGGAATGTCCAATGGCAAAAAGAGAGTCTCTTCAACAACTGGTGTTGGGAGAATTGGACAGCCCCATGCAGAAGAATGACAGTGGACCATTTCCTGACACCACACACAAAAGTAGACTCCAAATGGTTGAAAGACCTCAATGTGAGACAGGAGTCCATCAAAATCCTAAAGGAGAACACAGGTAGCAAGCTCTTCGACCTCAGCCGCAGCAACTTCTTCCTAGAAACATCACCAAAGGCACGGGAAGCCAGGGCAAAAATGAACTATTGGGATTTCATCAAGATAAAAAGCTTTGGCACAGCAAAAGAAACAGTCCACAAAACCAAAAGACAACCGACAGAATGGGAGAAATTATTTGCAAATGACCTATCAGATAAAGGGCTACTACCCAATATGTATAAAAACTTATCAAACTCAACACCCAAAGAACAAATAATCCAATCAAGAAATAGGCAGAAGACATGAACAGACATTTTTCCAAAGAAGACATCCAAATGGCCCACAGGCACATGAAAAAGTGCTCAACACGGCTTGGCATCAGAGAAATCCAAATGAAAACCTCAATGAGATACCACCTCACACCCGTCAGAATGGCTCAAATGAACAAGTCAGGGAACGACAGAGTTTGGCGGGGATGTGGAGATAGGGGAACCCGCCGACACTGGTGGTGGGAATGCAAGCTGCTGCAACCCCTCTGGAAAACAGTATGGAGGTTCCTCACACAGTTGAAATTAGAGCTACCATTCGATCCAACATTTGCACTCCTGGGTATTTACCCCAAAGATACAAATGTAGGGACCCGAAGCGGTACGTGCACCCCATTGTTTATAGCAGCAATGTCCACAATAGCCAAACTGTGGAAACAGCCAAGATGTCCATCGACAGATGAATGGATAAAGAAGAGGTGGTATATATATACACAATGGACTATTACGCAGCCATCAAAAGGAATGAGATGTTGCCATGGACAACGACGTGGATGGAACTGGAGGGTCCGACGATTAGTGAAATAAGTCAATCAGAGAAAGACATGTATCATATGACCCCACTGATATGAGGGATTCTTAATCTCAGGAACAGAGTGAGGCTTGCTGGAGTGGTCGGGGGTGGGAGGGATGGGGTGGCTGGGTGATCGACATTGGGGAGGGTATGAGCTACGGTGAGCGCTGTGAATTGTGTAAGACTGTTGAATCACAGATCTGTACTTCTGAAACAACGCAACATATTTTAAGAATAAAGGAAAAGAAGGAGACAGCAGGAGTGGAAGAATGAAGGGGAGTTAGTGAGAGGATGAGACGGACCAGGAGAGATGATGGGTTCTGAAAAAAAATCTGAGGTTTCTAGAGGGGAGGTGGGTCGGGGGATTGGTTAGCCTGGTGGTGGGTATTAAAGAGGGCACATTCTCCATGGAGCACTGTGTGTTAGGAACAAACAATGAATCATGGGACACTACACCAAAACAAAGGATGTACTCCATGGTGATTAACAAAGCAATAAAAAACAAAGACTGTAATAAGAGATGAAGAAGGACACTATATCCTACTTAATGGGTCTATCCAACAAGAAGATCTCACAATTGTAAATATCTATGCCCCGAACATGGGAGCATCCAATTATATAAGGCAATTAAGAAGAAAACAAAGAAACACATTGACCACCATACAATCATAGTGGGGGACTTTAACACAACCCTTGACTGAAATGGCCAGATCATCTAAGCAAAAGTTCAACAAGGAAATAAAGACTTTAAATGACACACTGGACCAAATGGACTTCACAGACATATTCAGAACGTTCCATCCCAATGCAACGGAATACACATTCTTCTCTAGTGCCCATGGAACATTCTCCAGAATGGATCACATCCTAGGTCACAAATCAGGTCTCAACCGGTACCCAAAGATTGGGATCATTCCCTGCACATTTTCAGACCACAATGTTTTGAAACTAGAACTCAATCACAAGAGGAGAGTCGGAAAGAACTCAAATACATGGAGGCTAAAGAGCATCCTACGAAAGAATGAATGGGTCAACCAGGAAATTAAAGAAGAATTTAAAAAGTTCATGGAAACCAATGAAAATGAAAACTCAACTGTCCAAAATCTTTGGGATACAGCCAAGGCAGTCCTGCGAGGAAAGTATATAGCAATACAAGCCTTTCTCAAGAAACAAGAAAGGTCTCAAATACACACCCAACCCTACACCTAAAGGAGCTGGAGAAAGAACGGCAAATAAAGCCTAAACCCAGCAGGAGAAGAGAAATCATGCAGTTCAGAGCAGAAATCAATGAAATAGAACCCAGAAGAACAGTAGAAGTGATCAACGGAACTAGGAGCTGGTACTTTGAAAGAATTCACAAGATTGATACACCCCTGTCCAGGCTGATCAAAAAGAAAAGAGAAATGACCCAAATCAACAAAATCATGAATGAAAGAGGAGAGATCACAAACAACACCAAAGAAATACAAACAATTATAAGAACGTAATCTGAGCAACCCTAGGGCAGCAAATTCCATAACCTGGAAGAAATGGGTGCATTCCTAGAGATGTGTCAACTAACAAAACTGACCCAGGAAGAAATAGAAAACATGAACAGTCCTATAACCACGAAGGCAATTGAAGTAGTCATCAAAAACCTCCCAAGAAACCAAAGCCCAGGGCCAGATGGTTTCCCAGGGGAATTCTATCAGACATTTAAAGAAGAATTAATACCTATTCTCCTGAAACTGTTCCAAACAATAGAAATGGAAGGAAAACTTCCAAACTCATTTATGAGGCCACCATTACCTTGATTCCAAAACCAGACAAAGATCCCATCAAAAAGGAGAATTAGAGACCAATATCCTTGATGAACATCGATGCAAAAATTCTCACCAAAATACTAGCCAAGAGGACCCAACAGTACATGAAAAGGAGTATTCACCATGACCAAGTGGGATTTATCCCTGGGCTGCAAGGCTGGTTCAACATCCGCAAATCAGGCAACGTGATCAAATACATTAACAAAAGAAAGAACGAGAATCATATGATCCTCCCAATAGATGCAGAAAAAGCATTGGACAAAGTACAGCACCCTTTCTGGATCAAAACTCTTCAGAGTATAGGGACAGCGGGTACATACCTCAATATCATAAAAGCCATCTACGAAAACGCTACAGCGAATATCATTCTCAATGGGGAAAAGCTGAGATCTTTTCCCCTAAAGTCAGCAACGCGGCAGGGATAGCCACTCTCACCACTGCTATTCAACATAGTATTAGAAGTCCTAGCCACAGCAATCAGACAACAAAAAGTAATCCAAGGCATCCAAATCGGCAGAGAGGAAGTCAAACTCTCACTCTTGGCAGATGATATGATACTTTATGTGGAAAACCCAAAAGACTCCACCCCAAAACTGCTAGAACTCACACAGCAATTCCGTCAAGTAGCAGGCTATAAAATCAATGCACAGGAATCAGTGGCATTCCTATACACCAACAACAAGACAGAAGAGAGACAAATCAAGGAGTCGATCCCATTCACAACTGCACCCAAAACCAGAAGAGACCTAGGAATATATTCATCCCAAGAGGCAAAGGATCTGTACTCAGAAAACTACAAAATACGCAGGAAAGAAATTGAAGAAGACACAAAGAAACGGAAAAACGTTCCATGCTCATGGATTGGGAGAACCAACATTGTGAAGAGGTCAATGCTACCTAGAGCAATCTACACATGCAATGCAATCCCCATCAAAATACCATCCACTTTTTTCCACGAAATGGAATAAATAATCCTAAAATTTGAATGGAACCTGAAGAGACCCCGAGTAGCCAGAGGAATATTGAGAAAGAAAAGCAAAGCTGGCGGCATCACAATTCTGGACTTCCAGCTCTATGACAAAGCTGTCATCATCAAGACAGTATGGTACTTGCACAAAAACAGACACATGGATCCATGGAACAGAATCGAGAGCCCAGAAATGGACCCTCAACTCTATGGTCAACTTATCTTTGACAGAGCAGGAAGGAATGTCCAATGGCAAAAAGAGAGTCTCTTCAACAACTGGTGTTGGGAGAATTGGACAGCCCCATGCAGAAGAATGACACTGGACCATTTCCTGACACCACACACAGAAGTAGACGCCAAATGGTTGAAAGACCTCAATGTGAGACAGGAGTCCATCAAAATCCTAAAGGAGAACACAGGTAGCAAGCTCTTCGACCTCAGCCGCAGCAACTTCTTCCTAGAAACATCACCAAAGGCACGGGAAGCCAGGGCAAAAATGAACTATTGGGATTTCATCAAGATAAAAAGCTTTGGCACAGCAAAAGAAACAGTCCACAAAACCAAAAGACAACCGACAGAATGGGAGAAATTATTTGCAAATGACATATCAGATAAAGGGCTACTATCCAATATGTATAAAAACTTATCAAACTCAACACCCAAAGAACAAATAATCCAATCAAGAAATAGGCAGAAGACATGAACAGACATTTTTCCAAAGAAGACATCCAAATGGCCCACAGGCACATGAAAAAGTGTTCAACACGGCTCGGCATCAGGGAAATCCAAATCCAAACCTCAATGAGATACCACCTCACACCCGTCAGAATGGCTCAAATGAACAAGTCAGGGAACGACAGAGGTTGGCGGGGATGTGGAGAAAGGGGAACCCTCCTACACTGGTGGTGGGAATGCAAGCTGGTGCAACCCCTCTGGAAAAGTGTATGGAGGTTCCTCAAACAGTTATAATTAGAGCTACCATTCGATCCAGCAATTGCACTCCTGGGTATTTACCCCAAAGATACAAATGTAGGGACCCGAAGCGGTACGTGCACCCCATTGTTTATAGCAGCAATATCCACAATAGCCAAACGGTGGAAAGAGCCAAGATGTCCATCGACAGATGAATGGATAAAGAAGAGGTGGTATATATATACACAATGGACTATTACGCAGCCATCAAAAGGAATGAGATGCTGCAATGGACAACGACGTGGATGGAACTGGAGGGTCCGACGATTAGTGAAATAAGTCAATCAGAGAAAGACATGTATCATATGACCCCACTGATATGAGGGATTCTTAATCTCAGGAACAGAGTGAGGCTTGCTGGAGTGGTCGGGGGTGGGAGGGATGGGGTGGCTGGGTGATAGACATTGGGGAGGGTATGAGCTACGGTGAGCGCTGTGAATTGTGTAAGACTGTTGAATCACAGATCTGTACTTCTGAAACAACGCAACATATTTTAAGAATAAAGGAAAAGAAGGAGACAGCAGGAGTGGAAGAATGAAGGGGAGTTAGTGAGAGGATGAGACGGACCAGGAGAGATGATGGGTTCTGAAAAAAAATCTGAGGTTTCTAGAGGGGAGTTGTGTCGGGGGATTGGTTAGCGTGGTGGTGGGTATTAAAGAGGGCACATTCTCCATGGATCACTGTGTGTTAGGAACAAACAATGAATCATGGGACACTACACCAAAACAAAGGATGTACTCCATGGTGATTAACAAAGCAATAAAAAACAAAGACTGTAATAAGAGATGAAGAAGGACACTATATCCTACTTAGTGTGTCTATCCAACAAGAAGATCTCACAATTGTAAATATCTATGCCCCGAAGATGGGAGCATCCAATTATATAAGGCAATTAAGAAGAAAATCAAAGAAACTCATTGACCACCATACAATCATAGTGGGGGACTTTAACACCCCCCTGACTGAAATGGCCAGATCATCTAAGCAAAAGATCAACAAGGAAATAAAGACTTTAAATGACACACTGGACCAAATGGACTTCACAGACATATTCAGAACGTTCCATCCCAATGCAACGGAATACACATTCTTCTCTAGTGCCCATGGAACATTCTCCAGAATGGATCACATCCTAGGTCACAAATCAGGTCTCAACCGGTACCCAAAGATTGGGATCATTCCCTGCACATTTTCAGACCACAATGTTTTGAAACTAGAACTCAATCACAAGAGGAGAGTCGGAAAGAACTCAAATACATGGAGGCTAAAGAGCATCCTACGAAAGAATGAATGGGTCAACCAGGAAATTAAAGAAGAATTTAAAAAGTTCATGGAAACCAATGAAAATGAAAACTCAACTGTCCAAAATCTTTGGGATACAGCCAAGGCAGTCCTGCGAGGAAAGTATATAGCAATACAAGCCTTTCTCAAGAAACAAGAAAGGTCTCAAATACACACCCAACCCTACACCTAAAGGAGCTGGAGAAAGAACGGCAAATAAAGCCTAAACCCAGCAGGAGAAGAGAAATCATGCAGTTCAGAGCAGAAATCAATGAAATAGAACCCAGAAGAACAGTAGAAGTGATCAACGGAACTAGGAGCTGGTACTTTGAAAGAATTCACAAGATTGATACACCCCTGTCCAGGCTGATCAAAAAGAAAAGAGAAATGACCCAAATCAACAAAATCATGAATGAAAGAGGAGAGATCACAAACAACACCAAAGAAATACAAACAATTATAAGAACGTAATCTGAGCAACCCTAGGGCAGCAAATTCCATAACCTGGAAGAAATGGGTGCATTCCTAGAGATGTGTCAACTAACAAAACTGACCCAGGAAGAAATAGAAAACATGAACAGTCCTATAACCACGAAGGCAATTGAAGTAGTCATCAAAAACCTCCCAAGAAACCAAAGCCCAGGGCCAGATGGTTTCCCAGGGGAATTCTATCAGACATTTAAAGAAGAATTAATACCTATTCTCCTGAAACTGTTCCAAACAATAGAAATGGAAGGAAAACTTCCAAACTCATTTATGAGGCCACCATTACCTTGATTCCAAAACCAGACAAAGATCCCATCAAAAAGGAGAATTAGAGACCAATATCCTTGATGAACATCGATGCAAAAATTCTCACCAAAATACTAGCCAAGAGGACCCAACAGTACATGAAAAGGAGTATTCACCATGACCAAGTGGGATTTATCCCTGGGCTGCAAGGCTGGTTCAACATCCGCAAATCAGTCAACGTGATCAAATACATTAACAAAAGAAAGAACGAGAATCATATGATCCTCCCAAGAGATGCAGAAAAAGCATTGGACAAAGTACAGCAACCTTTCTGGATCAAAACTCTTCAGAGTATAGGGACAGCGGGTACATACCTCAATATCATAAAAGCCATCTACGAAAACGCTACAGCGAATATCATTCTCAATGGGCAAAAGCTGAGATCTTTTCCCCCAAAGTCAGCAACGCGGCAGGGATAGCCACTCTCACCACTGCTATTCAACATAGTATTAGAAGTCCTAGCCACAGCAATCAGACAACAAAAAGTAATCCAAGGCATCCAAATCGGCAGAGAGGAAGTCAAACTCTCACTCTTGGCAGATGATATGATACTTTATGTGGAAAACCCAAAAGACTCCACCCCAAAACTGCTAGAACTCACACAGCAATTCCGTCAAGTAGCAGGCTATAAAATCAATGCACAGGAATCAGTGGCATTCCTATACACCAACAACAAGACAGAAGAGAGACAAATCAAGGAGTCGATCCCATTCACAACTGCACCCAAAACCAGAAGAGACCTAGGAATATATTGAACCCAAGAGGCAAGGGATCTGTACTCAGAAAACTACAAAATACGCAGGAAAGAAATTGAAGAAGACACAAAGAAACGGAAAAACGTTCCATGCTCATGGATTGGGAGAACCAACATTGTGAAGAGGTCAATGCTACCTAGAGCAATCTACACATGCAATGCAATCCCCATCAAAATACCATCCACTTTTTTCCACGAAATGGAACAAATAATCCTAAAATTTGAATGGAACCTGAAGAGACCCCGAGTAGCCAGAGGAATATTGAGAAAGAAAAGCAAAGCTGGCGGCATCACAATTCTGGACTTCCAGCTCTATGACAAAGCTGTCATCATCAAGACAGTATGGTACTGGCACAAAAACAGACACATGGATCCATGGAACAGAATCGAGAGCCCAGAAATGGACCCTCAACTCTATGGTCAACTTATCTTTGACAGAGCAGGAAGGAATGTCCAATGGCAAAAAGAGAGTCTCTTCAACAACTGGTGTTGGGAGAATTGGACAGCCCCATGCAGAAGAATGACACTGGACCATTTCCTGACACCACACACAGAAGTAGACGCCAAATGGTTGAAAGACCTCAATGTGAGACAGGAGTCCATCAAAATCCTAAAGGAGGACACAGGTAGCAAGCTCTTCGACCTCACCCGCAGCAACTTCTTCCTAGAAACATCACCAAAGGCACGGGAAGCCAGGGCAAAAATGAACTATTGGGATTTCATCAAGATAAAAAGCTTTGGCACAGCAAAAGAAACAGTCCACAAAACTAAAAGACAACCGACAGAATGGGAGAAATTATTTGCAAATGACATATCAGATAAAGGGCTACTATCCAATATGTATAAAAACTTATCAAACTCAACACCCAAAGAACAAATAATCCAATCAAGAAATAGGCAGAAGACATGAACAGACATTTTTCCAAAGAAGACATCCAAATGGCCCACAGGCACATGAAAAAGTGCTCAACACGGCTCGGCATCAGGGAAATCCAAATCAAAACCTCAATGAGATACCCCCTCACACCCGTCAGAATGGCTCAAATGAACAAGTCAGGGAACGACAGAGGTTGGCGGGGATGTGGAGAAAGGGGAACCCTCCTACACTGGTGGTGGGAATGCAAGCTGGTGCAACCCCTCTGGAAAAGTGTATGGACGTTCCTCAAACAGTTATAATTAGAGCTACCATTCGATCCAGCAATTGCACTCCTGGGTATTTACCCCAAAGATACAAATGTAGGGACCCGAAGCGGTACGTGCACCCCATTGTTTATAGCAGCAATATCCACAATAGCCAAACGGTGGAAAGAGCCAAGATGTCCATCGACAGATGAATGGATAAAGAAGAGGTGGTATATATATACACAATGGACTATTACGCAGCCATCAAAAGGAATGAGGTGTTGCCATGGACAACGACGTGGATGGAACTGGAGGGTCCGACGATTAGTGAAATAAGTCAATCAGAGAAAGACATGTATCATATGACCTCACTGATATGAGGGATTCTTAATCTCAGGAACAGAGTGAGGCTTGCTGGAGTGGTCGGGGGGGGGGATGGGGTGGCTGGGTGATAGACTTTGGGGAGGGTATGAGCTACGGTGAGCGCTGTGAATTGTGTAAGACTGTTGAATCACAGATCTGTACTTCTGAAACAAATAACGCAACATATTTTAAGAATAAAGGAAAACAAGGAGACAGCAGGAGAGGAAGAATGAAGGGGAGTTAGTGAGAGGGGGAGACGGACCAGGAGAGATGATGGATTCTGAAAAAAATTCCGAGGTTTCTAGAGGGGAGGTGGGTCGGTGGATTGGTTTGACTGGTGATGGTTATTAAAGAGGGCACATTCCGCATGGAGCACTGTGTGTTAGGAACAAACAATGAATCATGGGACAGTACACCAAAACAAATGATGTAGTACATGGTGATTAACAAAGCAGTAAAAAACAAAGACTGTAATAAGAGATGAAGAAGGACACTATATCCTACTTAAAGGGTCTATCCAACAAGAAGATCTCACAATTGTAAATATCTATGCCCCGAACATGGGAGCATCCAATTATATAAGGCAATTAAGAAGAAAAGCAAAGAAACACATTGACCACCATACAATCATAGTGGGGGACTTTAACACCCCCCTGACTGAAATGGCCAGATCATCTAAGCAAAAGATCAACAAGGAAATAAAGACTTAAATGACACACTGGACCAAATGGACTTCACAGACATATTCAGAACGTTCCATCCCAATGCAACGGAATACACTTTCTTCTCTAGTGCCCATGGAACATTCTCCAGAATGGATCACATCCTAGGTCACAAATCAGGTCTCAACCGGTACCCAAAGATTGGGATCATTCCCTGCACATTTTCAGACCACAATGCTTTGAAACTAGAATTCAATCACAAGAGGAAAGTGGGAAAGAACTCAAATACATGGAGGCTAAAGAGCATCCTACGAAAGAATGAATGGGTCAACCAGGAAATTAAAGAAGAATTTAAAAAGTTCATGGAAACCAATGAAAATGAAAACTCAACTGTCCAAAATCTTTGGGATACAGCCAAGGCAGTCCTGCGAGGAAAGTATATAGCAATACAAGCCTTTCTCAAGAAACAAGAAAGGTCTCAAATACACACCCAACCCTACACCTAAAGGAGCTGGAGAAAGAACGGCAAATAAAGCCTAAACCCAGCAGGAGAAGAGAAATCATGCAGTTCAGAGCAGAAATCAATGAAATAGAACCCAGAAGAACAGTAGAAGTGATCAACGGAACTAGGAGCTGGTACTTTGAAAGAATTCACAAGATTGATACACCCCTGTCCAGGCTGATCAAAAAGAAAAGAGAAATGACCCAAATCAACAAAATCATGAATGAAAGAGGAGAGATCACAAACAACACCAAAGAAATACAAACAATTATAAGAACGTAATCTGAGCAACCCTAGGGCAGCAAATTCCATAACCTGGAAGAAATGGGTGCATTCCTAGAGATGTGTCAACTAACAAAACTGACCCAGGAAGAAATAGAAAACATGAACAGTCCTATAACCACGAAGGCAATTGAAGTAGTCATCAAAAACCTCCCAAGAAACCAAAGCCCAGGGCCAGATGGTTTCCCAGGGGAATTCTATCAGACATTTAAAGAAGAATTAATACCTATTCTCCTGAAACTGTTCCAAACAATAGAAATGGAAGGAAAACTTCCAAACTCATTTATGAGGCCACCATTACCTTGATTCCAAAACCAGACAAAGATCCCATCAAAAAGGAGAATTAGAGACCAATATCCTTGATGAACATCGATGCAAAAATTCTCACCAAAATACTAGCCAAGAGGACCCAACAGTACATGAAAAGGAGTATTCACCATGACCAAGTGGGATTTATCCCTGGGCTGCAAGGCTGGTTCAACATCCGCAAATCAGGCAACGTGATCAAATACATTAACAAAAGAAAGAACGAGAATCATATGATCCTCCCAATAGATGCAGAAAAAGCATTGGACAAAGTACAGCACCCTTTCTGGATCAAAACTCTTCAGAGTATAGGGACAGCGGGTACATACCTCAATATCATAAAAGCCATCTACGAAAACGCTACAGCGAATATCATTCTCAATGGGGAAAAGCTGAGATCTTTTCCCCTAAAGTCAGCAACGCGGCAGGGATAGCCACTCTCACCACTGCTATTCAACATAGTATTAGAAGTCCTAGCCACAGCAATCAGACAACAAAAAGTAATCCAAGGCATCCAAATCGGCAGAGAGGAAGTCAAACTCTCACTCTTGGCAGATGATATGATACTTTATGTGGAAAACCCAAAAGACTCCACCCCAAAACTGCTAGAACTCACACAGCAATTCCGTCAAGTAGCAGGCTATAAAATCAATGCACAGGAATCAGTGGCATTCCTATACACCAACAACAAGACAGAAGAGAGACAAATCAAGGAGTCGATCCCATTCACAACTGCACCCAAAACCAGAAGAGACCTAGGAATATATTCATCCCAAGAGGCAAAGGATCTGTACTCAGAAAACTACAAAATACGCAGGAAAGAAATTGAAGAAGACACAAAGAAACGGAAAAACGTTCCATGCTCATGGATTGGGAGAACCAACATTGTGAAGAGGTCAATGCTACCTAGAGCAATCTACACATGCAATGCAATCCCCATCAAAATACCATCCACTTTTTTCCACGAAATGGAATAAATAATCCTAAAATTTGAATGGAACCTGAAGAGACCCCGAGTAGCCAGAGGAATATTGAGAAAGAAAAGCAAAGCTGGCGGCATCACAATTCTGGACTTCCAGCTCTATGACAAAGCTGTCATCATCAAGACAGTATGGTACTTGCACAAAAACAGACACATGGATCCATGGAACAGAATCGAGAGCCCAGAAATGGACCCTCAACTCTATGGTCAACTTATCTTTGACAGAGCAGGAAGGAATGTCCAATGGCAAAAAGAGAGTCTCTTCAACAACTGGTGTTGGGAGAATTGGACAGCCCCATGCAGAAGAATGACACTGGACCATTTCCTGACACCACACACAGAAGTAGACGCCAAATGGTTGAAAGACCTCAATGTGAGACAGGAGTCCATCAAAATCCTAAAGGAGAACACAGGTAGCAAGCTCTTCGACCTCAGCCGCAGCAACTTCTTCCTAGAAACATCACCAAAGGCACGGGAAGCCAGGGCAAAAATGAACTATTGGGATTTCATCAAGATAAAAAGCTTTGGCACAGCAAAAGAAACAGTCCACAAAACCAAAAGACAACCGACAGAATGGGAGAAATTATTTGCAAATGACATATCAGATAAAGGGCTACTATCCAATATGTATAAAAACTTATCAAACTCAACACCCAAAGAACAAATAATCCAATCAAGAAATAGGCAGAAGACATGAACAGACATTTTTCCAAAGAAGACATCCAAATGGCCCACAGGCACATGAAAAAGTGTTCAACACGGCTCGGCATCAGGGAAATCCAAATCCAAACCTCAATGAGATACCACCTCACACCCGTCAGAATGGCTCAAATGAACAAGTCAGGGAACGACAGAGGTTGGCGGGGATGTGGAGAAAGGGGAACCCTCCTACACTGGTGGTGGGAATGCAAGCTGGTGCAACCCCTCTGGAAAAGTGTATGGAGGTTCCTCAAACAGTTATAATTAGAGCTACCATTCGATCCAGCAATTGCACTCCTGGGTATTTACCCCAAAGATACAAATGTAGGGACCTGAAGCGGTACGTGCACCTCATTGTTTATAGCAGCAATGTCCACAATAGCCAAACTGTGGAAACAGCCAAGATGTCCATCGACAGATGAATGGATAAAGAAGAGGTGGTATATATATACACAATGGACTATTACGCAGCCATCAAAAGGAATGAGATGCTGCAATGGACAACGACGTGGATGGAACTGGAGGGTCCGACGATTAGTGAAATAAGTCAATCAGAGAAAGACATGTATCATATGACCCCACTGATATGAGGGATTCTTAATCTCAGGAACAGAGTGAGGCTTGCTGGAGTGGTCGGGGGTGGGAGGGATGGGGTGGCTGGGTGATAGACATTGGGGAGGGTATGAGCTACGGTGAGCGCTGTGAATTGTGTAAGACTGTTGAATCACAGATCTGTACTTCTGAAACAACGCAACATATTTTAAGAATAAAGGAAAAGAAGGAGACAGCAGGAGTGGAAGAATGAAGGGGAGTTAGTGAGAGGATGAGACGGACCAGGAGAGATGATGGGTTCTGAAAAAAAATCTGAGGTTTCTAGAGGGGAGTTGTGTCGGGGGATTGGTTAGCGTGGTGGTGGGTATTAAAGAGGGCACATTCTCCATGGATCACTGTGTGTTAGGAACAAACAATGAATCATGGGACACTACACCAAAACAAATGATGTACTCCATGGTGATTAACAAAGCAATAAAAAACAAAGACTGTAATAAGAGATGAAGAAGGACACTATATCCTACTTAGTGTGTCTATCCAACAAGAAGATCTCACAATTGTAAATATCTATGCCCCGAAGATGGGAGCATCCAATTATATAAGGCAATTAAGAAGAAAATCAAAGAAACTCATTGACCACCATACAATCATAGTGGGGGACTTTAACACCCCCCTGACTGAAATGGCCAGATCATCTAAGCAAAAGATCAACAAGGAAATAAAGACTTTAAATGACACACTGGACCAAATGGACTTCACAGACATATTCAGAACGTTCCATCCCAATGCAACGGAATACACATTCTTCTCTAGTGCCCATGGAACATTCTCCAGAATGGATCACATCCTAGGTCACAAATCAGGTCTCAACCGGTACCCAAAGATTGGGATCATTCCCTGCACATTTTCAGACCACAATGTTTTGAAACTAGAACTCAATCACAAGAGGAGAGTCGGAAAGAACTCAAATACATGGAGGCTAAAGAGCATCCTACGAAAGAATGAATGGGTCAACCAGGAAATTAAAGAAGAATTTAAAAAGTTCATGGAAACCAATGAAAATGAAAACTCAACTGTCCAAAATCTTTGGGATACAGCCAAGGCAGTCCTGCGAGGAAAGTATATAGCAATACAAGCCTTTCTCAAGAAACAAGAAAGGTCTCAAATACACACCCAACCCTACACCTAAAGGAGCTGGAGAAAGAACGGCAAATAAAGCCTAAACCCAGCAGGAGAAGAGAAATCATGCAGTTCAGAGCAGAAATCAATGAAATAGAACCCAGAAGAACAGTAGAAGTGATCAACGGAACTAGGAGCTGGTACTTTGAAAGAATTCACAAGATTGATACACCCCTGTCCAGGCTGATCAAAAAGAAAAGAGAAATGACCCAAATCAACAAAATCATGAATGAAAGAGGAGAGATCACAAACAACACCAAAGAAATACAAACAATTATAAGAACGTAATCTGAGCAACCCTAGGGCAGCAAATTCCATAACCTGGAAGAAATGGGTGCATTCCTAGAGATGTGTCAACTAACAAAACTGACCCAGGAAGAAATAGAAAACATGAACAGTCCTATAACCACGAAGGCAATTGAAGTAGTCATCAAAAACCTCCCAAGAAACCAAAGCCCAGGGCCAGATGGTTTCCCAGGGGAATTCTATCAGACATTTAAAGAAGAATTAATACCTATTCTCCTGAAACTGTTCCAAACAATAGAAATGGAAGGAAAACTTCCAAACTCATTTATGAGGCCACCATTACCTTGATTCCAAAACCAGACAAAGATCCCATCAAAAAGGAGAATTAGAGACCAATATCCTTGATGAACATCGATGCAAAAATTCTCACCAAAATACTAGCCAAGAGGACCCAACAGTACATGAAAAGGAGTATTCACCATGACCAAGTGGGATTTATCCCTGGGCTGCAAGGCTGGTTCAACATCCGCAAATCAGTCAACGTGATCAAATACATTAACAAAAGAAAGAACGAGAATCATATGATCCTCCCAAGAGATGCAGAAAAAGCATTGGACAAAGTACAGCAACCTTTCTGGATCAAAACTCTTCAGAGTATAGGGACAGCGGGTACATACCTCAATATCATAAAAGCCATCTACGAAAACGCTACAGCGAATATCATTCTCAATGGGCAAAAGCTGAGATCTTTTCCCCCAAAGTCAGCAACGCGGCAGGGATAGCCACTCTCACCACTGCTATTCAACATAGTATTAGAAGTCCTAGCCACAGCAATCAGACAACAAAAAGTAATCCAAGGCATCCAAATCGGCAGAGAGGAAGTCAAACTCTCACTCTTGGCAGATGATATGATACTTTATGTGGAAAACCCAAAAGACTCCACCCCAAAACTGCTAGAACTCACACAGCAATTCCGTCAAGTAGCAGGCTATAAAATCAATGCACAGGAATCAGTGGCATTCCTATACAACAACAACAAGACAGAAGAGAGACAAATCAAGGAGTCGATCCCATTCACAACTGCACCCAAAACCAGAAGAGACCTAGGAATATATTGAACCCAAGAGGCAAGGGATCTGTACTCAGAAAACTACAAAATACGCAGGAAAGAAATTGAAGAAGACACAAAGAAACGGAAAAACGTTCCATGCTCATGGATTGGGAGAACCAACATTGTGAAGAGGTCAATGCTACCTAGAGCAATCTACACATGCAATGCAATCCCCATCAAAATACCATCCACTTTTTTCCACGAAATGGAACAAATAATCCTAAAATTTGAATGGAACCTGAAGAGACCCCGAGTAGCCAGAGGAATATTGAGAAAGAAAAGCAAAGCTGGCGGCATCACAATTCTGGACTTCCAGCTCTATGACAAAGCTGTCATCATCAAGACAGTATGGTACTGGCACAAAAACAGACACATGGATCCATGGAACAGAATCGAGAGCCCAGAAATGGACCCTCAACTCTATGGTCAACTTATCTTTGACAGAGCAGGAAGGAATGTCCAATGGCAAAAAGAGAGTCTCTTCAACAACTGGTGTTGGGAGAATTGGACAGCCCCATGCAGAAGAATGACACTGGACCATTTCCTGACACCACACACAGAAGTAGACGCCAAATGGTTGAAAGACCTCAATGTGAGACAGGAGTCCATCAAAATCCTAAAGGAGGACACAGGTAGCAAGCTCTTCGACCTCACCCGCAGCAACTTCTTCCTAGAAACATCACCAAAGGCACGGGAAGCCAGGGCAAAAATGAACTATTGGGATTTCATCAAGATAAAAAGCTTTGGCACAGCAAAAGAAACAGTCCACAAAACTAAAAGACAACCGACAGAATGGGAGAAATTATTTGCAAATGACATATCAGATAAAGGGCTACTATCCAATATGTATAAAAACTTATCAAACTCAACACCCAAAGAACAAATAATCCAATCAAGAAATAGGCAGAAGACATGAACAGACATTTTTCCAAAGAAGACATCCAAATGGCCCACAGGCACATGAAAAAGTGCTCAACACGGCTCGGCATCAGGGAAATCCAAATCAAAACCTCAATGAGATACCCCCTCACACCCGTCAGAATGGCTCAAATGAACAAGTCAGGGAACGACAGAGGTTGGCGGGGATGTGGAGAAAGGGGAACCCTCCTACACTGGTGGTGGGAATGCAAGCTGGTGCAACCCCTCTGGAAAAGTGTATGGACGTTCCTCAAACAGTTATAATTAGAGCTACCATTCGATCCAGCAATTGCACTCCTGGGTATTTACCCCAAAGATACAAATGTAGGGACCCGAAGCGGTACGTGCACCCCATTGTTTATAGCAGCAATATCCACAATAGCCAAACGGTGGAAAGAGCCAAGATGTCCATCGACAGATGAATGGATAAAGAAGAGGTGGTATATATATACACAATGGACTATTACGCAGCCATCAAAAGGAATGAGGTGTTGCCATGGACAACGACGTGGATGGAACTGGAGGGTCCGACGATTAGTGAAATAAGTCAATCAGAGAAAGACATGTATCATATGACCTCACTGATATGAGGGATTCTTAATCTCAGGAACAGAGTGAGGCTTGCTGGAGTGGTCGGGGGGGGGGATGGGGTGGCTGGGTGATAGACTTTGGGGAGGGTATGAGCTACGGTGAGCGCTGTGAATTGTGTAAGACTGTTGAATCACAGATCTGTACTTCTGAAACAAATAACGCAACATATTTTAAGAATAAAGGAAAACAAGGAGACAGCAGGAGAGGAAGAATGAAGGGGAGTTAGTGAGAGGGGGAGACGGACCAGGAGAGATGATGGATTCTGAAAAAAATTCCGAGGTTTCTAGAGGGGAGGTGGGTCGGTGGATTGGTTTGACTGGTGATGGTTATTAAAGAGGGCACATTCCGCATGGAGCACTGTGTGTTAGGAACAAACAATGAATCATGGGACAGTACACCAAAACAAATGATGTAGTACATGGTGATTAACAAAGCAGTAAAAAACAAAGACTGTAATAAGAGATGAAGAAGGACACTATATCCTACTTAAAGGGTCTATCCAACAAGAAGATCTCACAATTGTAAATATCTATGCCCCGAACATGGGAGCATCCAATTATATAAGGCAATTAAGAAGAAAAGCAAAGAAACACATTGACCACCATACAATCATAGTGGGGGACTTTAACACCCCCCTGACTGAAATGGCCAGATCATCTAAGCAAAAGATCAACAAGGAAATAAAGACTTAAATGACACACTGGACCAAATGGACTTCACAGACATATTCAGAACGTTCCATCCCAATGCAACGGAATACACTTTCTTCTCTAGTGCCCATGGAACATTCTCCAGAATGGATCACATCCTAGGTCACAAATCAGGTCTCAACCGGTACCCAAAGATTGGGATCATTCCCTGCACATTTTCAGACCACAATGCTTTGAAACTAGAATTCAATCACAAGAGGAAAGTGGGAAAGAACTCAAATACATGGAGGCTAAAGAGCATCCTACGAAAGAATGAATGGGTCAACCAGGAAATTAAAGAAGAATTTAAAAAGTTCATGGAAACCAATGAAAATGAAAACTCAACTGTCCAAAATCTTTGGGATACAGCCAAGGCAGTCCTGCGAGGAAAGTATATAGCAATACAAGCCTTTCTCAAGAAACAAGAAAGGTCTCAAATACACACCCAACCCTACACCTAAAGGAGCTGGAGAAAGAACGGCAAATAAAGCCTAAACCCAGCAGGAGAAGAGAAATCATGCAGTTCAGAGCAGAAATCAATGAAATAGAACCCAGAAGAACAGTAGAAGTGATCAACGGAACTAGGAGCTGGTACTTTGAAAGAATTCACAAGATTGATACACCCCTGTCCAGGCTGATCAAAAAGAAAAGAGAAATGACCCAAATCAACAAAATCATGAATGAAAGAGGAGAGATCACAAACAACACCAAAGAAATACAAACAATTATAAGAACGTAATCTGAGCAACCCTAGGGCAGCAAATTCCATAACCTGGAAGAAATGGGTGCATTCCTAGAGATGTGTCAACTAACAAAACTGACCCAGGAAGAAATAGAAAACATGAACAGTCCTATAACCACGAAGGCAATTGAAGTAGTCATCAAAAACCTCCCAAGAAACCAAAGCCCAGGGCCAGATGGTTTCCCAGGGGAATTCTATCAGACATTTAAAGAAGAATTAATACCTATTCTCCTGAAACTGTTCCAAACAATAGAAATGGAAGGAAAACTTCCAAACTCATTTATGAGGCCACCATTACCTTGATTCCAAAACCAGACAAAGATCCCATCAAAAAGGAGAATTAGAGACCAATATCCTTGATGAACATCGATGCAAAAATTCTCACCAAAATACTAGCCAAGAGGACCCAACAGTACATGAAAAGGAGTATTCACCATGACCAAGTGGGATTTATCCCTGGGCTGCAAGGCTGGTTCAACATCCGCAAATCAGTCAACGTGATCAAATACATTAACAAAAGAAAGAACGAGAATCATATGATCCTCCCAAGAGATGCAGAAAAAGCATTGGACAAAGTACAGCAACCTTTCTGGATCAAAACTCTTCAGAGTATAGGGACAGCGGGTACATACCTCAATATCATAAAAGCCATCTACGAAAACGCTACAGCGAATATCATTCTCAATGGGGAAAAGCTGAGATCTTTTCCCCTAAAGTCAGCAACGCGGCAGGGATAGCCACTCTCACCACTGCTATTCAACATAGTATTAGAAGTCCTAGCCACAGCAATCAGACAACAAAAAGTAATCCAAGGCATCCAAATCGGCAGAGAGGAAGTCAAACTCTCACTCTTGGCAGATGATATGATACTTTATGTGGAAAACCCAAAAGACTCCACCCCAAAACTGCTAGAACTCACACAGCAATTCCGTCAAGTAGCAGGCTATAAAATCAATGCACAGGAATCAGTGGCATTCCTATACACCAACAACAAGACAGAAGAGAGACAAATCAAGGAGTCGATCCCATTCACAACTGCACCCAAAACCAGAAGAGACCTAGGAATATATTCATCCCAAGAGGCAAAGGATCTGTACTCAGAAAACTACAAAATACGCAGGAAAGAAATTGAAGAAGACACAAAGAAACGGAAAAACGTTCCATGCTCATGGATTGGGAGAACCAACATTGTGAAGAGGTCAATGCTACCTAGAGCAATCTACACATGCAATGCAATCCCCATCAAAATACCATCCACTTTTTTCCACGAAATGGAATAAATAATCCTAAAATTTGAATGGAACCTGAAGAGACCCCGAGTAGCCAGAGGAATATTGAGAAAGAAAAGCAAAGCTGGCGGCATCACAATTCTGGACTTCCAGCTCTATGACAAAGCTGTCATCATCAAGACAGTATGGTACTTGCACAAAAACAGACACATGGATCCATGGAACAGAATCGAGAGCCCAGAAATGGACCCTCAACTCTATGGTCAACTTATCTTTGACAGAGCAGGAAGGAATGTCCAATGGCAAAAAGAGAGTCTCTTCAACAACTGGTGTTGGGAGAATTGGACAGCCCCATGCAGAAGAATGACACTGGACCATTTCCTGACACCACACACAGAAGTAGACGCCAAATGGTTGAAAGACCTCAATGTGAGACAGGAGTCCATCAAAATCCTAAAGGAGAACACAGGTAGCAAGCTCTTCGACCTCAGCCGCAGCAACTTCTTCCTAGAAACATCACCAAAGGCACGGGAAGCCAGGGCAAAAATGAACTATTGGGATTTCATCAAGATAAAAAGCTTTGGCACAGCAAAAGAAACAGTCCACAAAACCAAAAGACAACCGACAGAATGGGAGAAATTATTTGCAAATGACATATCAGATAAAGGGCTACTATCCAATATGTATAAAAACTTATCAAACTCAACACCCAAAGAACAAATAATCCAATCAAGAAATAGGCAGAAGACATGAACAGACATTTTTCCAAAGAAGACATCCAAATGGCCCACAGGCACATGAAAAAGTGTTCAACACGGCTCGGCATCAGGGAAATCCAAATCCAAACCTCAATGAGATACCACCTCACACCCGTCAGAATGGCTCAAATGAACAAGTCAGGGAACGACAGAGGTTGGCGGGGATGTGGAGAAAGGGGAACCCTCCTACACTGGTGGTGGGAATGCAAGCTGGTGCAACCCCTCTGGAAAAGTGTATGGAGGTTCCTCAAACAGTTATAATTAGAGCTACCATTCGATCCAGCAATTGCACTCCTGGGTATTTACCCCAAAGATACAAATGTAGGGACCCGAAGCGGTACGTGCACCCCATTGTTTATAGCAGCAATATCCACAATAGCCAAACGGTGGAAAGAGCCAAGATGTCCATCGACAGATGAATGGATAAAGAAGAGGTGGTATATATATACACAATGGACTATTACGCAGCCATCAAAAGGAATGAGATGCTGCAATGGACAACGACGTGGATGGAACTGGAGGGTCCGACGATTAGTGAAATAAGTCAATCAGAGAAAGACATGTATCATATGACCCCACTGATATGAGGGATTCTTAATCTCAGGAACAGAGTGAGGCTTGCTGGAGTGGTCGGGGGTGGGAGGGATGGGGTGGCTGGGTGATAGACATTGGGGAGGGTATGAGCTACGGTGAGCGCTGTGAATTGTGTAAGACTGTTGAATCACAGATCTGTACTTCTGAAACAACGCAACATATTTTAAGAATAAAGGAAAAGAAGGAGACAGCAGGAGTGGAAGAATGAAGGGGAGTTAGTGAGAGGATGAGACGGACCAGGAGAGATGATGGGTTCTGAAAAAAAATCTGAGGTTTCTAGAGGGGAGTTGTGTCGGGGGATTGGTTAGCGTGGTGGTGGGTATTAAAGAGGGCACATTCTCCATGGATCACTGTGTGTTAGGAACAAACAATGAATCATGGGACACTACACCAAAACAAATGATGTACTCCATGGTGATTAACAAAGCAATAAAAAACAAAGACTGTAATAAGAGATGAAGAAGGACACTATATCCTACTTAGTGTGTCTATCCAACAAGAAGATCTCACAATTGTAAATATCTATGCCCCGAAGATGGGAGCATCCAATTATATAAGGCAATTAAGAAGAAAATCAAAGAAACTCATTGA
The DNA here is from genome assembly GCF_037043125.1 of Eumetopias jubatus. Taxonomy (NCBI): domain Eukaryota; kingdom Metazoa; phylum Chordata; class Mammalia; order Carnivora; family Otariidae; genus Eumetopias; species Eumetopias jubatus. Next base: position 343,654 of record NW_028274873.1, read on the forward strand.
CCACCATACAATCATAGTGGGGGACTTTAACACCCCCCTGACTGAAATGGCCAGATCATCTAAGCAAAAGATCAACAAGGAAATAAAGACTTTAAATGACACACTGGACCAAATGGACTTCACAGACATATTCAGAACGTTCCATCCCAATGCAACGGAATACACATTCTTCTCTAGTGCCCATGGAACATTCTCCAGAATGGATCACATCCTAGGTCACAAATCAGGTCTCAACCGGTACCCAAAGATTGGGATCATTCCCTGCACATTTTCAGACCACAATGTTTTGAAACTAGAACTCAATCACAAGAGGAGAGTCGGAAAGAACTCAAATACATGGAGGCTAAAGAGCATCCTACGAAAGAATGAATGGGTCAACCAGGAAATTAAAGAAGAATTTAAAAAGTTCATGGAAACCAATGAAAATGAAAACTCAACTGTCCAAAATCTTTGGGATACAGCCAAGGCAGTCCTGCGAGGAAAGTATATAGCAATACAAGCCTTTCTCAAGAAACAAGAAAGGTCTCAAATACACACCCAACCCTACACCTAAAGGAGCTGGAGAAAGAACGGCAAATAAAGCCTAAACCCAGCAGGAGAAGAGAAATCATGCAGTTCAGAGCAGAAATCAATGAAATAGAACCCAGAAGAACAGTAGAAGTGATCAACGGAACTAGGAGCTGGTACTTTGAAAGAATTCACAAGATTGATACACCCCTGTCCAGGCTGATCAAAAAGAAAAGAGAAATGACCCAAATCAACAAAATCATGAATGAAAGAGGAGAGATCACAAACAACACCAAAGAAATACAAACAATTATAAGAACGTAATCTGAGCAACCCTAGGGCAGCAAATTCCATAACCTGGAAGAAATGGGT